>NC_064854.1:130757292-131097292 GCF_024139225.1 Suncus etruscus | reverse complement strand
ATCATATAAATCCACATGACTCAAAATCATATAAAGACTCATAAAGGAGAGATCTCCAGGAACAAAAAACTATTCACCGGCAGCTTTACTGCTTCTGGGCACTGGAGTAGGGGGTGGGGGGTGAGGAACTGAGTGGGAGAAAAATGAAGCGTCGCAGGGGGTGAGGGGAGAGGTCCCCCAAAGCAATGCTGGTGGGGCCAAGGCGCAGTGGTAATTTTCAGCTAATAGGGAAAGCCACATGGTTCCATATGAGGCCCCAAGGCCCTGCAGTGTCAGCAGTGGTTCTGGGGGGCCTGCAAAGTTATACCTGGTAGCGCTTAGAGGCCTATGCATTGCTGAGTATCAAACTGGCTTGGGTACCTTATGCTCTTTTCAGTTCCTCTCACCTTTCTTTTTTACTTCTAGCTATTTATTTCTTTTGGGCCACACCCAGTGACGCTGGGGGAGGGGGGGCGCTTTACTCCTGGCTCTGCACTCAGAAATCCCTCCTGGCTTGGAGGACCGTATGGGACACCGGAGATCTAACCGAGGTCCATCCTGGGTCAGCTGCGTGCAAGGCAAATGCCCTAACACTGCATTATCACTCCAGCCCCCCTTTTTATTTCTAATTAATTAATTAATTAATTGGTTGGGGGACACACCCAGCTGCACTCAGGGGTTACTTCTGCTCTACACTCAGAAATCACTCCTGGCAGGCTCGGGGAACCATATGGAATGCTGGAGATCAAATCCAGGTTTGCCACTAGCAAGGCAAATGCCCTCCTCACAGTGCTATCACTCGGCCCCACCTTTCTTTTTTAAGATCACAAGGCCAGTACTCCATATGCTACCAATGAATGAACACGGATAGCCTGCAGGTTTGCCGGGTTGTCCAGATGCCACACAGTGACCCTTCAAATGCCTTCCTGCTCCATGGCCAGTTCCCCCTACCCCCATCCTAAATAAAGCTGTCTCCGAGCTGTGGCCACATGCAAACCATTTGCAAGAGGAGTGGAAGATGTTGAAGATAATATTGCAAGAGTCTGGAATCACCAGGATGCCTTTGGGCATGTTTTTCAACAAGACAACAACAAAAAGATATCAACTTCCCTTTTCCTTTTTGCACTGCCCTTTTTGGCACCCCAAAAGCTCTGTTCCAATGACCCAGAGGCCAGTCTTGGAGAGATACAGACTGAGGAATCACCCAAATCTTAGGGCTTCTTTACCAAAGGGCCTGAGGGACCACAGTCAAGCCCCAGGTCACATTACTCCTAAGAGGGGTTAGGATTTGAATCCAGCCCATTCAACACAGAAAAACTACTACTGCCCATTTGTGTGAAGGTCAGGAAGGGGATTAAAAAAGAAGAAGAATAGGCCGTATACAGGAATTGCAGGTTCTATAAAAACTTCAAACTGGCCAAAGCTAAGGAGGAAATAAATGCTGCGGGTTACATCATTCTCCTAAAAGAGATTTATCACTGTGCCCCTGAACTCTGTCCCACGATAAACATGACAGCAGTAAGATAAACAAAGCGAACACTAGCAGGTCAGCCCGCTGCTAAAACGGGAACAGATTCAAGCATCCCAGGGGCACGTGGGCAGACGAGGGGCACACACGCAGCAGTCAGCACACACACCCCCACAGCTACAGCTGTTACAGAAGACACAGCCCATGGTCTAACTGTCATCGCTATCAATTCCTCCTCAGGAATCCTCAGCCCAAGACCTGGGTGGGGGCTGTTTTCCAGTTCACAAGACATTGGGCCGCCCTGGGCCGCTCGAGCCCGATCCTCTTACCGCCCAAGTCACTTGCAAGGATTTCCTCCCCTGCCATTAAATCAACTCGCTTTTCCCCCTTACTCAAATTTACAAACACACATGCTGCTTTTCTTCTGACTACATCTGAACATCTATAACTGTTGCCACTTTTTGGTGTAGGTCATATATGATCTAATATCATCTTGAAAAGACTCCATCTGAGAAAAGATTGCACTAGACATTGGCTGGCTTTCCAAAACAAAGGGGTTTCTGTAGTCCAAGAAATTGTGCACATATGGAGTTCAACAACTTCAAACTGTCGCAGGACTTCTCAGAACCTTAAATCAACAAATGGGCATCGACAATCTTCATCTCAAAGAACACTAATAGTTCCCCAGGAAAATATGTGGGGGGAAACTCCATTTTAAATCATTCTTCAGAGTCTATCTCCTCCTGAATATTCCCCAAGGCTGGAAAATGCTCTTTTCTAGAACTGGTAAGTGTGGGGGAGAAGGAGACAGGCCAGAGACTGTGAGGAGAGACAGGAAATAAATGACTGAGACTTGCTCTAATCTGTAATTACAGCCGTGATTAAGAAATTTAGAACCTTGCTTTTGAAACCAGTGAGTTTTTTGCATTAAGGGCGATAGATAGGAGGCCCTTTAAATGCTGTTCCCAAGTAGAGATACCACAGTGTTTATCAAACTCTGGTAAACTAACTCTCTTAAAACCAACACACAGAAGCAGTCTCATAGTTCAAATGCAAAGTGCAACTCATTCGCAAACATGGGCAAAAAGACTCAGTCAAAACCAACCTTCCTGATTTACGTTAAAGTATCTAAAGATAAAAGCTTTGTCCCCATACAATAAACAAGCTACAAATGAGAAGATGCAGGTCATTTGGATGGCTGCTGAAGTTAGCTGAAAGGGGGAAGCTGCCCTGAGCTGAGCAACTGAACAAAGTATGTGAACAGGGGAGGCCTTCTCGACCTTCAGCCAACCACCACCAAAACTCTCAACTTGCTGTGCAGGGGAGGGCGAACTTAGCAAAGAAATATTTTTATAACATCCAAAACATATTCTAACATAACATCCAAAACTAGAAATGCACGGAGCAATTCTAGTGCTGACTCTGGGGCAGAGGGAATACACAGAAGTCGACAAGAATAGCAATGAGCGCTGGGATTTCAGTGCTGGTTAAATCCACACCCTATTATGTGGTAGAAAATACCACATTTAAAAAAAAAATTGTACCATGTATTTTATTGTATGCTGTTGTTTATAAAATAATGACCCTTGTGAGGGCCCAGAGAGATAGCACAGCCGTGTTTGCCTTGCAAGCAGCCGATCTAGGACCTAAGGTGGTTGGTTCGAATCCCGGTGTCCCATATGGTCCCCCGTGCCTGCCAGGAGCTATTTCTGAGCAGACAGCCAGGAGTAATCCTTGAGCACCACCAGGTGTGGCCCAAAAACCAAAAAATAAATAAATAAATAAAAATAATTACCCTTGTGAAATAGAAATTCATAAAAATTCAGAGAGTAGGGGCCGGAGAGATAGCATGGAGGTAAAGCGTTTGTCTTGCGTGCAGAAGGATGGTGATTCGAATCCCATCATCCCATATGATCCCCCGAGCCTGCCAGGAGTGATTTCTGAGCATAGAGCCAGAAGGAACCCCAGAGCGCTGCCGGGTGTGACCAAAAAACCAAAAAAAAAAAAAAAAAAGTGGCCATAGCACCCCTCAAAAACAAAACCTCAGAAAACCTAAAAAAATCAAAGCAAAAGAAAGGATTTCCATGTCCCAAACTATTTTCAGCAAAGCACATAAACACACGCCCTTTCTCAAGTATGAGACGTAGGTGTTGTTTTTATAGCATCTTCTAGGACAGTTTCAGAATCAAAGGTCTTGAAACACATCAACTTTCCGGACAAAGTCCTAATTCCTCAGCACAATGGCAAAGCTTCTTTCTGGCTGCTCTTCGTGCATCTGCCCGTCTTCCCTCACCTGCACAACCGTCTCCCATCCTCCTTCTGCTGCTGGCAGCACACCCTGCACCTCCCACGGGGTCTTTGCTCAGGCTGTTCCCTCTACTCAGAACGTTCTCCCCTCCTTCCTCTCATGCTCTAGCTCTTACTCATCCCTTAAGAGTCAGTGGCCTCTGAGGAACACTCCTTGCCTTTGGCATCAAGCTGCACAGTATCTGTTGAGATCCCACACAGCAGACAGAAATGGAGTCCCTATGACATCTATTATGAGGCGACATGCCAGGTCAGTTTGCAACACAAGCTGCCATCGATTGCCCTTCGCCTAGGAATCAGCAGTTTTGTACAGAATGTGGTTTGGGGGAGGTGATGTTCTATGTAGCTGAAAAACAGAAAAGGTTGAATATGTCTTTTAGAAAACAGCTTCCTGCTTTGGGTGTAGAGCATAAAACACATGCAGAATGTGGGAAATACATATGCAAGGTTCATACACATATTAGTACTTGTGCCTTTGCCACCAACAAAACTTAAATCTTTTTTAAATCCCAGCATTGTTGGTGTTATCTCAAAATCTCCTGGAATCAATTCACTACCTCAAAAGTATGATAATGGAGAGACAGAGAGACAGGAAGGATAGCCAAGAGAAAGGACCTGGGTTTGACCCTCAGTGTATATATACAGCCCTGAGCAAAACCAGGGGGCTGATTCCAGAACACAGAACCAAGAATATGCCCAGAGTACCACTGGGTATTGCCCCCAATCAATAGTTATAAGACATGTCGCAAATCTCATTGTAATGCTTTTTAACACAGATGGCCATTTATTACTAAGGCCCAAGATTTATTTCTGATGGTTGTCCTGTTTCCAATATAACTGGCTTTTTCTATAACCCCATCTATATTATTGTATGCATGAAAAGAGAATGTATCTTCAAACGGCATCTATGCCAAGACTCACAAAGGAAAGAACTTCTCTCTAAGGGGAGATAGCTCAAAGGAGCATATGCTTTGCATGTAAGAACCCTGAGTTTAATCCCTGGTATCACTCCTTAGGCACTGCTAGGAGTAACTATGAGGAGGAAGTAAAGGGGTGTGCCCAAAATCCAAAAGTAACAACCAAAAAAATTTTTATAGCACATAGTGAAAGAATTTCAGTGATGGGCATTTTGTTACTAGGACCACAGGTTATGGGACTGCGCCTGCTAGGACAAGGACTCTGGAAATTCATGGGAATGCATTCCTCCAAGGCACAGTGAATAGGTCTCCTCACCGATCTGGCCCCGACGCCACCACCCAAGTTATTTTAGCCATAAGTACAATCATTTCTATTTCTCCTTGCTTGAACCCCTTCAGCGGTTTCTATATTCCATATCACTGGGGCCAGGACACTTTTTCTTGTACAGAGAGTAAATATTCTAAGCTTTGTGACCCATAGCATCCATTGCAACGATTCAAATCTATCATTGAATGGTCCCCATGCCTGCCAGGAGCGATTTCTGAGCATAGAGCCAGGAGTAACCCCTGAGCACTGCTAGGTGTGACCCAAAAACAAACAAACAAACAAACAAAAATCTATCATTGTTGTGAAAAAGGGATCTTAGAACATAAGCAAGTGACATTGTATATGTTTCAATAAAACTTTATTATCAAGGCTGACAGAGGGCCAGATTTGGCCCTCGGGTCATAGTTTGGATGACAGAAACACTGTTGAATAGCATCACGAGGCAACAGAATTTTCTGTGATGATACAAAATTTTTTACATGGATACCTTTCATTAAGTGCTTGAAATTGTAGTTGCTATGAGGTAATAATAACTTTTCACTTTGTTTTAATTTAGGAGAGTGTGAGTACACTCAGCAGTGCTGAGAGGCTGGCTATTCCAGGCTCTGTGTTCAGGGCTCACTCCTGACAGTGCATCCTATCACCTGGCTATCTCTCTTGGCCTGTCATTTTAATTAATTTTAAATGGCATATGTTGCTGTCAGGTAACACCTGTCTACATCACAGCAACCAAGTCCTTTTACTATTGTATCTTTTAGGGCTGTTCACAATCCAACCATACTAGAACACACTCTGAGGGACCCAGCCTTTTTAGCAAGTGCAGACAGTGGGTGACCCCAGGTACTCATGGGTCTGGAAGCAAAGTCAACACAGGGAATAATCCTCACTGGTTAGAGAGATAAAACAGGCTCAGGAACTTCCACCACAAGCTCTTTGCCAGCAGGCAAAAGGGTACCAACAGGCAGACAGGCAAGTTGTGGGCCCAAACCCGAAAAAGTCTCTCTGACCCGAAAGTCTTTATTGGAGAGAGCAGGACCACCCATTATGGGTGGAGATCAGGTAGGAGCAGGGGGCCAATCCAGAGGTTCATCCTGCCCAGGTGAGACAAGCATATGCAAAGAAGAAATATCCTGAATAGGCTGAAACTGGTTATTCCGACAGCCCCTCCCTTCCATCCCATTTTCCTCAACCCCACCTCTGCCACAGGCCACCTGGCACCTGAGGAGCCGATGCATTCTGAGGGCTCTCTGGAGGCACCTGGAGAAGCAGAGTCCTATGGAACCCTGTAGAGACCTGTTTGCCTTTCTCTGCCTGTTTCCTCCCACAAAATATTTGACGGGAAGGCGAAATCCCTAGTATGTGACTCTCGCTTAACTACAAAGGTATGAAACTGGTGAATTAAACACAGTCTAAAATAATACAAATTAGTTTAAAAAAAATTTAAAGCCTCTTTCTGAACTTAATTAGGTACCAAAACAACAGGAATGATTCCTGAATATAGAGCCATAAGTACTCCCTGAGCATTGCCCCAACAAAGCAAAAAAGGAAGAAAACCATCACCAGTACACCCCCTCCCTCTCCCAAGAAGCCCAACATCCCCCTTCCCTCTCATTCCAACGTGTGCGCGCACACACACACACACACACACACAATTGTGTAGATGAGTTCTCCTATTATGTTGCTTTGGGATCTTTGTTGTTCCCTGCAGCATTTTTTAAAGGGCTGGAATCTAGCCTGAATGGTTAGAGATCTCCTTTTCAGAGGAGATGCCTTTGGTTTAGTTAACATCCCATTCTACTCCTTCAGCATTTCACTCTCCCATGGGTCTGTGTGTGTGTGTGTGTGTGTGTGTGTGTGTGTGTGTGTGTGTTTCGCTCTTGTTGTGTGTGTGTGTTTCGCTCTTGTTCTCCTTCCCTGTGTGTGTGTGTGTGTGTGTGTGTGTGTGTGTGTGTGTGTGTGTGTGTGTGTGTGAGATTCGCTCTTGTTCTCCTTCCCTCTGTGTTTTCCACTCTGGAGAAGCCATGTTGTCTCTTAAACAAGTACGTATCTCTTTTTCTCTCCCTTCACACCTCTCTACATTTCTTTCAACAAAAACTATTTTGCCTCTCTCTCTCTCTGCCTCTCTCTCTCTCTCTCTCTCTCTCTCTCTGCCTCTCTCTCTCTCTCTCTCTCTCTCTCTCTCTTCCATAAACCTCAGCTTCCCTCATCTGTGTCCACTGGGCTTAATGCCAAGAGACCAATGGCACTGACGCCTCCTGGCTAGGAAGGCCCCAGGGATGCAGGGGGTGGAGGTCCGGCAGCTGGGCCTGGCAAGGCAAGAAGGGCAGAAGCCCAGGGCACAGGGGGGGTTCCTCCCCTACCTCCCCCAGCCTCGTACCCACTCGAGCTCAGGCTGGCAGGGCGTGAACGTTCCACCAGAGTCACACTGGTGACAAACTTGAAGACCCTCTGAGGCAGGCTAAGAAGCTCTAAGATGCTCCTCACAGCACCACCCAGGTCACTGAGGCATCAGCAGCCCGATGGCTCTGAGAGTACCTCACCATCCCCGTTACCACCACATCCACTGTACCCCAAAGTGAGATTTGGAGACTGCATGTTAGCAGCTTCCACAGCTTCTCTGAGCAGAAACGAAAATCTGCCCTTGTTCTCCTGGCTTTTCTGACCCAAGGCCCCATTTCCCCTTGACTCAGCTCCTCTTACCAACTGGGCCTAGAGCCAAATGACTCCACCATTGTTAACACGTAAGTCCACCCTCTGAGGGAGGGACAGAGGCCAGGGACAGAGGCCAGGCACCTCAGAGGGAATTCGGAAGCTCGGTCTGGGGCGTTTCTAACCTAGCTGTGAAAACTGGCTCTGGGCTCCAGCAGTTCTCTCAGAAGTTATTAACTGAAGAAATGAATTGGAGGCACTTTATGATACATATATGGAGTGGTTTTATTTTCCTGATCACTGTCAAGTTTTCCTATTTATGAAATATTCATATTTTATTTGGTCACACCCGGCGGCGCTCAGGGGCTCCTCCTGGCTCTGTGCTTAGAAATCGTTGCTGACAGGCTCAGGGACCATATGGGATGCCAAGATTTGAACCACCGTCTGTCCTCTATTGGCTGCGTGCAAGGCAAACACCCTACTGATGTGCTATTGCTCGGCCCCGGCCCCTATAAATATTCTATTACAATCAACTCAAGTCTTATCTCATGGTATGCATAAAATGGAGGCTATCTCTCCCCTTCTCCATTTCTGTTCATTTGGCCACCCACCAGGTCAGAGGCACCATGGTTAGTTAAAATCACTTTTGACTTGTCTAGCTTTCTCCTCATGCCTAACATGTCTGCTCATCACTGAAATCACTGGAGACTCAGCCTTGGCTATCCACTATAATTATTTGGGAAGCTTAAAGCATTTTTTTTAATTTTATTTTTTTTATTTTTTGGTTTTGTGGGCACACCAGCAGCACTCAGGGTTATTCCTGGCTCTGCACTCAGAAACCACTCCTGGCAAGCTCGGGGGACCAATAGGATGCTGGGAATGGAACCCGGGGTCCATCCTGGGTCGGACGTTGGTGCAAGGCAAACACCCTACCACTGTACTGTCTCTTGGGCCAAAAAAAATTTTTTTTAAGTCCATCCCTTCCTGAAAGAAAACAAAATGAGTACTTTGGAAAGGTAGGTCAGTAAATGAGTAATTTGGGGGGAGGGGTGTTGGGCCACATCCAGCGGCATCTGGGGTCTTTGCACTCGGGAAAGACTCTTGACAGGCTCGGGGGACCCTATGGGATGCCGAGGATCAAACCCAGGTGTGCCGTGTGCGAGGCAAATACCTTTCTTGCTGTGCAATCGTTCCAACCGCAGTATATCAGTGAATTTAAAAGCTTTCCAGGTGGTTCTAAGTGGCAGTGAGGACTCAGCAACATCGCTTACAACTAGACTTCACATAAAGCCAAGTACACTGAAATCAAATCTCCTCCCCAGAGGCAAATCTCAGGTGTGTGGAAGGGTTTGAGGCAGACAGGGAAAGTGAGGGAGGAGAAGAAAGACAGCGAATGTTCCTGAACTCTTGGTACCCGGGTTCTCTTTTCTCACAGACAACACCAGTCACTTGTCCTGAGGTGCTAATAATACCACCGGGAAAGGAGAACTCACTCTTCCAGTGGCAGTGAGACAGATATGGGCAGAAGGTTGTCCTGAGAATGTCATTTCCATTTTCCTTTTCTAATCAACATTATTATTTATTATAGGATGTTATTTATTACATATAATATTTTACTTATTTATAGTATATCACTTTATTTTTATTATTATTTATCAATAATAAAATCTGACAGGGCCAGGGGTGTGGCTCCAGTGGCATAGCCCAGCCAGGCCTTGCTCTGGGGGTGCTTTCAGGCACCTCATACAGGGTGCCTTGCACCTTGCAAGCGGCCAATCCAGGACGGACCTGGATTCAATCCCCGGCATGCCATATGGTCCCCGAGCCTGCTAGCAGCTATTTCTGAGCGCAGAGCCTGGAGTAACCCCTGAGAGTAGCTGGGTGTGACCCAAAAACAAAAATAAAAACTAAAAAACAACAGGTACCTCATACCCCCACGAGGATGCACACAGATCACAGAGCTATTAGGCAAGGCACACACACACACACACACACACACACACACACACACACAAAGACTTTAATATTGTTTCCAAGTATTTAAAATAACATAACGAGACTTTACATGTGAGATGTGAGGAAAGGTGTTACAGAGCAAGACAAGCCGCTCTTGCACTAAAAGGCTTCGTCCTGGGTTCCCAGGTCTGCCGCACGCCACGCCCGATTAATAGAGAAGAGGTTCCAGATGAGGAAAGACCAGGAAACAAAAGCGCTTTCAAAAGCAAAAGGGAAAGTAGACTTGATGACTTTCTCTTTTTAGAGGTCACAGAGAGAGTACAATGGTTCGGGCATTATATGCAGCTTGCATGCGGCTGATGGGGATTCTACCCTTAATGCCCCATATTGTCCACTGAGGAGGGCAACCAGGAGTGAACTCTGAAGCGTCAGGTACAAACCATCTCCCTGCCCCAAATATTTCTACATAAAATAAAATGCAATTTCCCTTCGCAGGGCCTGCAGCTCAGGATCCAGAGCACCCTGACCACAAACAACACTGGTGCCTCACCCACGGCAAACACAGGAGTATTCCGATTCAGAGGGGTTTTGAAATGTTATTAGCCCAGGCTCACTCTCCCTGTGATGGAGTGATGGAGTCCAGGGAGAGAGGGAGGAAGTGGTAGGAAAAAAGTGGGGAACTCAGGAGATGGTGTCTCAGCATCCCCCGTGTGTGAGTCAAGCTGAAGACTCGAGTCAAAGTCACCAACTTCACATTTGACAAGAAAGCCAGAGAGATGGGCCGGGAGCCAAACCTTCAGCAGCCAGAATAGGGTTCCCACCCAATCCTGGGGCAGCGGCACAGCTTCACCCAGAAGAATTACCTCGGAAACTTGTTGTAAATGGAAGCTCTAACAGGCCACAGAAACCTGAACTGCAAACCCAGGACTGGAATCCCACTCCTAGAACCTGCCCTTTTTTTTCCTCCAAAAAGTATTATGGATCTTTCCGCATAAAGTTACATGGGCTCCAGTGACTGTACTCAGCCTTGATTTACATGTCAAGTCTCCCTTCTAGTCTGAAGCTTATTTTCACACAACAAAATTAAACTTTAAAAAATATTAAGTTAGGGGCCGAGCGATAGATAGCACAGCGGTAGGGGCATTTTGCCTTGCACACAGCCATTTCAGGACAGGTAGGTGGTTCAAATCCCAGCATCCATATGATCCCTGAGCCTGCCAGGAGCCAATTTCTGGAGCACAGAGCCAGGAGTAACCTCTGAGCACCACCGGGTGTGGACCCAAAGACCAAAAAATAATAATAGTAAAATAAAATTTAAAAAATCAGTCAAAGCTTATTCTGTTACTCCCAATTCACAAGGTGAAAGACGGTTCTGTAAGTGTGGTACTTCCAGAGGCCTTTACAAATCCCCTAATCCCTGACACAAGACCCCTACACCCAAGGATAAGATGAGAACCCAAACGGTCCCCCATATGCACATTCTAGAGCTACTAAATCTAATAAACAATTTCCACATCAGCCCCCTTCATCCCTATATAAGGCCCCCTCTCAGAGCAGCGGCAAAAACAGTCCTTGACACCCCGTTGCCACGCGTGGCCGGTTCTCCGGGAGCCAATTTTTCCAGGGCACGGGGCCAGCACTGCAATCACATGCCACATTAGAAGCTTCTGCTCAGGGGGGTGCACACAGTGGGGGGACGGAAGCTCCATCAGGCTTCCTGTGGTCATAAATTCCTCTGCGCCCCACCTGTGAAAGTCCATTTCCATTTATTACCAAAACTGGAGCAGTGGCTTTCTAGCTTTTTCTTTTTTTTTTTTTTTTCCTGAGGCCTGGAAACTGGCTTTTCCAGCTGATGACATCACGGGACAAGCTCCTGACAAATGGCTCCCAGGAGCCTCGACCTCTTGCTAATACCTAGCAAGAGCACATTCCTTGGGGGTAAGGTCATGGTGAGCTAATTACTAACTAGTCTGGGTCCCACCCCAACACCCAAAGCACAGAGCTAATGACACGCCACTGCAGCTCTTCCCTGCGCAGGGACACTGGCCCAGCCAACAAGAAGTCTCTGCTGCTGTTGCTCGGTCCTGGGGTGCCAGATTTTGCAAGGGAAATACAAAATAGCCAGGGAACTAAAAATGCAGAGACACAATGAGGAATCGATTAGCCTATATCCAGGCTATGACAAATAACATGAGAGGACTGCCGATCGTATTTGGAACATGCTTATACCAAAATAGTATTCAATATGTATCTGAAATCTGAATAATAACTGGTTTTTATGGAGGGCTTTTTCTTTCTTTCTTTTTTCTTTCTTTCTTCTTTCTTCTCTTTCTTTTTCTTTCTTTCTTCATTCTCTCTTTCTTTCCTCTTTCTTCTCCTTCCTTCCTTCCTCCCTCCCTTCTTTCTTCTTTCTTTCTTTCTTTGCCACATCTTGCAGTGCTCAGGGTTACTCCTGGCTCTGAGATCAGGACTCATTTCTGCAGGGCATGGGGAACTATATGGGATACCAGGGATCAAACCACTGGTCAGCTATTTGCGAGGCAAACACCCTACCCCACAATTCGCCCCTGGCAGGCTTGGGCCACCATATGGGATGCCAGGGATCAAACCTGGGTCTGTCCCAGGTGGCCCATGTGCAAGGCAAACATCCTACTGCTGTGCTATCGCTCCGGGCCCTCCCATAACAGTTTTTCTTTTTTTTAATGGCAAGCTTAGAAAGACCACAGATGGCTTTTTTGTTTTGTTTTGTTCTGTTTGGGGTCACACCCACCTCTGTGATCAGGAGTCACTGTGGTACTTGGAGGATCAAACTTGGGCCTCCCACATGTAAAGCATGCACTGTAACCCACTGAGCTATCGCCCTCTTACAAGTAACTCTTCGCCCCTCCATCTGGCTTATAAGATTCCCTAATTGTCAGTTACAAATTACAACAAGTGTATAAAACGCTCTATCCCTGCAAAACATAAAATATCAATCGTGTGGGTGGGGTGAGAGGCTGGTGAGGAGACATTACAAAGTGCTTTTTAGGAAAAGTTCATGGACGTGGGAGGACGGCTGCTGAATTATGTGTAAGAAGACCAAATTGGCAGGAGAGAGGAACAAAAATCAGGACTCAAGACACACACGACCTCACACGTATCCTCCCTCTTCCTCGGAAAATTGCCAAAACTAGAAATATGAGGATGCGCTGAGCAGGGTTCATCTCAGAAAACCTATAGACTTTTAGCTAATGCTTTGGACGATCGAATGAAAACAGCCCTGGTTCTGCAAGAAAAGATGGTGACAACAAGACTCCACAGGACCAGGAAGGATTATGGCAGCAAGTAATGTTTAGTCAGGGGAGAAACTCTGGTGATATTTTTGAGATAAACCCCCTGTTAAGAACTTGCCTTCAGTAATTGCACTGAAAGTGGTAGCCGGTAGAATTCCATGCCCAAACCCCTTCAGTTTAGGTACAGAAGCTTAGACGGTATAAGCGTCTTAAAATGGGAGATCCTATTTCTTTTTTTCTTGTTGGCTATGGCTGTGTCAGGGATAGCACCTGCCATCAGTGAGAGGATTGCATGCTTGGCTGACAGGCTTGGAACATGAAGATCCCACTGAAATGTGGGGCTCGGCACAAATTCTTGACCTCAGGTAAGCAAGATAAGAGCTTCACCAAGGAGCAAACTCCTGGGCTCAGGGAAACCTTAATCCCTAAATTAAATAGGTAAAGTAACCGAAACTTTATTTACAGAATCTGCTGATACAAGCTAATATTCATCTGTTGAATGGATGGTGATAAAGGACACAAAATTAAGAACATGCATGCTGTAAAACAACTAGCCCATCAACACTGGTTTAGGTTTACATTAAAATAAATGCAAAAAATAAAATAAAATAAAATAAATGTACCCCCTTTTTAAGGATAGATATTTATTTGGTCAACATATATCATGTATTAACAGCATTCCACACCTTCCTTCCTTCCTTCCCCTCCTCCTCCTCCTCCCTCCCTCCCTCCCTCCCTTGCCTTATTTTTTTTTTTTGGCCACATATGATGTTGTTCAAATCAATATTGTTTTCAGTTTACATTAACTCCTCAGGCCTTCAACCCTTTTTATGGACAGAGACTCATTCAATCAATGTATATCATGCAGTCACTGTACCCTAAGCTCTGGATTCAGCATTCCACACCACCATCTCCTTTCATCCCAACAACCCTCCAAGACCAAAGCCCAATATTATGCCTATTCCACAGACAAGGAAAGTGAGGCTGAGAAAATTGCCCAAGGCATATGGCTGGTGAAAGGTGGGGCTGAGAACTGAGTCTGGCTTGAACACATTCCTCCTGCCCTAATGTCATACTCCCCAACTGTCTGCTAAAGGAGTTGCTCTATGCTTAAAGACCACCCAGCACCCCAATCCTTACAGAAAGTCCTCCTTTGGAAATTTTCCTTCTGCAGCTTCTTGGGGGTTGGATCGAGGGAAGGGGGTCACACTCAGTTACAGGCACCCAAGATGCTCAATCTTGGCCACCCAACTCTTTATATTTTAATCAAAAAGAATAACTTCCAGGACAGAGGGATAGTGTAGCAGGTAGGGTGCAGACCATCTAGGTTTTTTTTCGGGTGTGCCTCCCCCAAAATAAGAAGCACACTGGTGAAGGGATGGATGCTGTACTATTGGTATGACTAAATCTCAATAAAATTTTTAATTAAAAAATAAAATGGACCACCTGTGAGACTGAGTTATTGATTACAGCGAATTTAGTATTCTAAGAATTGAATCATATAACCTATAGTGTTTAGAGTTTGAGAGCTGAGTTACGTTTTTAGCAATTTAGCAGATATTTTATCAAATGTCTATCTCCATACACACTTTGAAATAAATATAGACATTTTTTCATTTCCAATAAAGATAAAAAATCATGAACTAATCTACTATCTTTAACATTTATTTTCTGATACTTTTTTTTTTTGTTTTGTTTTGTTTTTTGTTTTTCGGGCCACACCCATTAGATGCTCAGGGGTTACTCCTGGCTATGCGCTCAGAAATCGCCCCTGGCTTGGGGGGACCATATGGGACGCCGGGGGATCGAACCGTGGTCCTTTCCTTGGCTAGCGCTTGCAAGGCAGACACCTTACCTCTAGCGCCATTTTATTCTTTTTTTTTTTTTTTTTTTTTTTTTTGTTTTTGGGCCACACCGGTGACGCTCAGGGGTTACTGCTGGCTATGCGCTCAGAAGTCACTCCTGGCTTGGGGGACCATATGGGATGCCCGGGATCGAACTGCGGTCCGTCCTAGGCTAGTGCTGGCAAGGCAGACACCTTACCTCTAGCGCCACCACGCCGGCCCCTTTCTGATACTTTTATTGAAAATTTATTTTATTTTCTATTATGTTCTTCCAAGAGAAATAATCCCTGAGTACAGACCCAGAAGTAATCCCTGAGCATCGCCTCTCCTTCCCTCAAAAATAACTTCCAACAAGTGAGAAATGCCTGCTCATGAGAAGATTGGTATTCCAAAGTCTGTGAGAAATTTAAGACCAGTTACGATTCTAAGAGCGCTGACAGGGAGGTGCTCCAAGTTCTTTACTTGCCCTTTGCCTAACATGCCTATCACCACTGGCTAGAGGATGTAAACACTGCTCATGGGAATCACACAAACTCAAATTGTAAAACTTCCAAATTTGGGAAACTGTAACGAGCGATGTTTATAGTAATAAATGGGAGTCAATCAGCAGCCACCAGCTACCCTTTAAAAATAAAAATTACTCATCCGCATAATTGCTGATTACATAAGAGGCAATGTGTTGCCAGCAGGGGATTAGAACTCAAGATGCTATCCAACCCCCAACCCCAAAGTGATTAGTGTGCGAAAATTGCTGGGATACGATTGCAGTCTTAAAATCACTTATTAATTCAAATTACAAATTACATATTAATTACAAGAGGAAATAGATGCCATTTCGGTGGATAACCAGCAACACAACTCATATAAACCAACAGAAGCACTTGGCATCACTAATAGGACAAACTGG
The DNA here is from genome assembly GCF_024139225.1 of Suncus etruscus. Classification (NCBI taxonomy): domain Eukaryota; kingdom Metazoa; phylum Chordata; class Mammalia; order Eulipotyphla; family Soricidae; genus Suncus; species Suncus etruscus. The sequence goes on along the minus strand of NC_064854.1, from coordinate 131,081,665 downwards.
CATACCACACTACTGGTACTCTGCAGTGCATGGTACTGCCCTAAAATATTTATCTTGAATTTACAAATGAGAAAACAGACATGTTTTCTCCAATCTTTATCTTCAAAGTATGATCCCACACAGGGAACACTGGTACTTTCCAGAAGATGACTCAAAATATGGACCTCAGTGTCCTAAAGAATCAGAATGTAAATAAATAGATAAATAAATAGGTTTTTTTAATTTAGTTCTTCAATAAATAAATAAAATCTAAAAAATATAAAGAATCAGAATGTACATTTTATCCAAGACACCCTACCCCGACCCTCTAGTGGTTCTTATAAGCATCAAGTTTGAGGGACAAGGAAGATGGCTTAAGAAAAGGAGATATAGGGGCCGGGCGGTGGCGCTAAAGGTAAGGTGCCTGCCTTGCCAGCGCTAGCCTTGGACGGACCGAGGTTCGATCTCCCGGTGTCCCATATGGTCCCCCAAGCCAGGAGCGACTTCTGAGCACATAGCCAGGAGTAACCCCTGAGCGTTACCGAGTGTGGCCCAAAAACCAAAAAAAAAAAAAAAAAAAAAAAAGGAGATATATATATGAACTGTATGTGGGAGGCCCAGGTTTGATCCAGTCATACATGGTCCCCTGAGCACATAAGGAGCCACTTATGGTAGTGCTGAGCACTACCACTAGGCCTCGTCCAAAAAAGCAACAACATTCGAAAAGTATCCTGTAAGACAACTGACCAATATTTTCCAAAGTATCCATGTCATAAAAATAAAAATAGGGGCCGGAGAGATGGTATGGAGGTGGGGTTTGTCTTGCGTGCAGAAAGACCGTGGTTCGAATCCCGGCATCCCATATGGTCCCCTGAGCTTGCTGGGAGTGATTTCTGAGCGTAGAATCAGGAGTAACCCCTGAGCACTGCCAGGTGTGACCCAAAAACCAAAAATAAATAAATAAACAAAATAAAAATAATTACGGGCTGGTAAGATAGTCCAAAGGGGTGAAGCGCGTATCTTGCATGCCTGAGGCCCAGAAGTTCAATCCACAGGACAGCATATTCTTGACGTAAGACAAGATGTAGCCCCAGTGCACCCAAGGACTACCAGGCCTACCACCAAAATCCAGGCCATCACCAGCCCAAAGACCTCTGAGACTCCAAAATCATTTTCTGAGGGAGACAACCGGCGCCAAGAAAAAAAAAATTGTGGGCGAAGAGGAGAGACTAAAGTATTTGCTAATGGTACAAGGATTCTCCTTTTCTTTCTCCTTTTTCTTTTTGTTTTTCCTTGGTGAGTGGGGATCACAGGGGGTAGAGATAATAAAAAATGTTCTAAATTTATAGGGGCCAGAGATGTTGGTGCAAAGAACTGAGATCTGCCACAAAGGACCACTAGCCAGGGGAGACCCGGAACACAACTCGGTCAAAAAATGTTTCAAACCCAAAAACAAACAAACAAAAAAACAGTTCCAAACATACAGTGATAAAGGTTGTAGAACTCTATCACTATCCTAAAACTTAGACAGTTGTTTGCCTATTTGGGGGGTGTTATTGCTGGCTCAGGGTACTGCTAGGGAATTGAACCAAGTTTAACCACCTTCAAGGCCAGCAGGATGCCCCCCTCCCCAGACTATTTCTCAGCCCCAATTCGCACACTTTAAAGGGAAGGATGTCTTTGGCTTGTGAATTAAATCTGAGTACAGTTGTTGGTCTTTAAGTCCATATATTCCATATATGTTCTGGGCTGCCACAGGCAGTTATGAACAAACTGACAAGAAGAAAAAGCTCAGGGCTGGAGTGATATAACACAGTGGTAGAGCATTTGCCTTGCACACAGCAGACCCAGCCTGGATGGACCTAGGTTCAATCCCCAGCATCCCATATGGAGCGATTTCTGAGCATAGAGCCAGGAGTAACCCCTGAGCACTGCTGGGTGTGGCCTCAAAACCAAAAAATCCCAGGAGATCTGCCTTCGAATGCAGTGACTGTCATTCCTGTGTGGTCACAGACATCTATCTGATCCCTCTCTGCGCCTTTGCCTTTTCAAACTGTAAAGCATTTAAAGTGCTGCAAGACCTTTCATCACAGACCAACCCTAATCACTGCAGCCCTATTCACAATAGTAAAGATTTGGAAACAACCCAAGTTTTCAAGAACAAATGAGTGGATAAAGAAACCATGGTGAATGTAATACAATGGAAAGCTGTGAGAAAAGAGGAAATCCTGAAGTCCTTGCTGTGCAGTTGGACCCAGAGGGGAACACACTGACTGAAGTGAGTCAGAAGGACCAACGGCAACAGACCCCAAGAGTCAGCCAACAGAATTGAGTTTGTAAGGTTTGTAAGTTGTATGGGGGGGGAGAATTAGGAGGAGGGGGCAGACCTTGGGACACTGGTGGAGAGATTCTGACACTCTGGCAGTGGATGTGGTGCTCAGACAGTTTTGTAAATCAGTATCTAAATAAAACTTGAAGCGAGTGAAAAAGTAAGAAAAGGCGTGAAACAAGGCCGGGAAGGTGGCGCTAGAGGTAAGGTGTATGCCTTACAAACGCTAGCCAAGGAACGGACCGCGGTTCGATCCCCCGGCATCCAATATGGTCCCCCCAAGCCAGGGGCGATTTCTGAGCACATTGCCAGGAGTAACCCCTGAGCGCCAAACGGGTGTGGCCCAAAAACCAAAAAAAAAAAAAAGAAAAGGCGTGAAACAAACCAAATTAAGAACCACTATGAGTTTTGAATACTATGTTAGTATTATTTATTTATTACTAATAAATTTATTTGTTTATTTTAATACTATTTTAGATTTTATACTTAATGAACTTAAGAGAATAATGTAAGTTCATATGCTGACAGGGAGATAGTAGGGTGGTTAGGTTAGATCTCCGGTACCATGCAGCCCTTGGACAACACTGGGTATAACCCTGGGTCCCCTAAGCAATAAAATGACAAGGCCCAACCCACACAGCTTCTTTAGGCTCTACTAACATCAACTGATGGCTGAGCCCCCCAGTACTTGCTTAGGGCCCCCTCACCAAAACAATCCATTAAGATTAAGCTCATGGGAGCTGGACTGATAGTATAGTGGGTAAAATGCTTGTCTTGCACACGGCTAACTTGGTCTCAATCCTGGTATCCCATATGGTCCTGAGTCTGCCAGGAGTGATGCCTGAGTGCAGAGTCAGGAATAACCCCTGAGCACAGCGGGTGTGGCATCCCCCCAGAAAAGATTAAGTTCATCTAAGAGCAAGTTTCAGGCTCAGAATTCTGCTACTTCCTTTAGATAAACCTAGGGCTGCGCACACGTGACAAGTTCACACAGCCTTTTCAGCCCACTTGAAAGACACAAACAAAGATGAGAAAAATCACGGTCAATATTGAGAGAGAATTTGTATGGGAGTTTCCCCAGTGAGAAGTTCAGAGTTTCATTTAAGCCAGCAATATTATGATCTCCCAACTCCAGGTCCAAATGTAAGGCTGTAATTAATAAGCTAGGAGTTTAGGAATTAGAAAAGCTCAGGACTGGGAGCAAAATCAAGAATACTGAGGGCAGGGCACTCGGCTTACATGCGAATGATTCAGGCTTGAGCCCCAGCATCCTACATGGTCCCTCACGCTCACCAGGAGCGATCCCTGAGCACAGAGATAGGAGTAAATCCTGAGAAATGCCCAAATATAGAAGAAAACATGGTCAGGATGGCAAAAGAGAACTCGCCATTTTCTGGGGCTCATTCTTAAAAACTCACTTCTTATTTTACACTGCAGCTACAGTGAGCAAAACTCTGCAGAGGCAAAGGCCAAAGCACTGGAAGGAATCCGTGCTGATTACCGTTTGGGGAAATCCTTGGCCTAAGAGCACGCTTGATTCAGTTTTTCCAGTCACAATTTTCAGAGTCAAGAATGACTTGGGCCTGGCAGGAGGAAATTCCCCTTCACGCCTCCCAGACACTGCTGTCTCCTCTGCAGGAAGGAAGAGCCCACATAGGAGCAGAGAGGAAAGTTGAGAGAGGCCCCAAAGCGCTGGTTCTGGGCATCACTTCCAGGCAGGAAACAGGCGTCCTCGTAGCTGGCCTCGGATTTTAGCCAGCATTTTCTGAGCTTGGGAGAGAGAGAAAGAGAGAGAGGCCTTTGGTGACTGTTTGTCATCCATGGCTCAGGCTGGGAAGGGCTTCTCAACCAGGTAACGAAAAGCACCTTTTTGTCTCTTTCTGGATCATCCACTCACATCACTTCTTCTAGTCTAGGTCTAGTCATCAAAGTTAGTTTTAAGAGCACAATCTCAACCACACAGACTAAAGGGGAGGGTGAAACCTCTACCTTGAGATGAATTCTTTTTCCTGCATACAGTTAGAGTTAAATGCTAACATGACCCATAGGGCAATCGTGTGTGTGTGTGTGTGTGTGTGTGTGTGTGTGTGTGTGTGTCATAGGACAATTGTGTGTGTGTGTATCCCTATATTTGTCTCTGTCTTCTCTTTTTCTGTCTCTCCTCTTGTTGAACTTGAATCTCAGAAGCTTGAAGGCCAGGGCAGCAATAATTCTGCCACCTACAGGAGCCCAAAAAGGCAAAGTAGAAACAAGAGATGAAAGCCTGACTGGAGGGGCTGGAACAATAGTACAGTGGGTAGTTTGCCTTGCACACAACCAACCTAAGTGTGATCCCCAGCATTCCATAAAGTCCCCTAGACACCGCCAGGAGTAATTTCAGACTGTAGAGCCATAGGTAACCCCTGAGCAATGCCAGGTGTGGCCCAACAGCAAGGAAGGAAGAGAGGCGGGAAAGAAAGTGAAGGGAGGGAGGTAGGGAGGGAGGGAGGGAGGGAGGGAGGGAGGGAGGGAGGGAGGAAAGAAGGAAGGAAGGGAGGGAGTGAGGGAGGGAGGGAGGGTGGGAGGGAGGGAGGAAGGAAGGAAGGAAGGAAGGAAGGAAGGAAGGAAGGGGAAGGAGAAGGAAGGAAGGAAGGAAGGAAGGAAGGAAGGAGCGAGAGAAGAAAGAAGAAGAAGGAAAGAAAGAAGAGAAAGAGAAAGGAAAGAAAGAAAGAAAGAAAGAAAGAAAGAAAGAAAGAGAAGAAAGAAAGAAAGAAAGAAAGAAAGAAAGAAAGAAAGAAAGAAGAAAGAAAGAAAAAGAAAAGAAAGAAAGAAAGAAAGAAAGAAAGAAAGAAAAAGAAGAAGAAGAAAAAAGAAAGAAAGAAAAAGAAAAAAGAGAAGAAAGAAAGAAAGAAAGAAAGAAAGAGAAAAAAGAAAGCAAGCTTGGCTGGTTGCCTTGGGCCACAATCTCAAGTGTGACTCTATTGTGGCATTTCTCCATTCTGCTCCAAGTGGCCACTTCCCTTGTATATAAGTAGTTCCATATCAATGAGTCTACCACATTGTACTTAAAAAATGTGGGGTGTGCGTACAGGGTATCAAATCTGGGACTTCCTCTGCAACAAGTATGTCCTCTATGTCACTGAGGCACATCTCAGGCCTTATATAAAAATCTTAATTAAACTTTGAAAAGAATGGTGCCAAATAAAATTACTAAACTGATTTACCCAGTCTACCTATCTAGAGTTTAAGACGCGTGGACTTAAATTTCCCAAACATTGCAAAGAAAAGGTCCATAAAATTTCCCAATCTCCTCTCCGTCAATCTGAAGAGTTGAGGAATTTTTATGAGCTTGGTCAATTTGGGCTAATCCTGGATCTCCTGAGGTTAATTCCTCCCAGCATCATGCTAGCTACTATAAACATTCCCAGCATCATAAAATCGCCACAAGAGTATGAATCTGGGAACTGCTTTCATGGAGTGAGATGAAAGAAGGGATAAAGTCTATCCAGAATAAGGTCATACTGATAGCTCAGGGGCCAAGGGCATATGCTTTGCATCCACAGGGGCCTGAGTTCATCCCTGGAACCTCATGTCCATCAAGCACTACTGGGTGTGACGGCCCCCCAACACCATAGGATCCAAACAGTCTCATGTTACTGGGCCCAAGCACTGAACAGTCTGACCCAATTAGCTAAGTATCTTTGGGCCCACAGAGCAGTGCTTGAGAGCACACTCCCAAAGAAATGCATCTAATCTATCTGTATCCCTAGCTATTAGGTATGAAATAAAGCTCCTGAAAGGTTAGAAACAAAAGTGACTGAGATCCTCTCATCCAAACAGATCCCATGCAGATCCGATGTTCATCCAGCATCAATGATGAGGGCATGTTCGTGACAGAATTTTGAGGCCAATTTGGAAACCAGTCCGATTGAATGGAAGATTACTGAGGAGGCTGGAACCTGCTCAACCTGGATCAAAGAAAATCCACACAAATGACTGCAAGTGCAAGGCTGGCATGCTCCTAAGACAGACCCTCGAAGAGCAAGGGGGAGAATGAGACCCTGGGAAATGGAAGAGATGACATGGTTTATCCAAATGGCCACAGAAGGAATGTCAGGAATGTTCAAATCTCTAACCTCTCTAATAAGGCTCAGAAGTCTCAGCAGAGCCAGCAACAAAAGCACTCATGGCAACACAGCTGGACGTGCCGCAGAGGGGGGCCCGCAAGTTGTGTGACTGGGACCACCCAGCCGGCTTCAACAAGGCAAACAAGGGGGCCTCCTAAAAGAAGTCCGCAGAGGAAACACTGGCCAAGAGCTGCCATCTCACACGATCACACACTTGCTGGAACCAGCTTGCTGACACCAGTATCTGTGCCTCCCAGGGCTGCAGTCCAGGCTGCTTGGCCCAGGAGTCGACATCCAAGGCAGCTATGCTGGTTTTTCCTTCGGTGATCCCCAAGCAAAGAGATGGAGGCGTTCCCCACTCGCTGCTTGGTAGGCCAGTGAGGGATGAAAAGCTTGGCCTGCACTCAAGAGCTTGTGTCTTTAGGAGTGGGGATGAGGGGGAAGGATTATTCAGGAGAAGCACCAAGTCGGCCAGGACTCGCCGCAGCCCTGCTGCAGCCAACACCATCCTGCCTCTAAGCATCCCGTGGTCCAGAGACAGAGGCCAGGAGGCTCTGTGCCCGAGATACGCCCAGGCCTGACCACCCATCTCTTGACAGCCCTGCCTGCCTGCCACCTCGCTTCATAAATGAGAATAATCTGCTTGTCTTTTCTTTCTGAGAACTAATGCAATCTCCTGCAATGTAGTGATACTGAATTTCATTCAATCCTTCTGTCCAGAGGATAGCACAGAGTTCTATTCTCCTGTGTCTGCAGGACCTGGGGCCTCTAGTCCTGGTTACCAGCAGGAATAGAGCCTCAGTTTCTTTATCCATAAAATAAGGATTAACCTCATTCCTCAGCCCTGTAGCAGAGATTAAGATGAGACATACACAGAGGCTTAATAGGCACGTCAGTCGCCATAGTTAATGTTCAAGAAAGATACTAATGATGTCTATTATAACTACTTTTTTGAACAAGCATGTATATCTATTTTGTGACCTAAAAAGGGGGGGAATAGGAGCCGAAGCAATAGCACAGTGGTAGAGTGTTTGCCTTGCATGCTGCTGAACCAAGATGGACCCGGGATTGATCCCGGCATCCTATATGGTTCCCCAAACCTGCCAGGAGTGATTTCTGAGCACAGAGCCAGGAGTAATCCCTGAGTACTGCCGGGTATAGCCCAAAAATCAAAAGGAAATAAAAAATAAAAATAAATAAAATAAAAAAAATTTAAAGTTATAAAAATATATAGAGAAAAGACAGGAAAAGAAAACCCAAGTCATATACTCCCATATGCATGGGATAAACAGGAAGTATGTTTTACAGAAATTATGTCCTCCGATCTAATAACTTCTATTCCCATTGGGTCTTACCCTTTATGACAAGTAAGAGTGGTTTCTGTTCATGATCATGAATCTTTATTTTCATATGAAAAAAAGAAATAAAAGAATTACAGGGCTGGGTGTTTGCCTTACATGCAGTCAACCCTGATTCAATACCCAACATTCCATATGGATCCCTGAGCCTGCCAGGAGTAACCTTTGAGCACCACTGGGTGTGTGGTCCCAAAACAAAACAGAATAAAATAAAGTAAGAAAAATGAGTAGGTGTAGGCATGAACGATAGTACAGTGGGCAGGGCATCTTCCTTGTACACAGCCAAATGGGTTCAATCCCCACTAGCCCATATGATCCCTTGAGTACTGCCAGGAGTAATTCCTCAGTACAGAGGCAGGATCAACCCTGAACATAGGTAGGTATACCCTCAAAACAAACAAAGTATAACTGGGGTTGTAGTTTAGCATAGAGCACTGCTTCACATGTATCAGGCCCTCTGGTTTGATTTGGTTTGGTTTGGTTTGGGTGTGGTTTGTCTCACACCCAGTAGAGCTCAATAGACCATATTCAAACTAGGGCTGGTCACTTGCTAGGTGTCTTCATCCCTATACTCTTTCCAGGCCCTAGGCCCTAGGTTTGGTCCTACTATAGAGAGGGAAAGAAAAAAAAAAAGAATAGACATAAAAAAACCGAAATCCAGAAACTGCCACTGGCATAAGAAATGAGAAATTCTGCCAGGGAATATATAGAACATAAATCATCTTGTTCTACTTCCTAGTTATTTTTATGTCCTCCTACAAATTGAGAAAAAAAAAAAGTGGATGGGACCCAGGGTCCAAGTGGTCTCAGGAGCATTGAGTGGAAATCAAATATGGTCAGCCCTAAATACCCAACCCAAAGTCAATGACAAAAGAATCAAGATACCCAATCTACAACAAGCTATGCACATAAGAGACCTGTGACAATAGCAGTCCAGGGGGCTTAGGGTTGAGGTATGGGGTACATGTGGGGAACTATGGCAGATGGAGGTCAACTCTAGGGTAGGAACCGCCCTAATTCACTGTCACTATGTGCCTGAAATACAACTGGGAAAGACTTGTAATTCACATTGGTTTCAATTTAAAAAATTAAAAAAAAAGAAAGAAAGAAAGAAAGAAAGAAATTCTTCCAGGGATATTAGAATGCCACAGGGCTTTAGAGGCTGGTCTGGTGGTGGCCACATTCGTATCAAGAGTAACACAGGATTATCATCTGAATGCAAATTCCTACAGTATTCACAGTGCTGTAGGAATCCAGAAAGAAATGATTTACTTAGTGGACTGAAGGGAGCTCCAAAAAGAGGAGGTATCAGAAGTGATTCCTGAATCACGAGGGAAAAATGAGTTGCCACAGAGGGACTAAATAGCAAAGATTATGGTGTAGGAAGTAGAGGGATGTGGTTCAGTCAGTAGCCAAGGATTCAGGGCAATTGGTAGGACAAATGAAACCAGCACTAGCAACCCACTGGGCACCATGTGCTTCTGGAGGGTAAACTTCAAACCCATAGAGATTAGAGGAAATCAAACTGATAGCACTTCATGGAGAAAGAAATCGCATCTCATATCCAGGTCCAAAGGCTGCTGCGTGCACCCAACTGAAAAGGACTCTGAGCCAAGTGTGGACTCAGCAGGAAGGACCCTTCCACTGCCCAGCGATGCCCAGAGCCCTGTGCCAGCTTCCACTCCACACCCCGAACAGTACTCAAAGTTGACAGAGGAGGAAACTGAGATCTGAAGCCAGCACTGATGGAAAACCATCAGAACAAGAGCCAGGTGTCCAGGCTCCAGTTCTCTTTCCCAGTTCCAGGATCTTCTTTCATCTGAGCCAGAAGCACATAAGGTCAAGGATTCATTAGAAAGAAAAGCAAATTTGCTCTCAGTTGAATCAATTAATTAAGAAGCTTACATTTACGGGTCCAAAACAATTAAGCCTTGTGGAGTAAGGGCCATGGTGAGATCATCACCATGGAGAAGAGGACGGTCTCATGCGAAAGAAGAACATTGAGTTAATCCCAATAAAATCTTTGCTGGGTTGCTGCCCCAGGCTGTGCATGGTGCTGGGCCAGACTTCCCACATGGGCAGCTCAGCTGTGCAAGAAAGAGGGGGACTCTCCAGTCTGAGGAGAAACCTTCTAGACTGTCCACCACCAAGGAGCTGTAGATGGTTCCACTTTGCTTCCTAAGAGAATCTGCAATCTGGGGGCCGAAGCATTATTACACCAAGGAGGACTCTTGCCTAACACACATAGCCTACCATAGTTCCATCATCCAGCATCGTGCATGGTCCCCTGAGCCCGCTAGGAGTGGTTCCTGACCGCAGAGCCAGGAGTAAGCCCTGAGCACTAGCCGGGTGTGGCCAAAAACCCTCTCCCCCCATAAAAAAATATCTGGAATCATGCTCCAAACGACAGAGGCTGCTGGTTTGTCAGAAATCCAAACCCTGTAACCACGGTCTTTTTTTAGGTTTTAATTGGGGAGAGTCACTGTGGCTGAATTACATTTTCCTCTCCTCCAACACGGGTTCTGGAAAGCATCAAACCTTCTTCTCTTCCCTCTTTCATCCTTCCTTTCAACCCTTCCTTCCTGAAAAGGGGATGGGGGTGCTTGATGCTCTCACTAAGTCCCACCTTCGGCACCCTCTTTAGATGGTGTCACACAGCAAGTCCCCCAAGTTTCCCCAAGATTTTAAAGAGCACTTCAAGGTCGTGAAAATTATGCACTTAAATTCAAAGTTGGGTTTTATTTCTAATCCAAGTCTAAGCAACACCTTTTAATTACACAGGCAGCTGAAGAGGAACCTCAGGTACTCTACAATTTGCACGTTGCTTTGCAGTTTGTTTGGGTGTGTTTTCCCCCCTGTTTGATCTGCCTGTGGGGTGAAGAGGTAATGTGAATTCAAGGCAGGGGACGTGGGGCAACTCAGGTGATTATCCCCAGTCACAGACCATAAAAAACCACAACCAGCACCATCAAACTGGATTTCTGAAGTGCAAATTGGAACCTAGGAAGTATTCTATGTGAAAGTCCCCTGAGACACGTCCTTCCACCCTCTTCTGTCAAAATGGGAGGAGGGGATGGGTTGGGGGGGGCAAGGCAGGTCACGTGACCTAAATTAAGCCAATCCCAATAGTCCCTACACAGGGACAAAGCGGGGCAGAGCTCAGGACCAGACTGCTGGGACCAGGCCTGGCTCTTCCACCCAGAGGTGTGGCTGGGGATTGTGACCCCAGCCTATGCACAACAATAAGAAAATAACAGGGGATCTTAGAGAAGCAGGTTCTGGAAGTCTCTGCAGCCACCATAACAGTCCTACCCAGTTTTGCAGCTGTAGGAGCCAATATACAGGATTCGTTGTGTTTCCCACTACATCAGCCTCCTTAACAATGCGTGAACAGATGCACTACAGATTCAAACTCTGCAGCATGTGCTCCCTGGCAGTGCAGCAAAGAAAAACTGTCGCTGTAAAATGGAGATAACATTGGCTACCAGAGGCTGCTTATAATCAGGTGCGAAACTGAACTTTAAACCAAATCAGCACATGGGAGTCAGCCCTCCTTGCTCAGACAAGCTCAAAAGAGGTGATTTGATTCTCAGAAAGTAGCCAGACCCTTCTCATCTCCTCTAGCCTGGTGTTAGAACTGCGGGTACCTTTTCTCTAAATTGTCGAATTCCTGGGCAGTGGGAATGAAAAATGTTGTGAAGAACAGAAGTCACCAAACAGTAGTCAACCAGCTTTAATAAAAATCTTCTAAGTATAGAAGTATAATTAGGATTTGCAAGAACTGACACTATCATATGCTGCCTGAAGAAGTAGAAAATAGTTCTTTGTCGTTTGACTCCATTTTTTTAGTTTCTCTTTGGTTTTTATTATATTGCTGGGGGTACAATAAAAAGGGGTACACGCTTGGTTGCAGAGTCCATTAACAATTTCTTTAGAAGTTCAATATATATAGGGCTGGAGCAATAGGACAGCAGCAGGGCATTTGTCTTGCATACAAAACTTGCATACAACTGACCCGGGATGGACCTGTGTTCGATCCCCGGTGTCCCATATGGTCCCCCAAAGCCAGGAAAGATTTCTGAGCTCATAGCCAGGAGTAACTCCTGAGCATCACCAGGTTTGAAAAAAAATTTTATAGATATCCATATGATCTAGCTATTCACTCGGATAAAAAAGAAAGTATTCCTTACATAGACTTGAATAAAACTGTTCATAGAGTTAGCTTTCTCTGGAAACAGTCCAAATGTCATCCACAAAAGAATGTATAAATAAAGTATGATATTTGCCATACACTGAGACAGTGTTCAACAACAAAAAGGAATAAACTTTCAATTCACATAACAATAAATCTCAGAAAAATTAAGAGAAGTGACAAGAGACAAAGATGACAGACAGCATGGCTCCATTGATAAAAAAAATTCTAAAAATGCAAACTGACTTATAATACTGAACATAGATCAGTGACTGAGATAAGAGCACATATAAAGAGATAAAGAAGTACAAAGAGGCATAAGGAAACCTGGGGGCTAGGTTGACATGTTCACTCTCTTGTTTATGCTAATGGATTCCTAGCGTGTATGTTATATAGCAAACCCTTTATTTTATTTCTTTATGTTTGAATTCTCTGAGCTCATCCAGTCTTGTTCAGGGGCCACTCCTGGTTTCGTGCTCAACAGTTGCTCCTGGCAGTGTTCCAGGGGCTCTGGAGTGCCAGACATAGAGCCTGAGACTCCTACACAGTAAGTACGTGTTTCTGCCCTTTGAGATAAATTGTCATCTTTAAACGTGTCTTTTTGGGGTCAATTACAGCTCAGTAGGGTGGTTTTCAAAATCAAATGCTCTGAGCCTCTCTGTTCATATGTCTAAAATCCAGACCACAGTCCCCTAGAAAGAGACCACCAACCTTCCAACCAGGTTTGATTTGGGCCACAATGTAAAGCTATTCTTAGATGTAGTCTCTCAAAACACACTTTTGTGTTTTGAACTACTCCTTACTCTGGGCTTCCATCTGATTTCAAAGACCATGAAAATATTTCAAGAGTCCCTTGACATAATTTTTCAGGAAATATCTCCTGATTTGAACAAAAACGTTATTAACTGGAATCTCCTGGAGGCTCAAGTTCAACTCTCTCTGCCTTTGAGAAACACAAGCCTACCACGTTCACAAACAGGAGAGGCCGTACATTCTAGGGCTATTAGCTCAGGAATTTCAACATATACTGGGGTGTGGGAAGAGAAATACTTACTGTTAAGTGTGAATGTCTTTTGTCTTAATATCCTCCTGATATCTTCAGGATGATCTGTTTTACTTCTCCTATACGCTGAGCCCAAACTTGTCTTTTAAATAAATTAATTAATAAAATAGGTATTTTTTTCTTTCCGTACTCAAGTTCAGCAATTCATTGTGCTATTATTCAAATGAGACGCTGGGGGCCAAGGAGATCATCCAACAAGCTGAGCACAAGCTTTGCATGAGGGAGACTTAGGTTGAATCTTCAATGCATGTGATTCCCCAATCCCTCTGGGGCAACCCCCAAGCAAAGAGCTGGGAATACCCCTCCAAGCACCACTGGGTGTAGCCCAAATTATGTTTTCATAAGAAAAATATTTTCCAACAAACATTCACCCAAAGAAGAGAAAGAAAGTAATACATTGGGCAGGAAAGATAGTACAATGGTTAAGGCACTTGCCTTGCACACAGCTGACCCGGATTCAATCCTTGGCATTCCATATGGTCCCTGAGCACTACCAGGAGTAATTCTGTGTGCAAAGCCAGGAGGAAACCCTGAGCATTGCCAGGTGTGGCTCCAAAACAAAACAAAGCAAAACAAAGAAGGAAGAATAATACAATATTATAGTCATATAATCTAATGGTGTGACTAAAAGCACACATAGACTTCACTCCTGGGGTGACAGATAGGACTCCATTAAAATATACTGAAGAAGGACCGGAGAGATAGCTTGGAGGTAGGGCATTTGCTCTGCATGCAGAAGGGTGTTGATTTGAATCCCAGCATCCCTAAGCCTGCCAGGAGCGATTTCTGAGTGTAGAGCCAGGAGTAACCCCTGAGCACTGCTGGGTGTGACCCAAAAACAAAAAAAAAATAAAATAAAATAAATATATACTGAAGAAATATTGAAACAAATAAAAGAAAAATAAAAAATAGAACTGAAGAAATACTATTACAAAGAGTTGAAAGGTACCTTTAAAGTTTGATGGCAATCATTCCCACAGTATGTATTCTTATCACATATGTAAAACCCACATAAACAGCATCACATATCTTTCTGCTATCTGCTTTTCTTTTTTTTTTTTTTTTTTTGGTTTTTGGTTTTTGGGTCACACCCGGCGGTGCTCAGGGGTTACTCCTGGCTGTCTGCTCAGAAATAGCTCCTGGCAGGCACGGGGGAACATATGGGACACCGGGATTCGAACCAACCACCTTTGGTCCTGGATCGGCTGCTTGCAAGGCAAACACCGCTGTGCTATCTCTCCAGGCCCCTATCTGCTTTTTCTTTTGTGTGTTTGGCAATTAGGGGGAGCCTCAGCACTGCCAGTAAAGCCGATTCTGGGTGATATATTTGGAAATATCTGTGTTGACCATGTCCTTTCCGTTGGCCCACAATCGGTCCGATTTAGCCACTGTTTCAATGGACAGTTCTACACCATCTCAGCCCCCTTCCAAAGACCAATGAGAACACCTGCCTTTGCTTTCTCCTCTTTCAGCCCAGCAGGGTCAATGTGCCTAGGAATCCAGTCCAGATCTGCTAACAATTCTCGAAGACCGTATGGCTCTCAGAAATTGCCCTGGTGGCCATCTTGACCATTCAACTAATATGACTTTACCTCCTTGTTTGTCCCCTTTTTCTGGGGTTACTTCCCCTCTTCAAAAGAAGTCACCTAGGGGCCAGAGTGATTGCACATCGGGAGTGCGTTTGCCTTGCATGTGGCTGACCTAGGAGGAATCCGGGTTCGATCTCCAGTGTCCCATATGGTCCCCAAAGCCTACCAGGAGCCATATCTGAGCACGGAAACAGGAGTAACCCCTGAATGCCGATTCGAGTGTAGCCTAACCCCCCAAAAAAGTCACCTCCACTTAACTGTTTATCCTTCAGTCCAGCCCACTCTCAGAAGAATCCAAACTGAGCACTTTGCTTTATTTGTTCCCATTGCTCTTTATTCCATCTTTAATAGCTTTATTTTAGAGGGGCATGCTCTTTAGAAAGGAATGTAAAAAAATTGTAATTGATATTACTAGCAGAGAAATTACCATTAAAGAATGATATATAAAACTATATAGTCTAAGTTCATTTTAATGTGATGTATGTACATGAATAGAAAAATTGAGCAAATAAAATCAAATCAATTTTTTTTATTTTACAAAAATCACACAATCTTTCCTTTCTCTGTTTTCTTTTGGGGTCACAGCTGGTGCTACTCAGGGTTTACTCCTGGCTCTGCACTCAGGAATTACTGCAGATGGTGCTCAAGGTACCTGCTATAAGGGATACCAGGAATTAAACCCATGTCAGGCTGCATACAAGGCGAGCAGCCTACCAGCTGTACTATTCCTCAGCAATATTCCCATTTCTACACAAAAAGCACAAGTTAGGGGATGGAGAGATAGTACAGTGGTAAGGTATTTGCCTTGCACGCAGCTGAATCGGGACAGACCCGGGTTAGATTCCCAGCATCCCATATGGTCCTCCAAGCCTGCCAGGAGCGATTCCTGAGCACCGCCAGGTGTGCCCAAAAATTAAAAAGGATAAAAAAGTAAAACCCCACAACATTCCAGTAAATGACAGTCTTCCTTTCCCATCCTACTCTCCAGCCCCAACTCTGTCTACCTCCTTTTCTTATACCAGCTCAGGGACTGGCTCCCTTAACCTCAGATAAGAATCTGGGGTTGCCACTCCCAGAGGAACTCCCAGGCCTCCATTGTCCTGATTCTGCCCCCCCCCTCCCCGCTGTGGGAAGGCCTCCTGGTCAGAGCCAGGCACTGGTTCCAACTTGCCCTGGGACCCAACTAGGCTGATGAGACACAAAGAGAAGATAGTCATCAGCTTTGGGGTAAGTTCCATTCGTGCAGATGGAATCCCCAGGAACGATCAATCTGTCAAGAATGAGCAAGTGCAGGGGAATCCAGGGCAGGATCAAGGAAACCAAGCAGAGAAAAAAACAAAAGTACCTGGCTGGGGCCATGCTAAGACCAGGAGGCCCTGGAACCTTGAATCCTCTTGAATCTCAGTGTCTCCAGTCCGGAACAATAACAATGAGCCAAACAGCGTCCTTGAATGCAGGCCAGATTGCATCCCCTTTCTGGTTTGGTCTGGTGGCTCTACTGGCTGCGCTCAGGGCTTACTCCTGATTCACTCTCAGTCCCAGTAGCTTCAGGAGAAATCCAGGTGCAAATCCAGGTTGACTGCATGCAAGGCCTCCATCCCTATTCTGTCTCTCTGGGCCCTGGTGCCACTCCTTATTGCTGAAAGAATTCTATTTGCTTCACCTCTGTCCCCCTGAGATTCTCTGACCATTCCATCACAATTCAATCCAGTCACTATGTTAGGAGTCATGATACCATTTGCCTACCACCATATTCTTTCTGGACCTTTGTTTGCTTGCCACAATGAGTGGTGCTCAGGGCTTATTCCTGGCTCTGTAAGATTGCATGCAGTACAAGGGATGCAATTCTGGGTTGAGTAAACACACAGCAAGTGCCTTATCTGCTGTTTCTCTCTTTCTCCAGTCCCTCCACAGTCGTTCTGAATGTCCTGTTGTCCAACACCAATATTTATCCAAATTTCTAATATTGTTCACTAATAACCTTGCCCTTGTTCACTAATAAGCTATAATAGTAGGAGATGTGCAGAATTAAACTGAGAAGCTTCTAGATATTTCCCATCTGGCAAGTACTTTGCAAAATTTAGCTCGTTTAAATCTTCACACTTGGACTAGAAAGACTGCACAGGAGATCGGGAGCTTGCCTTGACTTTGGCTGGGCTGAGTTCAAGTCTCAGCATCCCATATGGTCCCCTGAGCACTGCCAGGAGTGATAGTAATGAGTGCAAAGCCAGGAGCAACCTCTGAGCATTGCCAGGTGTGGCCCTCCAAAAAAAAAAAATCTTCACACCTGCTCTTCCATGCAAAAATGTCCCCAGTTGGCAGGTGGTGAGAACACCGAGCATGGAAGCTCCTGAGAAACCATGCAACTCAACCTGAAGTCACATCATGAAGCTCAGATTCTGCCCCAGAACTGTCACGTTCTACTCATCACAGTCTCCCCTCTCCTGAGGCAAGGTAGTGCCCTGGAAAAGCAGATGGACAAGAAACCATCTCAAACTTCTCCTACTTCCAAACATACCATTCATTCCAAGCTACTAGTAGGAGGCCTCTCAGAGGTCCCATCTCTGGAAGCTGTGATTACCCTGCTCTGTGGAAACTACCATCTACGAATCCTGCTAATCCAAGAGAAAAAGAGGAGAGTAAGGGGTCTTATCAGGTTATTTTGCTTTCTCTTGTCTCTTCAGAGCTGACATGAATTCCCAGAGGCCTAGAAACTCCAATTTAGCTTTGGGAAGGAAAATAAGGTTGGCTGCCATATCATAAAGGGTTAAAATGAATTATTACAACACCCTAACAGCAGTGATACAACGTCAAGGTAGTTAGAGCTCTTCTAGAATTACTTGGGACCTCTCCCCAAAAAATAGCTTTAATTATTCATTTTACCACCACCACCTCCTCCAGAAAAAAACACTTGCATGCTTTTTCAAATACCATTTCAGACCTAGAGAGATAGTATAGGAGTTAAGACACTTGCCTTGGACACAGCTTATTCTAGTTAGATCCAAGCACCATATTCAGACCCCCGAGCCAGAGTTGGGAGTAAGACCTGATCGTCCATCACTAGGTATAGCTCCCCACAATATTTTTAGTGTCTTAACGAAAAGACAGTAAAAAGTACCATTGTCTAAATAACACCCACACAGGGGACAAAGTGTAGTTTTGTGCGTGTGTGTGTGTGTTTTTAAATAATATATTTAAGCACCATGATTACAAACATGATTATAGTTGGGTTTCAGTCATAAAAAGAACACCCCCCTTCACCAGAACAACCTTCCCGCCACCAATGTCCCCCCATTTCCCTTCCCCCCAACCTCCTGCCTGTATTTGAGACAGGCATTCCATTTCTCTCGTTCACACTATTATGATGACATTTTTGGTGTAATTGTTTCTCTAACTGCACTCCCACTCTTTGTGGTAAGCTTCATATCATGGGACGGTTCTTCCAGCCCTCTTCTCTATTGTCTCTGGGCATTATTACAATACTGCCTTTTATTTTTCTTAAAACCCATAGCTGAGTGAGTCTATTCTGTGTGTGTCTCTCTCTCCCTCTGACTTATTTCACTCAGCATAATAGTTTCCATGTCCTTCCAAGTCTAGAAAAATGTCATGATTTCATTTTTCCTGATGGCTGCATAGTATTCCATTGTATATATGTACCAGTTTCTTTAGCCACTCATCTGTTGTCTTGTGTTTAGTTTTGTTTTACTAAAATAAAATTGTGATTCTTTTACCTTTCACCTAGTCCCATGACCTCCAAAATAAAAATAAATAAATAAATAAAAAACACTTCCACTAAATCATGAGCTCCCCGAGTTCAGTGACCCAGTCCTGGTCCCCTCCACACTCCTCACCAGAGTGCAGCAGCTCCTGGAACACATCACATTCTCTGGACTACTACTGCTACCCTATCACTTCCCCTTTTATCACTTCAGGGAGAATGTTTCTCTCTGTACATTTCTTCTTCCATCCTGCCATGCAAACCTGGGCAGAAGGCTCCTAGGTGGCCATGTCACCATTAGACCCTCTCTCTCTCTAAAGCTGGCTAATTTTCCTTCTTCACAGAGAGAGAAGGGCTTCCACTGAGAACAGGCACCGGCTTGGGCTAATGTAATAGTATTGTTTTGGGTATTTATTTAAGTGTATTTTTCAATTTGTCTAATGACCCTGCTTGTTCATGATGATACTAATGCAGCGTCTCTTCAAATAATTTGTTTTCCAAGGGAGTTGAGGGGCTGAAGTGATAGTGCGTAGGTTGTTAGGTTGTTTGCCTTGCACGCAGCTAACCTGGGTTCATTTCTCCACATCTCTTATTGTCCCTCTTTATGCCAGGAGTAACCCCTGAATGCAGAGACAGGAGTAAACCTTGAGCTTACTCCCAAAAGTAACAAAAATAAGTAAATAAAAGTAAGATGACTCCAAGATGTGGGGGTAGGAGATATAATGAAAAATGAAATAGAAACAGCCACAAGCTATGACAACAATAATAAGCATGGGGGCAGAGACATAGCTCCATTTTCCTTGTATGTGTGAGGTGTTGGGTCCATCCCTGACCTCCAGAAAATAACATTAATAACGACAGTAAAGGTGGTTCCTTTGCAAATGCATAGAGGGTAAGAAACACAGCTAGTCCATTTCTGCCACTGTGAAGATAACAGGTGGAGGGAGGGAAGCAGGGCCTTGCAGACATCTTTGAGCCTTTCCCAGGAGCAGAAACAAGTCTCTGGAAACGGAATGGGTTAACATTTGTTGGCCTTACCATGGTCAGACTTTGAAGCTAACCAAACAAAGGCCATTGTTTACTAGTGATTGTTTCCACTTTTTTTTTCCCCTGTCACAGGGAAATGGCGCCCAGGCTGACTAATTTCTTCCCGTCATTAAAAAGTAGAGCTCTGCATTACTCACTCTGCTCAAGCAAAACCACACCAATACTTGAGGAAAGGTGTTGGGTGCTCCCTAACCCCAAGAGAAAACAAGGTTTCCCTAAAAGGTCATGATATTCGAGGTCTGGCCCCACTATAAAAATAGCCACAAACAGCTGCAAAAAGAGCAAGTGGCTGGTGTCCCAGGAGCCACTGGGGTCCGATAGATAAGACACTGAAAAAAGGGGCCAGAGCAGTGGCGCAGGTTGTGGGGCCTTTGCCTTGCACAAGCTAACCTAGGACTGACTGCATTTCAATCCCCCTGGCATCCCATATGGTCCCCCAAGCCTGGAGCCTTTTCTGAGCACAGTCAGGAGTAACCCCTAAGCATCATTGGGTGTGGCCCAAAAAGCAAAAAAAAAAAAAAAAAATAGACACTGAAAAAGTCTGTCTGCCTAGTTGCTAAATGACACCTTATTTACCCAAAACAAAGATCATCTCTGGTTCCTTTGTATCTGTTTACATCTGGATTTCATCCCAAACAAAGATCACCTCTGGTTCCTTGCTGTTTGTTTACAACTTGGTTTCATCCCAAAACAGAGATTGTTTTACTTGTAAATCTGGGCAGGACTGGCTCAGGATAGCCTGGCTATCTGTCCTTACTCCCTCACCTAGGGGTGGTCTCTGGACTCAATAAAAATATGACGATTCTGACAGGCAGCAGCAGGCTCTAGATATGAGATAGAAGATTGCCAGACTCCCTGTGTTTCACCCTCAGCCTGGTTTGCATTCTTTCTTGCACGACCCTGCTTCAGACCTGTTCACCTGGGGTTGGAAACATGGGGTGATTTTACACCTACTATTTCACACGGGACTCACAAGAAACCTGTGAAATGCTGGAGCATGCTGCCCATCCTCACCTTCCACATCCCTCTGGCCTTAGACTCGGCCTCCTCTGGCCACCCCCAGACCAACAATCTTGTGCATTTGTACTGGGTGTAACTTGGAGAGTTTCGAAGTACTCCCATAAAACAGCGTCGCCAACTCTGTACCACAGGTTGGACAGTGGTGTGCTTAAGGCCACACCTAAGGCCACAAAAGTCACAGCAGCTGGCACAGGCAGTTCCGCCGTGATGCCAGATGTCAGAGGGAAGAGACTAGAAGGGAGGAAGAGCCAGGATTGGCTAGGAAAAGGACAAGCTAGGCCCAGGACTAGGGGGCAGGGAGTAGATGACCAGGTTAAAAGATGCACAAGGGGGGACGGCGAGGTGGCGCTAGAGGTAAGGTGTCTGCCTTGCAAGCACTAGCCAAGGAAAGAACCACGGTTCGATCCCCCGGTGTCCCATATGGTCCCCCCAAGCCAGGGGCAATTTCTGAGCGCGTAGCCAGGAGTAACCCCTGAGCAAACGGGTGTGGCCTGAAAAACCAAAAAAAAAAAAAAAGAACGGACCGGAGAAATAGCACAGCGGCATTTGCCTTGCAAGCAGCTGATCCAGGACCTACGGTGGTTGGTTCGAATCCCGGTGTTCCATATGGTCCCCCGTGCCTGCTGGGAGCTATTTCTGAACAGACAGCCAGGAGTAACCCCTGAGCATCACCGGGTGTGGCCCAAAAACCAAAAAAGATGCACAAGGTGGGTCAGTTGAGGGCCAGAGAGATAGCACAGCAGTAGGGCGTTTGCCTTGCAAGCAGCCAACCCAGGACAGACGGTGGTTGGAATCCCGGCATTCCATATGATCCCCCGAGCCTGCCAGGGGTGATTTCTGAGCAAAGAGCCAGGAGTAACCCCTAAGAGCTGTAGGGTATGGCCCTAAAAAGCAAAAAAGCAAAAACAAAAACAAAACAGAATAAAGATGCTGATGCTACAGTGTTACCAGAGCAGCAACTGTCTTCAGAATGCTTTCTAGAATTAGGAGTTATGCAACCCCCTTTTAAATTAGAACTCAGAAAGATAACATTTTTAACTTGCCCTTTGGGAGCCAGAGAGATAATACAGTGGGTAGGGCTTTTGCCTTGTATATGGCCAACCAAGGGGACCCCCATATGGTCCCTTAAGCACTGCCAGGAGTGATCCCTGAGCACAGAGCCAAGAGTATGCCCGAGCACCACTAGGTGTGGTCCCAAAACTATAAAGGGGGGGGGGGGAATCTCACATTTTGCATGTGGAAGACGAAAGAGAAGAGCCCACCCAAGTGGGCCACTCTCAGGGGCTGAGGAGAGATTCAGTCCCACAAGCAAATGCATCACCTGGATGATATTAAAGATAGTTCAAGTACTGGGAAGAAAGAAAAGAAATTCACTGGTATTAAAACAGGCCAAAATCATTAAGGTGGAAAGAAGAGCAAAACAACTGAAAAAAAAAAGAAAAGAAAAATAGCCCACGAGCCAAACCAGAGAAAGGGAAAGTGGAGAAAGACAGGAAAAGCTGCATTTGTTTTCTATCCTTCCAGGATAGCAGACCCAGAAGTATGCTCCTCCATGGACCCCATTTGACAGCTATTCAAAGCCCAGGCCACCTCTTCTAAAATCAGCCCATTAGGTGAAATTGTATTGATTGTTTGGGGGAGCAAACACATCAGAGGCCATTCCCAGCATGTTGCCTGAGGGGTCCCTTCTGGTGGTGTTCATACAGTGGACCACACAGTGTCCAAATCCACCCTCCTACATGCAAAGTACATGCTCCAGCCTGTTGAGCTATCTTCCCAGTCCCTCTTTCACCAGTTTAAGGGGACAATCATAAGCCAAACAATTAAGAGAAGAAGAAATGAGGGGAGGGGAAGGAGAACGGCTATTAACTGACATGATGTGTCAGGGGAGGAGGAGGGGAAGGAAGAGGAGGGCGAGGAGGAAGGAAGGAGATGACCAACTCTCATGGGACACTTATTATCTGTCTGCCCAGGACTGAGCCAATGGCTTTAAAGGACTATTTGTTTTCATTGTTTCGTCTCCAACCACCAAACTGGTGCCTTCATCTCGAACCCCATCCATTGCCCAATTCTGACAGCTCCTAGTGACTCGCTCTGAAGCACACCAGGGCCCGATCTGTCCGCACAAGTAGTTTCCATGAACTTGCCTCAAGCAAAGCCAAGACCAGATGACTTCTTGCGTTGAGAGGTGTGTGTGGAGGCTCTTGAGGAGATGCCGTCTCCCCAAACCAATACCGTGAAAGATGTGCCCAATTTTCAGACTCCCGAAGCTCTCACTACGAGAGAACCAGACCAAATGGTCCCAAAACAACCTGTCAGACTCACATTCAGTAGATAGTTAATGGGGCTTGATAGGGCTGACCAATTGAAAGGAAAGGGAGTTTCTAGACTGGGCTGACAGTGAGTCAATGCCACAAGAGTTACCACACATCCCAATTCCAAAAGTTGACCCTAAATACTTTTAAGCGACTGGAAGTAGCTGAAACAACTTACACTCTGTTGTTGACCAAGCACATTCAGATAACAAGAGAGGCTTGCAAACCATGATAAGCCGCAGCTCAGACGTCCGAAATGAATGCTGGCCACAATCAGCAATAACGCTTCAAAGATTTGTGTTCCAGTCATCAATGTGTCCAAAATGATTTCTCAAAACACTTCCAATTTAGTCTCTTCCTTTCTTTTTTGTTTGTTTTTGGGCCACACCTGGCAGCACTCAGGGTTTACTCCTGGCTATGTGCTTAGGAATCGCTCCTGGTAGGCTCAAGGGACCATATGAGATGCCGGGATCAAACCCAGGCCTGTTCTGGATTGACTGCACGCAATGCAAATGCCCTCCTGCTGTGCTATCACTCCAGCCCAATTCTCCTTTTTGTCCAATTTTCTTTATGTCCCAGAAAATATATCTCCCTCTTCCCTATTTCAAAGAGCAGATATAATAATAATACATTATATAATTCATTATACATAAATATATAAATATATATACAAATATATATAATGTATTACATATATATATTTTTTTTTTGCTTTTTAGGCCACACCCAGTGATGCTCAGGGGTTGCTCCTGGCTCTGCGCTCAGAACTTGCTCCTGGCTTGGGGGACCATATGGAACACCAGGGGATCAAACCGAGGTCCATCCTCAGCGCGTGCAAGCAAATGCCCTACTGCTTGTGCCACTGCTCCGGCCCCTATATTTTATTTTGATATAAAATATAGCATATACCAATACTATGCCAAGTACTGGTCAATGCTCAATATATATTCAGTTATCAATCGAGCTATTACTATGATTATAATGACTCCCATTCACCTCCAATTCCAGATTGGTGCCATGGCACCATCCTTCTGAATCAAATGTGGCACGGCCACTTGCAAAAGGCGCCATTCTCCAACAGCTGAAAGGACTCACGGCTGCTCAGAAAATGACTCAGGTGCTGAGGCTTATTTGAAGTTCAACGTTAGGATTCTGCTGAAATTCCAGACCCACCTACTCCTGTTTTGCTACCTGGCAGTGAGGACTGACTCTGGCATTTCTGTAAGTAAATAGAGTTCCCAGCAAGTCAACGGACCAGACTTATTGTGCAACCCACCAACCTGGAGGTTGTTTATTCATTCACTCGATAAATTATTAAATCCCTCCAAAGCGCCAAGCTCAAAGGCAAAGAACAGGTGACAGTGTCTGTGGCAGGAGCAGACACAATCTGTGGGGAGAGAAAGGTGGGCAAGCGGGAAGCAAATGCCACTCAAGCTCTATGAGGCAGAAGAGCGTGGTGGGGGCACAGTGGGGACCCAGGAGAGAGCTCCTGCCAAAGTCAGCTCTGACTCCAGGTCAACAAGAGTGGCAAGAAAAAGAGACAGAGAAGCAATTCCAGGAAGAGTCGCACAGCCTGCAGCGGGCAAACGAGACACCCGGATCATTTCCTGTAAAGACACCCCCTCAGGTGAGGCATTGCTCAAGTGCCAGTTGGTTCCCCCTTGGAGGAGAGAAACAAATGATTTCCAGCTACCTGGGGGCTCCGGGCATCAAGTCAGCCAGGCAAGAAGGTTCAAAGGGCCTATTTGGGCAGCAACACATCTAGCTTCCAATTCTATGTCTTTCATCTGTTCAATTATTGGGGTTTTGTTTATTTGTTTGTTTTGGTTGAGGGGCTTTGTGCTCAGGGATCACCCCTGAGAGGCCTTGGAGGACCATACGTGGTGCCAGATATGGAACCTAGGTAACCCACGTGCAAGTATCTTACTTCTTACCTGCTGTGTTTTCCCTAGCCACAGTGCTTTGGTCTTGTACAGTCATTTTCTGTTTGTTTGTTTGTTTATTTGTTTTGTTTGGGCCACACACAGCAGTGCTCAGGGGTTACTCCTGGCTCTGTGCTCAAAAATCACTCCTGGTTCGAGGACCATATGGTATCAAACACTGGTCCATCCTGGGCCAATCGCATGCTACCACTCTGGCCCCTTATAGTCACTTTCTAAACCTCATTTGGTACGGCCACCTGAACCTGGAAGATTGCCAATATGCCATCTCAAACACAGAACTCAAATTCTGCTCCATGCACAAGATTTACCAAACATCAGTGCAAAGAATGGGGGTAAGGGGAACCTCTCTGGACGATTTTCCCCACCAAGGGAGC
Source organism: Suncus etruscus (assembly GCF_024139225.1). Taxonomy (NCBI): domain Eukaryota; kingdom Metazoa; phylum Chordata; class Mammalia; order Eulipotyphla; family Soricidae; genus Suncus; species Suncus etruscus. Next base: position 131,056,632 of record NC_064854.1, on the reverse strand, counting down.
AGTTACTTAGTGAAAAACCAGTCCCGGCATGTCCACAAGCTACAGAACGGCTAATAACACAGAGCATGCAAAAGTGATACGCAGCTTAGATACGTGCAAGGGCTCAGGAAGATTTCCACAAGCAGAGGAGCACCAGCATGAGAAGGGGCTCAGTTCTTTTCTTGAGGTGATCAGAGATGGAGGCTGGAGGTTTTTTTCCATCTCCCTGTCTCTGTACCCCTCCCTCTGCCCAGGTCACAGGTAGCACAGGGCCAAAAGTAACCCACACCATTCCCACTTGCAGGAGAAAGGCTGATCGGCTGCTGCCTTTTTTTTTTTTTTTTTTTACAACCTTCAAAGTCTGAAGTTATGGGCCACAGAAAATTTACACAGCCCCTGCCACAATTCCCCACCCTCTTCCCTATAGCTTGAAAGCCAAAATTCCAGTGCTTCAAATAATTCCACCTCTTTGATTGCCTTTATATCTGAGCGGAAATTCCAGAAAAGTTGCCTGGCATGGCAGAAGCTGACCAGGCTTATGAAAATACTCAGAAAGGTGACCCATTTAGTCAAAAGGGCTTTCAGCTCTCCATGAGAAAAGGAATTCATGCCAGCATAAAGGGCCTTCACAGAGGAAGAACAGGAGTGCTGTGTTAACGCCCAGAGCTTTCAACAAAACGGCCCTGGCCATTTCTGGGCGACTGAGCACCTCGCCTCTCAGAAGCAGATTCTCGGGGCCGCCTCTGGGGACAGGAGTCTAGTCCTAGAGAGGCTGGGGCACGCCACAAGGGGCTACCTCGCAGGCTCCTGGAAGATGAGTGGAGGGCTGCCTACTGGCACTGGAGCAGCCGTCGCCTCTGTGCCAGGCTGCCGGAGCAAGGCCGAGTGCCAGCCAGGAAAGGAGGCTCAGTTGCTGGGCAGACTGGTTAATGTTTAAATAGTAGAAGGAAGGGTTTGGGGCGAGGTCACTTCTGACAGCCCAGCTGCGACAATCAAGGTTTTCCAGGCATAGCCAGATCTCACACTCCCGCATGCCCCCCCAAAGGGGCATTCACATCAAGCCTCTCAGCCAGAAGGAGTTTCAGGACACTCGGAAAGTTTCAGGGTGCCCTCCTCTAGCCATCATCTGATTTCAGGGCCTCTGGACCTTACAAAAAGAGTCCGGCCCGGCGCCCACAAAGAAGCCTATAGCTGTCAGTGTGTCCCTACTATCCAGACCCACAGTGAGAGAGATCACTGCCCAGGAGAAGCAAATTCGGGCAGGGAAAACAGAAGGAAATGGCTCTAGTTCCAAAGAGAAAGACCCAATGAGGACTCAACTGGGCTGGAAGAGGTGAAGGGATAAAAGTGAGTTTTGCTGGGTTTGCTTCATTTTGGTTTTGACACGAGGAAATTTCATTGTCCTATGAATCAAGTTCATATGAGTCAAGTGCAAGACAGAACAAACAAGAAGTAGAAGTCTCGGGGCCGGAGAGATAGCATGGAGATAAGGCATTTGCCTTTCATGCAGGAGGTCATCGGTTCAAATCCCGGCATCCCATATGGTCCCCCGTGCCTGCCAGGAGCAATTTCTGAGCCTGGAGCCAGGAATAACCCCTGAGCACTGCCGGGTGTGACCCAAAAACCACACACACACACACACACACACACACACACACACACACACACACACACACAAAAAGTAGAAGTCTCTGGCTATAGTGTGTTTACTTTAAAAATGTGGACCCCAGGGGGCCAGAGAGATAGACAGCAGTAGGGCATTTGCCTTGCATGCGCGGACCCAGGACAGACCGAGGTTAAATGCCCAGCATCCCATATGGTCCCCTGAGCCAGGAGCAATTTCTGTGCACAGAGTAACCCTTGAGCACCACCGGATGTGGCCCAAAAAACAAAACAAAACAAAAAAAAAAAAAAGTGGACCCAACTTTGACAAGAGAATATTTTTCAGTTTGAGGCAGGCAGGCCTGATGCCTGGCATATGAACTGTTCCAGATTTACAACCTCAATCTTCTCATCTATAGCATGAAGATAGAAAACTATGTAAAGCTCATCTATAGAATAATAAGGGTTGGGCACTCAGGACAATGCTAAGTACCATGCGGAAACAGAGATGCTAGAGGCATGTGTCCATGCACCTCAGTATTCAGGGCAAAAACGGCATCACCAGGACAGTGTGAGTCGTAGTTGCCAAACGGCCATAGTATGTGCAGGGTAGGGGGCAGAGCAATAGCCCAGTGGTCAGGGCGTTTGCCTTGCATGTAAACAACCCTGGTTTGATCCCTGGCACCCCATGTAGTCCCACGAGCCAGGAGTAACCCCTGAGCGTCGCCGGGTGTGACCCAAAAATAAAACAAAACAAAAATTTCAGTCTTAAACCAAGTCCTGATTAGGTGGGAAAAAAAAAAAATCAAAGTACTTCTCAGCTAATAACATAAGAAAACCTTAACCAAGGACAGGGTGAGAAATTGGTCTGAAAAGAACAGTGTTTCTTTGGTAAAGTCTGTCATCAGACAACCTGGTGTCAGTTCAATCTCAATAATTCGTTGTATTTTGGGGGTGGGGGGCAGTCTGTGCTCCCAGGTGAGCCAGCCCTGGCAGATGGCAGAGCTCAAGGGAATTTTCCATGGTCTCAGGGTTGCAGCTGCTGCAGCAGCCATCATAGCCACATGCAAGCAAGTGCTCTACCTCCAGCACTACCTTTTGGGCCTTAATTGTTTTTAATACTAAATAGTGTACAGGATACTTACAACAAAAAACTAGACTTTATCCAGTGGACATTTCAGGCCAATCCTGTAAGGCTTTTAGAAGTCAGTAATCTCACACATAACTCAGTGGACTTTCTAAATCACAATGCCAAAGAAGCAGGATTCGAACAGCCAATAGTCCTACCCTTTCTACCATCCCTACGTACTCCTCCATTGTCTATCACCCACATCAGTAAGGCAACCATTGGCATTCTAATATCTTTTCCGTGAAACTCTTTCGTAACGTATGGACTCAGTTACCCGAGAAATGTGAACTCAGCACCTTGAAAACTCAGTGTGGTTTACTATACAACAACCTGAAATAATTTTATGATTATTGAGCAGGTTTAATGGATAACGAGACTTATAACAGCAGTGTAAGTAAGATGGCCTCTTGTAGAGTGTCTGGTTGCAGGGAAGAAAATCTTATATTTGAAAATCTTATATTTAAAAAGAAGCTAGGCATTAAATATATGTATATATTTAATAAATAGCCCAGTAGTTGTGTGTATATACATACATACATATACATGCATATATTTAATATATAGCTTACATATACACATTTTCCTGAGAAGAATGAGTGGGAATATAGTTAAGAGAATCCATTTCACCTATTCAACCCCCAGCTTGCTCAAGGAAGGTAACAAGCTGGTGAACAGCCTCTGAAAACCGGCCCCTGTCGCATGCTCCACCCCCTCTGACCTTTGCACTATGACCTCCACCTAAATCTTCTGTGCCAGTGCTTATCAAGTTACTGTGTACCTGCCTAAATCTATGTAGGCTCTAGGTCTCAGCTCAATGGTCCCTTTAGACAGGGATCTCTCGCATCACACTACCCAGCCCCACCTTAGGCAGATGCTCCCACTCAGAGGTCACACTCACTGACCCACCCTGCCTGGGTGGCCTAGACAGCAGCAGGAATGGGAAACTGCTGGAAGGCAGGATTCCAGGCTTCAGTGTCCCAGACCCCTCAGCCCTACAGAATCAGAGTTACCGGCACGTTGGCGGCTGAGTGCCTGTGTGATGTGCATGCCTGGAGGTCTGGGACAGCTGCCTGAGGAAAGTTCTGAATGGGGGCTCCAGAGCCCAATGACAGTGATGCTAATGCCAGCATTGTTATAACTGACAACCATATGGGATGCCGGGGATCGAACCAGGCTTGGCAGAGTGCAAAGCAAATGCCCTACTGCTGTGCTATTGCTATTGCTCCAGCTCCAAAAGAACTATTCTTCCTTCCCTTTTATTTTGCTGGCAGGGAGTGTAGGAGTTTGGGGCCACACCCAGCTGGGCTCAGGGTTTACTCCTGAGTTCTGTGTTCAGGTGTCATTCCTGGCGGTGCTCAGAGGAACCATATATGGTACCAGGTGGGCCTGCACTATCTTCATTTTAAAGGTGAGGGAGGGCAAGAGAAATAGCACAGAGGTAGGGCATTTGCCTTACGTGCTGTCGACCTGGGAGAACCAGGTTCGATCCCCGGCATCTCATATGGTCTCCTGAGTCTACCAGGAACTATTTGGGAACTGAACCTCAGAGAGGTTAAGACAGTGGCCCACGGTTGTATGGCTGCAAGCGGGTCGAGTGGGGCTTAGAATTCTGGCTGTCTAATTCTGGCTCATGCCTGGAACACAGAGCAGCAGCATCTGGTAGCTAGTGAACTCTGAGCTGGAGGTCAGGTAGGGAGCAAGCGGGATGGCGGGCTTCCGGACCACAGAGCCACTGCAGGCAGAACCTGAGGCTCTCAACTGTGCATCTGCTACCCAGAGAGCAAGGCAGGCTTTGCAGCTGACCCTCTTGGCTCCCACCTCCCAGCATAGAACTGGACCCTGGGGAGAAGAAGAGGGGTGGGCAGGAGAGGGACCTGAGGAAGGAGTGACCAGGATGCCCCATTGGCTCCAAAGCCAAACCCCCCCCCTCCAGCACAGCCTTGAAGAGAACCCAGGCAGCCTTTGACTGGCACGCGGGCTCCTCAGAGGCCCAGCTGCCATCTGGAAGCGATTTGGCCCAAAGATTCCTAAACCGGGTGGGAGGCAGGAATGACCAGCTGCCCTCCTAGAGATCTCAGGATGGAACCCGGTGCAAATGCCCCCCCCCCCCCGAGACAGCCATCACATAAGCCAAGGATCACCCTCCCTTCCGAGGAGAAGGCACCCTCTGGGCAACCCTTCACCCTATTACAGGAAGCAGACAAGACTGTGCCAACGTTAGGTCCTTTCAGTGGTCAGACCCTCCAGTGTAACTTTTATTTTTTTGTCAGGGGCCATACCCGGCGGCACTCAGGGCTTACTCCTGGCACCGTGCACAGAAATCGCTCCTGGCAGGCATGGGGGACCCTATGGGATGCCAGTTTTCGAACCAACATCAGTCCTGAGTCAGTTGCTTGCAAGGCAAATGCCCTACCACTGTGCTATCTCTCCAGCCCCCCCTCCAGCATAACTTTTTTTAGTTTTTGGGTCACACCCCAAAGCGCTCAGGGCTTCCTCCAGGCTCTACACTCAGAAATTGCCCCTGGCAAGCACTGGGGACCATATGGGATGCCGGGATTTGAACCAGTCCTTCTGCATGGAAGGCAAATGCATTACCTCCATGCTATCTCTCCGGCCCTCCAGCATAACTTTCAAGACTGTTCCTGGGCCCTTTCCTTATTGCTTTAACAAACACTCATGTGGCACTTACTATGTATGTCCTCGAGCTGTTCTGAGCACTTCAAAAAAAAAATATTAACTTGCTGAATTTTTATTACAACCGTTTAAGGAGCTGGTTCCTATCCCATGTTAGTGATAAGGAAACCAAGGCACCAAGAAAGCAAGGAGTTTCTTCAGAGCTCCTTAGCAGGCTTGGGTACTTAGGCCAAGAATTCTAGCTTCCTTCTAGGGAACAGCCGCGCCCACAAAAGTGTTGCTTTGTTGTAAATGGCCCAGAACTTGTTCATTCAAACAAAACCTGCTACTTTGCTACTTTTTAGGCATCTTCCCTGTCTGAATTCCATGGCCCGAAAGAAACTGGCATTTGCTAACACTTACTCTTTTTTTTCTTGATAGAGTTCATTTTTACTGGTATTTGATTTTTGGTGGGGGTGGGAGAAAAAGGAAAAGGGGCCATAGGATGCCAGGACCCACCACCCTGGAAAGGACCCAAGCGACCCCAGGTCCCCAAAACGTGCAGCCCACCTACTCTGGAGCACTTGGCAGTGCTTCTGAGCCTTGAGCTAACAGCAGGGGACAAGCCTTGCTATAAAGGGAGCAAGCCCAAACACACAGCCCAGATTTCCAGAAAGCTTTGCCATTCTTGGGCTGGGAGATCCTTTTATTTCTTCCAACTTGGCCGGGTCTAGTGTGAAAAAGACTTTTTTTTGGAAAAACAAGTAAATAAAACTGCCAGCTCCTGGCAGACAACTAGAAATAAATAGACTGAGGCCTCGCTGTGAATGACCCCGGCGAGAACAAGAAACAGAGAAATCCGTCACTACTGAATGAAGCTGACAGCCCACCTTACAGTGGCTCGCAATGTGCCTGCCTGAATAAGCCTGGCAGTCTTCGATGTGTGTGTGTGTGTCTGTGTGTGTCTGTGTGTCTGTGGTGTGTGTGTCTGTGTGGTGTGTGTGTGTCTGTGTGTCTGTGGTGTGTGTCTGTGTGTCTGTGGTGTGTGTGTCTGTGTGTGTGTGTCGGTGCGTGTGTGTGGAGAGACAGACAGACACCCTGGAACTTCTAAGCATCTTATATCTCTGATTTTGGGGGATACCTGTACACAAATAAATCTAAGGGTCCCCCTGAAGACTGCCAGGAGTCGTTCAAAGCAGACAAAACCTGGGATTATACAGAGATAGTTTCCCAGATTATAAAGTAAACGCCTTCCTTGGGGTATCACAAGATATCACAAGAAACACAAATGGCAACAGTCAGCCAATCTCTCAACAAACCCTCCACCCACCCAATACCAAAAAAGAAGCAGTTCTGCTCTCCCCACAGGAGACAGGGAACCCTCATCACAGTGCTCAGGAGGAATTCTGTCATTCATTGAGGACTCTGAGGTTGCTGCTTTGCTCAAGACCACAGGCTCCAAGTGGGGGAGCCCAACTCCAACACCCCCAATTTGCAAAGCCAAGTGTTAGAGGTTCTGTGGCCTTCTGGCTTCTGGCCTGGCATGGGAAGGCAGCTCATTTTCAACAACGGGCAGACCTGGGTTCCAATCACCAGCGACTGGCTGGATGACCACGACTTTACTTCACTCCTGTTTGCTCGTCTTTAAATAAAAATAATAGCACAGACCCCGGCACCCATTTTTGAAGCACTTGGTCCCAGCTGGGGCCCGCTGAAGTAGAGGGTTATGCAGACATGGAAACCCAAAAAGGTTAAATATGTTCAGCAACATACTTCACACCGCATGGATGCCTCGGATGCATTGGGCCTGTGTCACAGGGGGAGGGGAGGGGAGGGGAGGGGGAGGGCACCATAATGAACAGCCCCAAGGCAAGCCAGAAGTGCCTCAGGCACCACCACCAGGAGCCCGACTGGCACTCCAACTGGCGAGTCTCCCTCAGGTCTCCAGAGCAGGCGAACCTGTTTGCTGGGAGATCTTTCTGGAGAAGCAACGAGGCAGCCAATGACCAGAGTCCCTTGTGCGGTTACCCTCTTTGACCCCAGGAATGCTACTTGGGAAACCGGGAGCCAAGAAACCATTTCAAAGGAGAAAAGAAAAGGCCAACATGGAACTCCTGGTGGGAAGAGGTCAACGGTTAGCCAGGCTCCCCACCGGGAGGGAATTCCGGCTAATCTTGGAATGTCCGTGGGGACAATGGAGGACAGGCAGCCTGGCAGGTTCGGGAATTCGAGTCACGGGGTTCTAGAAGCAGGATCAGACCACAGGCGATCTAGAACAAGACCCTCAGGTGGGGCGCAGAGGGGAAACCACCCTGGAAAATGAGTTGGGAAATGAGGCAGCTCCAGATTTTCTGGGGCTGTCGTTTGATTTTGTGTTTATTTTCTTTTTTTCTTTTCATTTAAGAGACCGTGTCATGTTTGGATACTCCTGGTTTACTTTAAGTTTCTTTGTTGAAGTAATTAAATAAATACACATGTTTAAAACAAAGAAGGGGTTCAAGTTGAGCCGCGGGGGGCCTCAGAGGAGAAAGCTAGTTTTTGAAAAAGGATGCCAAGAGAATTCTGAGGTTCCTTCCCCCCACAACAGGCGGAGTTGGGCCCCCAAAAGGCAAGGCCAGCAAGCCACAAAGCGCCCTCCAGAAAGGAGGGAGTCGCCCAGGGTGGAGGGCTGGCACCCGGCCTGGGCTGGGGAGCCGGAAGCGGCCGAGCCTGCCAGGACAGGTGTGGGGGAGGGAGAGGGCGAGGCTCAGGAGGCTCAGCCCAGAGGGAACCCCTTTAATGCTGGAGAAAGTCCCGGCCGGCCAGGCGGTCACACCCACCGCCCAGCTGCCCTGCCACAGGGGGTCATGGAGCCTGGATTCCCCGGGAAGAGATTCTGGACCCTGGACCCAAACTGGGTTCTGGCAAGGCCCACAAAGCACCGCAACTCTCTGCACACCCACCCAGTGTATAGTCTTTGCACGTGTGTGCGTACAACCACACACAGACACACACACAGACACACAGACACAGACACACACACAGAGACACACACACACAGACACACACACACACACACCTCAAAATAGCTCAGGCCATCGTGGGGACCGCGCCCTCATTCGTCCTCCCCAGCTCAGGGGGGCAGAGGAGCCCCCAATCCCAACCCCCTCTTTGGGCCTCTCAGGAGGACCCTGGTGTGGGGAGGGAGGGAGGGCGGGGAGAGGAAGGCAAAAGTCTCCTTGAATTGTCACCCACTTCCTTCAATTCTCCCAGCGGCTGGAGTCTCTGTGGGCACATGCATCAGCCCCCTGGACTCCCCCAAATCTGTGCAGGGGCCCAAGAGAGGTCCATCCTGAGGGGTGTGAGGATCCAGCTCGGGCGTAAGGCACACACCACCCACAAACCACCGCCACAACTGCCTGGATGACGCCTTGGGCAGCCCAGCAGCTCGGCTGAGCACTGGGCTCGAGGAGGACACACCCCCCACCTCGGGGCCCACAGCCATTCTGGGGACCTCAGAGGAAGAGGCGGCCGGGTCCCCCGATCCACCTGGGCAGGCTAGGCGCGGTGCAGAAGAAAAAACGGTCCCTCCCAGGTTTCCCCGCCTGGCCCGGCCTGGCCTGGCCTGGCCTGGCCTCCCAGCCAACGCCCAGGAGCTTCCACGCCGAGCTCCAGCGCTTGGCAAGTGGGGAGCACCCCCGGGGGAGGCAGAGAGGACTCAGCTGGGGGCACCCCAAAGCCCAGGAATGGGGGCAATGGGGGGAAAGGTTTCCAGCTCACCAGGAAACCCCAGGGGAGGTGAAGAGACACCTCCATACCCTCCTCTCCCGTCCCTCTCTCCTTCCACCAGGTTCTACCTCTTGGCACTGCGGGGAGCACCCCAGGGGAGGCAGAGTGGCTCAGCTGGGGGCTCCCCAAACCCCACGAATGGGGGGCAATGGGGGGAAAGGTTGCCAGCTCACCAGGGCACCCCAGAGGAGGGGAAGAGCCGCCTGCATACCCTCCTCTCCCGTCCCTCTGTCCTTCACCAGGCTTCATCGCTTGGCAAGTGGGGAGCACCCCAGGGGGAGGCGGAGCGACTGACTCAGCTGGGGCACCCCAAAGCCCAGGAATGGGGGGAATGGGGGGAAAGGTTTCTAGTCACCAGGGCACCCCAGAGGAGGGGAAGAGCCGCCTGCATACCCTCCTCTCCCCTCCCTCTCTCCTTCCACCAAGTTCCACCTCTTGGCACTGCGGAGAGCACCCCCAGGGAAGGCAGAGCGGCTCAGCTGGGGGCTCCCCAAGCCCCAGGAATGGGGGGCAATGGGGGGAAAGGTTGCCAGCTCACCAGGACACCCCAGAGGAGGCGAAGAGCCGCCTGCATACCCTCCTGTCCTTCCACCAGGTCCCCCCTCTCGGCAAGCGGGGATCAGCCCCGGGGGAGGCCGAGCGACCGACTCGGCCGGGGGCTCCCCAAGCCCCGGGGCCGGGGGCCAAGGTCTCCACCCCACAGGGCCGCCGGAGCCGCCCCGAGACGCCCCTCCGCCCGCCCCGCGCCTCACCGATGGACACGAGCTTGATGCTCTCGCGCTCCAGGAACTCGAGCGCCACCGACACGTTCTCCAGCTGCATCTGGCGGAAGGTGGGGCGCGGGTGGTGCTTGCGGTACATGCGCTTCTGGCTCAGCACCTCGAGCAGCGCGATGAGCCGCAGCCCGTCGCTCAGGTCGGTCTGCAGGTTGCCGATGCGCTTGTTGACGCACTTGAGGTGCTCGTTGCACCAGCGCGTGAACGTGTTCTGCTGGATCTTCTTCCAGGGCGCGTCCTCCGCCAGGTCCTTCTCGGTGGCGTGCATCGCGGCGGCGGCGGCGGCGGCGGCGGCGGCGGGGCGCGGGGCTCGAACTCGCGACCTGGCGCTGCCGGGGCCCGGACGGGTCTGCGGTGGCCGGGGCAGCGGCCGCGCTAGGCGGCCGGGCTCGCGCCTGCGCACGGCGGCGGCCCGCCCGAGGCCCCGCCCCCGCCGGCGGAAGCCCCGCCTCTGCCGCGCGAAGCCCCGCCCCTTTCCCGCCCTCGCCTCTCCGCGGGCGACGGCGGCCCGCCCGAGGCCCCGCCCCCGCCGGCAAAAGCCCCGCCCTGCCTCGCGAATCCCCGCCCCTTTCCTGCTCTTGCCCTCTCGGCGGGCCCCGCCCCCGTCCCTCGAGGCTCCGCCCCCTGCCCTTGCCCTCCCGGCGGGCGTGACTTCTGCGCCCCGCTCGCCCCCTGCCGCCCGCAGTCGGTACTGCAGCGCCCCGGAGTCCAGACCTGCCTGGGCTCCCTCCCTCCCTCCCTCCATCCATCCCAACACTGGGCATCAGGCAGGCGGATGCGCCTCAAGACAACACTGAGGCGCCAGGCTGCCACCCAAAGGACACCCCCAAAGGACAAGGACGGTCAGGGCTGGCGGGGATGTGCGGGAAAGGAGCTTCCTCTCACTCACTGCTGGTGGGAATGCAGATTGGTTTAGTCTCTCTGGAAAGCAATGGGCATTTCTCAAAAAGCTGGAAACTGAGCTTCAGCTTCAGCTATTCCACTCCTAGGGGTGCACCCCAGGAACACAGAAATGCAAGGCAAAAACCCCTTCCTCGCACCTACATTCCTTGCAGCACTGTTGACCGTAGCCAGCCTCTGGAAACAGCCAAGATGCCCTTCAGCAGATGAGTGCCTAAAGAAACTGGGGTGCATACACACAACAGAATATTATGCAGCCGTCAGGAGAGATGAAGTCAGGAAATTTTCTCCTACGTGGATGGACATGGAATCTATAATGCTGAGTGAAATAGCCAGAGGGAGAGAGATAGACGCAAAACAGTCTCACTCAGCTATGAAGTTTAAGAAGAATAAAAGACCTTATTGTAACCATACCCAGAAACAATAGAGATGAGGGCTGGAAGCCCATGATATGCTCATGACACGAAGCTTACCACAGAGTGGTGGTGCAGCTAGAGAAATAACTACCCTGACAACTATCATAACAATGTAGAGGAGTGACAGAAGTAGAATGCCTGTCTCGAATATAGGCAGGAGTGAAGGAAGAGGGAGATGGGGCCATTGGTGGTGGGAATGTTGCACTGGTGAAGAGGGGGGTTCTTTTTTTCTTTATAACTGAAACCTAACTACAAACATGTTTGTAATCAGGATGCTTACTTAAAGACATTAAAAAAAGAAAGAAAAAAGGATAAGGATGGCATGGTGCTTCTCAGGGAGCTGATCGCCTGGCCAAGGGGTAGAGAGAGAGTTTGCAGAGGCAGAAAGCTGGACAGGAAAAAAAAAGAAAGAAAGCTGGACAAGATGGGCAAGAAACAAAGGAGTGGGTATTGGGTATTGGGGAAGGACTGGAAGGGAGGGGAGAACCCACATGTCAGATTGCTTTTTATTTATTGAGCTCCTGCTGTACACAAGGCATTGTTGGGTTCTGGGAGCCACTCAAAGAAATGGGTGTTTTGCTATGTATACGCAGTAATCTTGCAAGGATTACATGATCAATAACTAGCTTTTATTGAATGCCTACTATTTGCTAGCTCCTCGGTGCCTGTGAACAGCTTATTCCCTTGAGGAGTTCATACACTAGTGAGAGAAGAGAACCGTGCTGTGTCACAAATAGCTGGGTTGTGACGCAAACTAAAAAGAATGCTTGTGGGGGGAGGAGTGATAGCACAGCAGGTAGGGCGTTTGCCTAGCACACAGCAGGTCAGGGTTCGGTCCTCGGCATCCAATATGGTCACACCAGCCTGCCAGGAGTAATTTCTGAGCACAGAGCCAGGTGTAGTTCCTGAGTGCAACTGGGTCTGGCCCCTTAAAAAAAATAAAAAGAAAGGGGCCAGAGAGATAGCATAGCAGTAGAGCATTTGCCTTGCATGCAGAAGGACGGTGGTTCAAATCCTGGCATCCCATGTGGTCCCCCGAGCCTGCCAGGAGAGATTTCTAAGTGTAGAGTCAGGAGTCATCACTGAGCGCCGCCGGGTGCGACCCAAGAAAACAAAAATAAATTTAAAAAATTAAAAAATAAAAAGAAAGAACAATGCTTGCTGTGTAGGTTACATTTTTATTGTTACTGACACAAATTACAAAAAAAAAATTTGTCTTATAAAAGATACACACCTCAAAGTATTATCTTGTTGTTCTATTGACCACCTGTCAATATGAGTTTCAAACTGACAATCAAAACAATGCAGGATACATTCCCTTCTTGGAGTTTTGGGGAAGGAGCCATTTCCTTTTCATCTTCAACCTCTAGGATCTTGGGGAACAACTTTTTATTTGTTTGTTTGTTTGGGGGTCACATGCAGGTGATGTTTAGGGCTTGCTCCTGTCTCTTACTCAGGAATCACTCCTGACTGGCTCCAGGAACTATATATGGATGCTGGAAATAAATAGAAGCCTGATTAGCTAAACACCCTATCGCTCTGGCCTATCTCTCCGGATAGGCAAGCACCCTCTCACTCCAGCCCCAGAGGGAACTTTTAGTCTGAGTCCTACCCCCATCTACAAAACTAGCAAGATCCAACTGTCCTCACTGCCACCTTTCTTCTTCTCCACAGTCACATTTGTCCCTAAGATTTTCATTTATTTGGTTGGTTTTTGGACCACACCTGGTGGCACTCAGAGATTACTCCTGTCTCTGTGCTCAGAAATCACTATTGGCAGGCTCGGGGACCATATGGAATGCCAGGCATTGAACCCAGGTCCATCTTGGCTTGGGCGCGTGCAAGGCAAACTCCCTACCGCTGTGCTATCTCTCAGGCCCCATATCCCTAAGATTTTTTTTAAGATCCTTGGAATTACATTGGCCCTACTTGGCTAATCCAGGAGATCTGAAAATAAGCAGAATTTACTTTTGAACTTAGGGGTGGAGGCACACCTGGTGGTGTTCAGAGGCTGTTTTCTGCGTGGTACCAGGAATCCAATACAGACTTTACATGTGCAAAGTATGCACTTTAGGCCTTTGATCTAGCTCCCTTACCCGACCCATGGTTGGAGCAGGGAGGAGATCAGAGTAGCTCTTAGTCTGCCTATCAGTCTCATGCCTTGATCTCTTTACTCTGTGCTCAAGCAGGTTATCTGCTAGATACTGGAGTGCTAGAGAGACTAGACCAAATCTTGGCTTTCAAAAACCTAGATAATAAGAATAGCGGCAAGAATTTACTGAGTATTTGTTCTGCTCCTGTTTGAAGACCTGTGGGAAGCAGTTTCTTTGCTATTGGCCCCACTCGGGAAGAGTCATTTGTAAGGGGCTGGTGCTATATTAAAATGAGTAAGGTAATTTGCTTACACAGAGCTGACCCTGGGTTGATCCTAGGCATCCCATATGCCACCTAAGCCCCTCTAGGAGTGATCCCTAAGAGCAGAGCCAGGAGTAAGCACTGAACATTCCCAAGTGTGAATATACCAGATATAACCAACAAAAAATCTTTTGTTTTGTTTTGTTTTGGGCTACATCCAGCAGTACTCAGGGGTTACTCCTGGCTCTGCACTCAGAAGTCACTCCTGGCAGGCTCAGGGAACCAGGGAACCATATGGGATGCTGGGGATCAAAGCCGGATTTGTCCTAGATCTGCCACATCCAGGGCAAATGCCTTATCACTGTGCTATCACTCCACCCCCCACACACACACAAAAAATCTTTTTTAAGAGTTAGTTGTGGCGCTAATTCAGTTCTCCCTATTTCATAGCACAATCAGAACTGAAGCCAGTTCTGCACGTGAACCGAAGCAGATTCTGGGTCAGGAGGAGACCCTTAGCCCTGTCTTGGTGCAAATAGGGCAAGTAAGTAGGACTCCAGGAAAAGGTGGGCTAGACAGAAGCCCAAGGTTTCCGTCTAGATGATAGTCCAGGAAGCAGCCAACAGATGTGTGAGCATCATGGTTTGTTATGGCTAATTTGCACATGATCAAGTGTTTTGTTTAGATAAACTGGAAATGCTCCGCAGAGCTGGGGAAGAGAGGGTACTACCTGGCCTTCCCTACCCCTGGTCCTAATTCATAGCAGGGACCTAAAAGCTCCTGGAGGCTCTCTTGCCCCTTAGAGTCTGTTCAACACCCTAGTTTGGAGAACTTGTTAGGGAAATACCTACACTAACAACTAGAACGCCTGGTTTGGACTTTATCTTCTTCTACAAGATCTAAGCTCAAATTCCCTCGAGTCAGTGTGAGTAACCTTGGCCTCCCCGGAGCCCAGGCTCCTGGTTCCTCGTGCTCTCCCCACCCAAACTCATTCATCAAGCCTTATCAGTCTCATTTTCAGGGCCTCCTCCCTAGGGGAGATGAGCCTGGAACAAATGCAATCAACTCTGTTCGATCAGCAGCTACTAGCATGCGGTTAGTAAGTTCCCCTTTCTTATAAAGAGATTTAGGTTTCCACAAGGTCTTGACCCAAGTCACCAGATAAGTTCTGCATGGAAATATCTAGCCCGCTTCACTCTGAGCAGAGTCATCCCCTCAGTGATGCTCCTCAGGCAATCAGCAGAGGTCAAGATGTCCTCCACCACAGTCAGAGGAGGTTTCATCATGTTTCCCCTCCAATCAGGAGGTTGTCTTGACTGCACTGAATGGTCAGTAAAAGGAACTCAATTCTCACAGTCTAAGCGTGCGGTCTGTGGCTTTACAGATGAGAAGGGCCAAATGAGGTCTTTAATATGACTCTTTACCATATTTGATCAAATATGAGGCCAAACAATTCCAGGCAGGAGTTTCTGAAGGTGTTCTAAGGCCTTTCACAGTTTTGCCTGACAATGCCCGTGCTTAAACCCTGTCTCTGTTTTCTAAATGCTGCCTTAAACTTCTCTGATATCATGGTGGAATTGTCCAGGGTTACCAAGCCGAAAGAGAAGAGGTAAGAGGTGAAACCCAGACAGGTGGATAGGCTGATATTTTGGTTATGGTGGAATCATGTTAATTTTGCATATCAAAACCATAAGCATTAACAAAATTATAATAAATTACCCCAACTACAGTAAAAATAATAATAATAATAGAATAAATTATAAATTGAGGAAAGACAGTTTGTATGCATTAAATAAACTTTTTGATGTTTTGTTTTTGTTTTTTTGGGGACCATACCCAACAGTGTTCAGGGGTTACTCCTGGCTCTGCACTCAGAGTTACTCCTTAGGGGACATTGGTGGTGGGAACGTTGCACTGGTGAAGGCGGGTATTCTTTATATGACTGAAACCCAACTATAATCCTATTTGTACCAGCAGCACTCAGTGGCTCTATGCTCAGAAACCGCTCCTGGCAGGCTCGGAGGACCATATGGGATGCCGGGATTTGAACCACCAACTTTCTGCATGCAAGGCAAATGCCTTACCTCCATGATATCTCTCTGGCCCCTAAATAAAGATATTTAAAAATAAAGAAGTTACTCCTGATGGTGTGGGGGACTATTGAATTAAATAATAAAAGAAGGGGATGGCGAGGTGGCGCTAAAAGTAAGGTGTCTGCCTTGCAAGCACTAGCCAAGGAAGGACTGCAGTTCGATCCCCCGGCGTCCCTTATGGTCCCCCCAAGCCAGGGGCTATTTCTGAGGGCTTAGCCAGGAGTAACCCCTGAGCATCAAACGGTTTGGCCCAAAAAACCAAAAAAAAAAAAAAAAGAATAATAAAAGAAGCCCTTAGGATGGAGCTGGATGGACCACATGGCTGCACCTCCTTCCAACAGGAGGGTATCTGGATTGAGGAGAGCGGCGGGTATAAAACTCACAGGCAGGCAGGTTTCTTCAGGAGATAACTATCATCTTTACATATGCCCTGACCACTGCATGTGTGGCCTCTCCTAACCATTTACGCATGCCATCCTCAGCTTGCCCTGCGACTTAACTTTTGTCAGCCATCTCTTCTCCTGCTTCCTCCTCCATTTTGCATCCAGGCAAATCTCTCTCTTCTTTGTCCTTCCAGTCAAAGGCTTTTATTACCTCCCAAGACCCCTCCCAGAAATGGGAGGCTCTGTCTTGTAGGTCAGGTTACAAGAAGATTGAGAGGTGAGGTTACAGGGACCATATGGGATGCTAGGAATCGAACCCCGGTCCAACCAGGGTTGGTCACGTGCAAGGCAAACACCCTACAGCTGTGTTATCACTTTGATCCCGATTAAATAAACTTTTGGTCCTGGATTGGCTGCTTGCAAGGCAAACGCCACTGTGCTATCTCTCCAGGCCCCGGGATTAAATAAACTTTTAAAAGAATAAGATAGAAATGTTTAAAAAAGACTTCCCAGAGCACAGGCTCTGGGTATGATGAATTCAGAATTCCCAGACTGTGCAACCTTGACTATTTAAGCAATCTCTTTTTTTTTTTTTTTTTTTTTTGGTTTTTGGGTCACACCCTTTTGATGCTCAGGAGTTACTCCTGGCTATGCGCTCAGAAATTGCCCCTGGCTTGGCGGGACCATATGGGACGCCGGGGGATCGAACCGTGGTCCGTCCTATGCTAGCAGACACCTTACCTCTAGCGCCACCTTCCCGGCCCCTTAAGCAATCTCTTAAGCCTCAGGTATCTCTTCTCAGGAACAGGAGTAACACACCTGCCAGGGTAATTCCATAACGCAACCCAGACTCAGAGCCTGGCACATGGTGAAGCTCAGGAAATAACGCAGGAAGCTGGACAAAATGAATGAACACACTTCACAACCAGTCCCTGAAAAATCTGGGACTAACTGCTCTTACTCACACCCCAGGGAGTGTCTCTAAGAAGCCAGGACTCCCTCAGTGTGTCCCCCACAGACATTGCCTTCAGATTGTCACAACCCCGAGAGATTCCATTTCCAATACACCAAAGAAGCAAACTCACACCAAACAGTAGGATCTGGTGTCAGTGTGGCTGGCGAGGCAGCCTCTGAGTCATGGACTTCAAGGAAGTGCTGGCTGGCTGGAAGATAAACATCGGTGGAAAACTGACTCAGTTGTACGGTTGGTACTCAGCCTTCCCAGTGGGATAGGAAGCCAGGCTGGAGAAGGTCCGCTAGCCAAGCGAGTGATCTCTAGCCTGTGCTCAGATCCTGCTCTGCCCACAGTGCTCGTTTCTCCAAACTGTGCCCCAGACCCCTCAATTCCACCCTCTACCTCCTCTTTCAGACTCCCGACTCTCCCAGGAGTTCCTTCCTGCGTTCAGTGGATGAAGGAAGGCTTCAGTGACCTCCTCTTCCCTGGCCTGGGATAGGCTGGGATTCAAACTTTGAAAATTGGCCCTGTCCAATTTCAATGTTGTAAGAGCTGTGTTCGCATGTCGATTTCTGACAGAGCTAGAGAAAGAATAAATAAAGCAGCTCAGGCTCTTGCTGTTCGCTCTGCTGACCTGGGTTAGATTCCCCATAATCCCACAGAGTCCTCAGAGGCCACTAGGAGTACCCCTGAGCACAGAGCCAGGAGTAAATCCTCAGCATCACCAGGTGGAAACCCAGCCTTCCCCCAAAATACAATTATAGCCAACAATAAACACCGTATTTTTCATATCCTAAGAGGCACTTTTCTCTCCCCAAAGTGTGTATTATGTCGTGAATGCCACCTGGAGCATAAGCCTGTGTGCAGGGAAGGAGAGCATCTAAAAACTATGTATGTCTTACAGTCAGGTGCTACTTAGAGAGCAAAAAATATGATAGATTAAATTTGTTTCATCACAAAAAGCAAAAAAAAAAGCATCTATTAATTATAATAACAGGTTTGGTGAATCTTTCTGTTGGTTGCATTTGGGGGGCCACACCCAACAGTACTCAGGGGCTTCATCAAAGTCTGTGCTCAGGCATTTATTCCAGTGTTCAGGAGACCAGACAGTGCTAAGGATCAAACCAAGGATCAAACCTTCTCCATGAAAAGCATGTGCTCAGTTCATTGTGCTATCTCTAAGGCCTATGCTGATATGTCTTTAAATAATATATGGGTGACCAGTTGTCTATTTTCCCCTAACTAAAGTATTTAGTGTTAACCTTTCATTTTAGTTTTAAAAACAGGAAAACTATTAAAAAAACAAACAAGTCATATATACTACTTAATAGTTCCAAAAGTAATTGCTTCAACCTACTATAAAGATCTATGGTACTGTCTTTGATTTGTTTCTATTTGGGGGGTGTTTTGTTTTTGTTTTCAAGCCACACACAGTGGTACTCAGGGATTACTCCTAGCAGGCTCAAGGGACTATATGGGATGCTGGGCATCAAAATTGGGTTGACTACATGTAATCAAACGCTCTACTTGCTGTATTATCACACTAGCCTCCTACTGTCTTTGAAACATAACAAATGTCTTACGCCTACAGCTTTAATCATGCCAAAGTTAGCACACTGGCTGCACTGGGTAGCTGAACGTAACTGACAGTGGCCAGTATACTGGGTCGTTAAGTACAGAAAAACACTTGTATGAAATAAACTGGCGAATAAGATAGAGGCCCGTCCTGTTTTCATGGGGGTCCTACCTTGGGATCCCCACCCCTATATGTGACACCCTCCTTCACCTCCTTTGAGATCCCTAATTCTGTGAGGGCATACCAGGTAAACCTACATTCTATGGTTGCCCTGAGGTCCTCCACTATAGTAGCAAGTCAGGATACTCCTATCAAAACAGTAAAAATATAATCATAATAAAAATCTCTAATTTGGGGGACCAGAGAGATAGCATGGAGGTAGGCATTTGCCTTGCATGCAGAAGGATAGTGGTTCAAATCCCAGCATCCCATATGGTCCCTGAGCCTGCCAGGAGCGATTTCTGTGCATAGAGCCAGGAGGAACCCCTGAGCGCTGCTGGGAGTGGCCAGAAAACAAAAACAAACAAAAAAAAACCTTCTAATTTTTCAGTGTGGCATAATTATCTCACGCAGTCATCCCTATACTGCCAAAAAGATTTAGCCTCTTCATTTATAAGTAAGGAAACAGAAACTGAGAGTCTGAACCTGGGGTTGCAGAGTGATGGAGACTGAAAAAACTCTAAGAAAGGATAGATGCATCACCACAAGAGCAGGGACCTGGGCTGCCTCTGATTTTTTTTACTATCTTAATATCCCTCCTGGAAATTTCTGATCAATAAGAAACTACAAGTCCAGTCCTTATCATCTATGTCTCTGCTGAAGTATTTTACACTGCTCATACTATCATGATTGTGACAGGACAGTATCATCATAATGTAACTATTATATGAATGGTATCAGAGAACGACTTCTAAAGGGAAAGCTAGAGATCTGAAAACTAGACAGAAAACAAGTAGGGTGTTTGCTATGCATGCAGCCAACCTTAGTTTGATCCCCGGATATGAACCGCCTATGATCCCCCAAGAAGTACCATAGTAATCCTTGAGCATGGAGCCAGAAGTAAGATTTAAGGATCACCAGCTGTGACCCTAAAAAAAAAAAAAAGAAAAAAACAAGTTCTAGATTTAGAAAACTGTTTCCCAAAGATATCAGTTTGGACTTGAACCCTGGTCTCCCAACTGGAGGTTGGGGCTGAATCTTATAAAGCTCTCAGTCTACCAGATCTCAAGAACCCTGGCAGCCTAAAACATGATATGAGGCCCAGGAAAAGGATGAAGGTGGCAGCTGCCATTCTCTCAACATCTGTGTGTTGCTCATTCTCCAAGGGTGGAAGACTGGCCTGCAAAAGGACTGAATGCTACTGGGGCCTGTTTAGCCCAAGGTAGATGGCCCACCTCTCTTCCACATCCCGAATGCTGGATTCTCTCTCTCTGTCTGTCTCTGTTTGTCTCTGTCTCTGTCTGTCTGTCTGTCTCTCTCTCTCTCTCTGTGTGTCTGTCTGTCTCATAGTCTCGTAAATGACTGAGCTGTCTTCCTCTACTCAGTCTGACTTTGGACTCTGTGCAAGAGCTATGTGTGGGTTTGCTTTGTTGTTTTTCTTAAATTCAGATGAATGTTACAGAACAGTTTTGTGCCAAAGGAAACCCTTGCCTGGCAGGCCTGATGGACCTACCTGTGATGGGAATAGAAACTGCGCTTTTTTTGGGGGGGGGGTCACACCCAGCTTTGCTCAGGGGTTACTCCTGGCTCTACACTCAGAAATCGTTCCTGGCAGTCTTGGAGGACCATATAGGATGCCGGGATTCAAACCACCGTCCTTCTGCATGCAAGACAAAAGCCCTACTTCCATGCTATCTCTCCGGCCCAGGACTGCTGCTTTTTATCCCTAAGAAGGGAGCTGGGGCTGCCCACTCACTAACGAAGTGTCAGGAGGAGATGCAAGTCAAGCTCTCAGTGCTGTGAGTTCTTTCTGTAAAGCCTGCTTGTCAGTTCTGGTTCCAGCAGCAGGTAGACCAGTTGCTGGGCATGTGCAAAATCTCAGGCACCACCACTGCCAGGCCTGCTTAATCAGAAACTGCAAATGAACAAGCTCTAGGGGCTGGTAACTCCTCACCTGGTGAATTCCTTGAAAAAAAGAGTGTGATGAATGGAACCAGATAGATGGGGATGAAAAGATTTAAAAATATTGAATTTTTTTATTTTATTTTATTTTATATTTGGTTTTTGGGTCATACCCAGAGGTGCTCAGGGATTAATCCTGGCTCTGTGCTCAGAAATCACTCCTGGCAGGCACAGGGGACCATATAGGAAGCCGGGATTCGAACCACCATTCATCCTGGATCAGCTGTGTACAAGACATTTGCCTTACCTCCATGCTATCTCTCCAGCCTAAAAATTCAAATATTTTGATTTTTGGGGGGAGGGCCACACCCTGTAACACTCAGGGGTTACTCCTGGCTATGTGCTCAGAAATTGCTCCTGGCTTGGGGAACCTATAGGAGGCTGGGGATCGAACCGCATTCCATCCTAGGTTAGCATGTGCAAAGCAGACGCCCTACCATCTGCACCACCACTCTGGACCTGATGTTTTTTGTTTGTTCATTTTGGTTTTGGGGCCACACCTGGTGACGCTCAGGGGTTACTCCTGGCTATGCAGTCAGAAACCTCTCCTGGCTTGGGAACCATATGGGATGCCAGAGATTGAACCAAGGTCCATTCTGGACGTGAAGCGATCCATTCTAGGCTAGCAAGTGCAAGGCTCCACGCCACTACTCCTGCTCTTGGCCCTGAAATTTTTAAATGCGTTAAATTAAATTTAACTGTGCAAGGTGAAGTGGAGGAAGGCAAGTTACAGACAATACAAAAATTATATACGCCGATCTGTGTAGTCACCTTTCAATTGGGGAGGGGAGGAATTCATACCCAGCAATGTGCAGCAGTTACTCCTGACTCGGCACTCAGAAATTACTCCTGACAGTGCTCAGGGAATCTATGAGCTGCTGAGGATCAAACCTGCAAGGCGGGCCCGGAGAGATAGCACAGCGGCATTTACCTTGCAAGCAGCCGATCCAGGACCAAAGGTGGTTGGTTCAAATCCTGGTGTCCCATATGGTCCCCCGTGCCTGCCAGGAGCTATTTCTGAGCAGACAGCCAGGAGTAACCCCTGAGCATTGCCGGGTGTGCCCCCCCCCAAAAAAACAAAACAAACAAACAAACAAACAAACAAAAACCCAGAAGAATAGTGTCACTCATCTGTAGGATTTAAGAAAAACAAGGCATTATTGTAGGGGCTGGAGTGGTGGTGCAGGCATAAGGCATCTGCCTTGCTCGAGCTAACCTAGGACAGACCGAGGTTTGATCATCCAGTGTCCCATATGATCCCCCAAGCCAGGAGCGATTTCTGAGTGCATAGCCAGGAGTAACCCCTGAGCGTCACCAGATGTGCCCCCCCCCAAAAAAGACAGTATTGTAATAATACCCAGAGAAAATAGAGATAAGGGCTGGAAGGACCAGCTCACGATATGAAGTTTACCCCAAAGAGTGGTGAGTGCAGTTAGAAAAATACCTACATGGACAACTATCATGACAATGTCAATGAGAGAGAGAAGTAGAATGCCTGTCTCGAATACAGGCAGGGGGTGGGGAAGGAGGGAGAGGGAAGCATTGGTAGTGGGAAGGTTGCATTGGTGAAGAGAAGTGTTCTTTTTTATGACTGAAATCCAACTATAAACATGTTTGTGGGCCTGGAGAGATAGCACAGCGGCGTTTGCCTTGCAAGCAGCCGATCCAGGACCAAAGGTGGTTGGTTCGAATCCCAGTGTCCCATATGGTCCCCCGTGCCTGCCGGGAGCTGTTTCTGAGCAGACAGCCAGTAGTAGGAGTAATCCCTGAGCACCTCCGGGTGTGACCCAAAAAAAAAAAAAAAACATGTTTGTAATTAGGGTATTTACATATATTATAAAAAGTTAAAAATTAAAAAATATAAACAGCTTACTGAAATCAATCAAGAGAAAGAGAGAAGAGAAAGGAAAGAAAGAAAGAAAGAAAGAAAGAAAGAAAGAAAGAAAGAAAGAAAGAAAGAAAGAAAGAAAGAAAGAAAGAAAGAAAGAAAGAAAGAAAGAAAGAAAGAAAGAAAGAAAGAAAGAGAAAGAAAGAAAGAAAGAAAGAAAGAGAGAGAGAAAGAAAGAAAAGAGAGAGAGAAAGAAAGAAAGAAAAGAGAGAGAGAAAGAAAGAAAGAAAAAGAAAGAAAGAAAGAAGTGAAAGAAAGAAAGAAAGAGGAGAAAGAAAGAACTAAAGAGAGAAAGAAAGAAAGAAGGAAGGAAAGAGAGAGAGAAAGAAAGAAAGAAAAAAGAAAGAAAGAAAAAGAAAGAAAGAAAGAAGTGAAAGAAAGAAAGAAAGAAAAAAGAAAGAAAGAAAGAAAGAAAGAAGAAAGAAAGAAAAGAAAGAAAGAAAGAAAGAAGAAAGAAAAAGAAAGGAGAGAAGGAGAAATTTGTTTTTGGTTGGTTTGGTTTGGTTTGGTTTGGTTTGGAGGCCATACCTAGAGTGCTCAGGGATTACCTAGGGTGGGAGGCCAGGGGGATCATAGAGAATGTTGGGGATTGAACAGAATTGAACATGCAAAGCAAGCACCTTACCTGCTGTACAATCTCTCTGGTCTCATTATGTTTTACTTTTGAGGGCAGAATAAACACACAAGGATAAATTCAAAGACACATCACATAAAAATGTATGCTTTCCCCGCTACATAACAGTTATTCTCTATGTCTCCTACTCTGCTATGTCTCATAGCAGAGAATAACTGCACCAAAGGTACTTTTCTCTTTACTTAATTTTTTTTCTCCCCATATCCCAAGTATGGACTAAGTGGAGATCTGCTGAAGAGGACTTAGATGAGGTTTTCCCACCACCATTGCTCTGCCATGGCCCCTACTTCCTCCTCTGGAGGTCACAGGCCATGAAGAATGTGATGACATGTTTACCTTGGAGTAGACTTTGGTTGTTAAACACTCTCCCAGCTCTGACCAAATTCAGCCCCTGGCTTAAGATAGGCTCTTACAAAATAGCTGGAGGTCAGTCGTGCCTCCAAATGCTCTGCGGGGGACCTTTCATAGTGGGGGGAGGAAAGAGGTCAGAGGAAAGAGGCTAACACTGAGTAATTTCTCTGGGTATCCCTGGGGTCTCAACGGGGAGGTTTGCTGGCTAAGGAAGCTCAGTGAGAAGTAACACGAGAACAATTAAAATGTGCTTGGCCAAATTTAACAAGATCGAGTCTCATTTTCCAGCATGAAAGATTTCATTTTCCTTTTCTCAGCCAACTTCCTCCACAGTGGACCAGTCACATTATTCCAGGTTGGGTGGGAAGAACAGGAGTATCCTGGAAAGATGGTTTTCTAGAATGCAAACCTTCCCTGGTCACCCTGGTATTTCTAACAACAACCCCCTCTTGTGCTGAGCAGAGTTTTCCATCTCTGGCCTCATTCAATTCTCACTGACCTCTGTGAAGCATATTCTGAAGCCCACGTAAATTAAGTGACCCCAGGCAGCATATTCTCTCTCTCTCTCTCTCTCTCTCTCTCTCTCTCTCTCTCTCTCTCTCCCCCCCCCTCTCCCTCTCCCCCCTCTCTCTCTCTCTCCCCTCTCTCTCTCTCTCTCCCTCTCCCCCACTCTCTCGTAGTGGGAGGCAACTTGGCAGTGCTAAGGAGTTACTTCTGACTCTGACTTCAGAGTCACCTGGTGGTGCTTGGGGGACTCGAAGGGGGAGCCATGGATGGGTTCACCACATGCGAAGCAAAGGTCCTACCTGCTGTACTATCTCTCCAGCCTGATTCCAGGCATTCTCTCAACAGGTCTGACTCCAGAGCACAAGCGCAGGACATCAGCCCAAACTGCTCCCTGGGAAATCATGGGAAGTCAGGATGGACCCAGACTCTGGTCTCTGATTCAAATTCAAGTTGCTGTTCTGCCATTGAAAAAGTAGATGAGGGGCCGGAGAGATAGCATGGAGGTAAGGCGTTTGCCTCTCATGCAGGAGGTCATCGGTTCGAATCCCGGCGTCCCATATATGGTCCTCCCGTGCCTGCCAGGAGCAATTTCTGAGCCTGGAGCCAGGAATAACCCCTGAGCACTGCCGGGTGTGACCCAAAAACCACAAAAAAAAAAAAAAAAAAAAGAAAAAGTAGATGAAATGAGAGTACTGCCCACCTTCCATGGCTGTTTTCAGGCACTTAGAACATTGCAGGGGGGAATGGGCTGGACACACAACTTTTTCTTGTTGGTTTGGGGCCATATCTGGTGGTGCTGAGGGGTGATTCCTGTTTCTGCACACAGGAATTACTCCCAGTGGGCTCAGGGAATGAAATGGGATCAAAGGGTCAAACCTGCATCAGTTACCTATCTGCTGTACTATCACTCTGACCCTTGAATACACAACCTCAAAAGTAAAACATATTGAGGCCAGAGAGATTGTACAGCAGGTAAAGTGTTTGCTTTGCATGTTTAATCCTGTTCAACCCCTGACAGGCTATATGATCTATATGTTGGGAGGAGGGGACACACCCAGTAGTGCATTGGACATACTCCTGGCTCTGTTTCTTTGGGTATTTTTTGTTTGTTTTGTTTTGTAGGCCACATCCAGCGGTGCTCAGGGGTTACTACTGGCTCTGCCCAGATATTGAACCCTGGCCAGTCCAGGTTAGCAGTGTGCAAGGCAAACGCCCTACCGCTGTGCTATCACTCCTACTCCTGGCTCTGCATTCGGGAATTACCCTGAGCAATGCTCCTGGATGATGAGGATCAAGCCTAGTTCAGCTGCATGCAAGGCAATCACTTGTGCTATATCTCCAGCCCCACATTTCCCATTATTTTAGTACAAGAAACACAACACAGTATGGGGCTGGAGAGAGAGCACAGCGGTATGGCATTTGCCTTGCATGCGGCTGATCCAGGACAGACCTGGTTCGATTCCTGGCACCCATATGATTCCCCAGAACCTTCCAGAGGCGATTTCTCAGTGCAGAGCCAGGAGTGACCCTTGAGCACTGCTAGGTGTCCAACAATCAACCAACCAACCAATAAATAAATAAGTAAAGTTTTTTTTAAAAGAAATACAACACACACACACACACACACACATACACACGAAATACAACACAGTAAAGGTTATAAAAAAATAACAATAAAGGCTTCCATTTACTCAATTATCTTAAGAAGGAATACTGTGTTGCGTGTTTTCAATGTGCTAGCTAATTTATTTCATCAAGTTCCCACAACATTAGAAGCCCCAAGACAGGCTTTGTTATTCTTCGTTGTCCGGGTTGAGGTAAGTGAAGACTTCGCCCAAAGGCTCACAGCTTGCAGTCCCTAGAGACAAACCCGGACCTGACCAGACTGTGAGAAGACGTGCCTAAGGGCACGTGCTTGGGCCTGGAGCTGGAATCCGGCCTCAATACGGCTTGGGGTAAGACGTGCCCTTTGCTACCGGGACTCATCATCTGCCTCAGACATTCTTTTCATGACCTAAGAGTCAAGAATGAGTAAGGCGAAGGAATCTGTGTTTTAGCACAAGCAAGACAAAAATACATGCATAAATTAAATTGCTGGCACCAGCCCCAGAGGAAGAAGCAGTGAGTGGGGGCAGGAATAGAACTCTGCATTCTGGGGGCTGGAGCTATAGCACAGTGGTAGGGTGTTTGCCTTGCACGGGGCCCACGCAGGACAGACGTAGATTCGGTTCCCAGCATCCCACATGGTCCCCTGAACCTGCCAGGAGCAATTTCTGAGTGCAGAGCCAGGAGTAGCCCAAGTGCCACCGAGTGTGGCCCAAGCCCCCCCCCAAAGAAGTCACCTTCACTTAACTGTTTATCCTTCAGTCCAGCCCACTCTCAGAAGAATCCAAACCAGAACTTTTGCTTTTTAGTTTCTGTTGCTCTTTATTCCATGTTTAATAGCTTTATTTTAGAGGGATATGCTCTTTAGGAAGGACTGTAAAAAATTTTTTGCAACTGATTAAGAGCAGAGAAATTACCATCACATAATAAAATATAAAACCATATTGTCTAAGTTAATTTTAATGTAATGTAGGTAAGGACATAAAAAAAACTGCGCGAGTAAGATAACATTTTTTTTAATTTTACAAAAATCACACAATCTGAGGCCAGAGTGATAGTTGGACATTTGCCTTGCACGTGGCCAACCCAGGACAGATGTAGGTTCGATTCTCGGCATCCCACATGGTTCCCCAAGCCTGCCCGGAGTGATTTCTGAGTACAGAGCCAGAAGTAACCTCTGAGTGCTGCTGGGTGTGCCCCCCCCCCAAAAAAAAAATAACCCCAAGTACCCAGGTAAAATCTTGAAAATCTGACTTCCTTCTCAAGTAGGCCCTCCATCTGCGGTGAGGAAGACATCCTTTAGCCATTCTGGGCTGCCCTTGACACCCACAGAAAGACACCTCCTCTTTCCTAGATCTCCTAGTCATCAAATGTCCAGGTGGACACTAGTTGGCTCTGATTTCCCTGACCCAGTCTCAGAGGCAACCAGCCTGGCAGATGCCAATCCCAGCTGCACTCACCCTGCCTGAAGGTCCCACAGTCCCTGAGTTGCTGATAGAAATTCATAAATGACACGTTCACTGAGCCCTTACTCTGTGCCAGGCACAATTCCAGGGGCATCGGTGTCATCAAAGCTCCTGGGACCTTGAAGGGTCAGGCAGGTGAGGAGATCCAGGGTCAGAGGCCAAGTTATTTGCCTTTCCTCTTCCTCCTAACTAATCACACACGGGGTTAGGGGGGAGAGCTAGGCTGGACCTCCCAGCCAAGTACTAATATCACCCATCCGATTTCCTCGCCATCCCTATTGTCTCAGAGCACCTAAGCTGAGCCCTTTCAACAGCTTCTCCTCTGGCTCTCTCATTCTTCTTTTTATTTGGGGAGGGGTGTCACACCAGCAGCACTCAGGGGTTCCTCCTGGCTCTGCCCTCAGAAATCATTCCTGGCAGGTACAGAGACTACATGGGATTCTGGGATTCAAACCACCATCTGTCCTGGATGCACTGCTTGCAAGGCAAATGCCCTACATCTCTCCAGCCCTCCCTCATTCTTCTTCACCCTGCCTTTTTCTCCTGTCCTCCAGGAGCCCTTCTCTGGGCCTCCAGTGTGAGTTGATACTGCTAGATGGGGTCCCCTGCCAGGTGTCAACCTTAGGAGGCTTATTTTTTTTCCAGTTTTTTTCACAGTAAAGCTGGGAACCATGCTGCCACCATGCCTATTGGGAAGGCCTGGCTCGGGGCTGCCTTGGCCTCCTAGAGCTTCTCTAATAAACCACGACAAAGACTGACTGAAAAGACCTCCGCTGTTTTCCTGTTCTGGAAGCCGGAAGTCAGAGCTCAGTCTCTTGGCCTTGGGAGTTGGTACAGAGTTGGTTTCTTCCAGAGAGTCTTAGGGAAAATGTTTGCTTTTCTGTTTCCAGCCTTTCCTGAGCTCAGAGCTTTCTTCACCCTCCAAGTTCTTTAAGGCCTTAACTGGGTTCCACCTGCAAAGGCCTTTTGGCTACCGAAGGGAACAAGCTCAGAATGTTGGTATCACTTTCATCGTAGTTATCCTCTGCTCTGCCTTGCCTGTGCCTGTGCCCATACATACCTCCTCTCCCAGCTCTCAGCGAGTGCCTGACCCCAGCTTCCTGAATGTCCCCATGGCAGTCCTTCATGAGTGTTCCCTTTGTGGGCTTCTCCCCGTCTCACCTCTATCCTCCCCTGCCATGGTTTCCTGGTTTTGTTTTGTTTTGTTTTTGTTTTGGGGTCATACTCAACAGCACTCAGGGATCACTCCTGGCTCTGCACTCAGAAATCGCTCCTGGCAAGCTTGGGGAACCACATGGAATGCCAAAGAAAGAAGCCAGGTCCGTCCAGGGTCAGCCACCTGCAAGGTAAAAATACCCTGCCACTGTGCTATCATTCCAGCTAGTAAGTTTTTTGGTTTTTGTTTTGCTGGGTTCACTTTTTATTTATTTTTTGTTTTTGTTTTTTGGGTCATACCCGGCAACGCTCAGGGGTCACTCTTGGCTCTATGCTCAGAAATCGCTCCTGGCAGACTCAGGGGACCATACAGGATGCCAGGATTCGAACCACTGACCTTCTGCATGTAAGGTAAATGCCTTACCTTCATGCTATCTCTCCCGCCCCTGGGTTCACTTCTTAAGCATTTGTCTTGCATTTGAATCCCAGATACTGCCTGCAGGGAAACCAAAATTCATACCTAATTGAAAAAAATGTTAGTTCTTCTTTCAAAAAATAAATGGGGGTCACTCCTGGCTCAGCTCAGGGTTACTCCTTGCTCAGTGCTCGGGGAACCATCTGGTGTTGGGGATCAAACCCTGACTTGCTGCATGTGGTGAAGCATGCAGGCCCCTCTGGTCCCTAATTGGCAATTTTTTTTTTTTTTGGATTTTGGGCCACACCCGGCGTTGCTCAGGGGTTACTCCTGGTTGTCTGCTCAGAAATAGCTCCTGGCAGGCACAGTGGGGGGGACCATATGGGACACCGGGATTCGAACCAACCACCTTTGGTACTGGCAGGCTCAGGAACCATATGGAATGCTGGGAATTGAACCCGGGTCCATCCTGGGTTGGCCATATGCAAGGCAAACACCCTATAGTTATGCTAGCGCTCTGGCCCACCTCCCACATTCTTAGCCTGTTCTCTTAGGTGGTAAAAGGGACTTTGTAGGTGGGAGCAGGTTAAAGAGAGACGAGTGAGGTGTCATGCAGGCCACACCCCAACCCCAACTTTCATCCTTGGGACAAGGATCTAGTGACTCTAATGACTGTGTCCGCACAGAAGAGTGTATCCTGTTTATTTTTAATTATTTTTTAAAAATAGTATCTGGATTTGAGCACCATGATTACAAACATGTTTGTAGTTGGGTTTCTGTCATAAAAAGAATACCTATCTCCCACCCCCAAGGCCGAAGAGATAGCATGGGGTTTTGCTTTTGCTTTGCAGGCAGAAGGACGGTGGTTCAAATCCTGGCATCCCATATGGTCCCTCGAGCCTGTCAGGAGCTATTTCTGAGCATAGAGCCAGGAGGAACCCCTGAGTGCTGCTGGATGTGACCCAAAAATAAAAAACAAACAAACAAAAAGAACACCCCCTTCACCAGTGCAACATTGCCACCACTGAGGCCTCCCATCTCCTGCTTAGTGTGTGTCTCCTTCTGCCCTGCCATGGACAGCAAGCAAGACTGAGTCCTGAACCTTCCTGATGATGGCTCAGAACAGATAGGAGAGGGGATGTCCCAGTGTCACGGAGTTTCTCCAGAAAGTGTTTTCTGGGACTGGTAGAGGAGGGTAGATTGCCAAGGGTCTCCCATACAGGGGACTAAAAGTTCCCTGGGCAACCCAGGGCCCAAAGAAAGACGAAGTGTGGTGGGAATCGAGCTATTGGAAACCTGCTGTGTCCCCTGCACAATGGGCATGGGGACCAAGTGTCAAAGGCGAGAGCAGGAGAAGATCCAGGCCTGGCCTTGAGACTGTGCAGTCCTAGGCGGGAGGAGGCTGAGCAGCTTCTTGGGATAGTTGAGGCATGAATAATTCTCAGCCCGTGGGAGTGACATAGAGAGAAAGTGGAGACAAGCCCAGAGAGTCCAGGAAAGGTCAGCTCCATGGCAGCTGCTGCAGCTTGTGGCCTGAGGTGCCTAAGATGACAAAGGACAAACAAAGGTGGCCGCTGGCCTTGCTCATAGGGAATGGGCCCGGTGCTGCAGGGTTGGCTTGGACGTTGGACCAGAGCCCAGCACACTGCAACTCCAGCTTCCTGGCCCTTGCCTTACTGCAAATCCAGGAGTCTAGTGAGGGGACAGAGCAATAGCACAGCTGTAGGGCGTTTGCCTTGCAAGGGGCCAACCCAGGACGAATCCGGTTTGATTCCCAGCATCCCATGTGGCCCCCTGAGCCTGCCAGGAGTGATTTTTGAGCACAGAGCCAGGAGTAACCCCTGAACACCACCGGGCGTGGCCCAAACACCTCACTAAATAAATTAATGACCAAAGGAGTCCAGTGGACAGAATGAAGCCAGGGAGTTTAAGTTTTAGGATTGGGGACAACCAGGACATCATTTGAGAGTCCCCAAAGAGGCCTTTTTGGACCGACATTCAGCCCAATCATCTGCAACATCACCCCTGAGAGGCAGAAAAGCATCTGTGGTTTCAGCTGTTTTTATATTTGGGCCATACCAAGTTGATGCTCAAGGCTTACACCTGGCTTTGCGCCCAGGGCTCACTCTTGAATGTGCCGAGCATCAACCCTGAGCCTTGTACTTTCTCTTCCCACCCTGTTAGCTTTCCACGTCTCTTCCCTTTGCTTTCCCTTCAGTGCTGTTGCGGTTGTGATGCCTGCGGGTGGCACACCCCAGCGGTTGTGCCCACAGTGGTTTGTCCATCAGACCAAGACGCTCTTATTCTCTGTGGCACTCACTGCAGCTTGTGTGTCTTTAGTTGGGCTTGTACATGTGCTCGCCAGGACTCGCACTTTAGTTGAGGCACAAGGCATGGTTGTCTCACTGCAATGCTCTCACACACGCTCTCCTGGGGTCACATTTCCTGCACTCTCTCTCTCTCTCTCTCTCTCTCTCTCTCTCTCTCTCGCTCTCTCTCTCTCTCACACACACACACACACACACACACACACACACACACACACACATCTTCTCAGATGTGGTGCTTACAGAAAGTTGCAGCTCTTCAGTGCTGTGTACACTGCCTGGAAATCGCTTGCAGCACCTAGATAGCAAAGGCAGAGCTGCCAGGATCAAGAGGCATTGCTACCAGGGTTGTGCTTGGTAGGTGTGAGACACCAGGGATTTTGAACTTGGGGCCATAAACCTTCATATCCATGTGACTCCTATTTAAGGAAAACAAGATATGCATCATTCGTTCTGTTGAGGAAGACATACAGATGACCTAATGAAAGTATGTTCTGACATCACTAATCATCAAGGAAAGGCACATCAAAACAATAATGAGGGGCCAGAGTGATGGCACAGCGGTAGGGCATTTGCCTTGCATGTGGCTGATCAAAGGATGGACCTCGGTTTGATTTCCGGCATCCCATATGGTCCCCGAGCCTGCCAAGAGCGATTTCTGAGCGGAGAATCAGGAGTAACCCCTGAGTGCTGCCAGGTGTGACCCAAGCCCACCCCCCAAAAAAACAAAAACAAAAAAATAAAAACAAAGTAAGATCCTGTCCTGTGGATAGCATGAGTGAGCCTATAGGTCCTATTCTAAGTGAAGTAAGTCAGAAAAGAGACATATGTGTTGTGTATTCTTTTTTTTTTTTTTGGTTTTTGGGCCACACCCAGCGGTGCTCAGGGGTTACTCCTGGCTGTCTGCTCAGAAATCACCCCTGGCAGGCATGGGGGACCATATGGGATACCGGGATTCGAACCAACCACCTTTGGTCCTGGATTGGCTGCTTGCAAAGCAAACACCGCTGTGCTATCTCTCTGGGCCCTGTGCTGTGTATTCTTACAAGTGGAATCTGAGAAAAATCAAAGACCTACAAAGTGGGCTGGTAGTCTCCATGGGACAGAGAAGCAAGGAATGTGGGGAAATGTTAGTCAGATTATGTAACTCCACCCTGGATTTAGGTGTATCTACCTGAGACCCACTAATGATGTTGGTGGATGGTGGAGATGGAGGCCTTTGTCCTTAGGCCCTGGCCACGTGGCTCCGCAATCCCCATTCAGCTGTCGGGTCCCAGGTTTAGGTGAACTGCGGAATCAGATGCATCACTGTATGAATTCATTGTGTCAGCACTGTCTCAGTCAAGCTAGAGAAAGACTGGAGGTCAGAGAACCTCCCTTCCAGGGCTATGTGACTGATATGGGTTCAGGACTTCTGAGCAGACACAGGGTTCACAGAGGGCAGGATCTTAGAAACAGAGGTGGATACTGCTCTGTGGGCCTTTTTCTGCCCCATGTACCTCCAAGGTCTCGTTTCTTCCTTCAGCACCCCAAGGCTGAGTAAGGCCCTCAAAAGGCTCCTTCTCGAAGCCATCGGGCTCCAAGCTGGCTGAACTTTCTCTTCTCTTCTCTGTTCTCAAGATGCGCCAAGATTATGATAAGGTTATGCATGAAACCCTAGCAGCAACAGAACCATAAATCACAGTGCAAAAATGCATTTTAAGAAAAAGCACCTCTTTTCTCAAAGAAAGAAGAAGCAGATAGGGGATGAGGGGTGGTGGACATTTCTGGAGGGAAGTGGACACTGGTTAAAGTATTGAAACAATATATTGCCTAAAACCCAATCACAAAAAACTGTAATTTCACAGTGACCCCCCCCCCAAATAATAAATGGCCCAACATGTTGATATACTTTCCCTGCATGCACACATGCATGCACAGAATGTCATTCCAGGAGGAAGAGCTTGTGTTTTGTTCCACCATCTATGTCTCCCTGTACTGGGCATGGGACCTACCAGACAATCAATGCCAAATGAGCAAAGAAAACAAATGAGTGGATGAATAATAGATCAACAAGTGGATAAAGGAGTAAAGAGGCGCCAGGCCGTAGGACACACTTGCCCTTTGGGATGTGGTAGTTTGGGGGTGGGGCATCCTCCGCTGAGTGACCTCAAGCCTGACATTTCAGATCTGAGGAATCTACATCCTGTCTCTCCCCTGGGTGGGGTGTTTGCTTGACTTACTCCACAGGGCAACTTACTGGAAACACCCTGAATCCAGGGAGACGGCTTCTAGAGAGTCTAACTCTCCCTCGTTGACCATGAAAGGAAAGGTCGGATCTTGCTGAGGATCCTGCAAATCCCCTGCCTTGAAAACTCACAGCTCGGGGTCGAGTTATGCTTTGGTCTGTAGCAAGACATTATGTGCACCTTCCACTCTGTCTCAGAAATGCACCATTTCCTGGGACCTCTTCTGAACTTCTTTCTCAATACAAGGCACATATACTCTGCCCCTAGTTTTACACTCATTTATCATCTTGCTTTTCATGTGCCAGTTACTCTTGATTTATTGAGTCCCAGAGGTGGTGGCCAGCTCCCTGCTGAACAGAAAATGTCATTTACTCAATCATTCCTCCCAACGGGCGGTTTTCGGGGTCTCCCTAATGGAAGCCGCCCTGTGGGTACATGTGGAACAATACAGCCTATGGACTGCCTTTGTGTAAAGAAGGTGGGGCAGAGCGTGCGTATTTACTCATGGGCCATAAAATCTCTCAGCAATGACTCACAAGAAACTCGTATTGTTATTTTTAGGGACAAAGGTAGGAAGAAAATGTTCTCTTTGAATCCTCTGGGATCTTTGGCATTTTAAAGCCCAACCGTGGCTAAAGTTTGTATTAATTTGGGAACTGGCTCTGAGGATTACACTTGGGGTCTTCTATCTGTGATTCATTATACGATTTATTTGGGGTTGAGGACCCCAAATGCTGTGTAGATCCTGCCCAGCATGTAGGTGGTTGCGGAGTTTGGGAGGGGGGACTATCAGGGAGGTGATGTGTGCTGGTGATTGCATTCATGGCTGTGTGTCAGCTTCTTTACCCCCGAGCTCTCCCTGTGCCTCAAAGCATTCATTTAGAAACAAAATTAAATGAATACTGTGGAAGTCATGGCAGGGCCCACTGCCTACCCAAGGGCAACTTACTGTCATGGACAGTAATGACTTGTAGCTTCACAGTGAAGAAGCCCGAATTCAAGGTGGGCCTCTTCCGTGGTGTCACATGGGCATCCTGAACTCCTGATGGGAGATAAAAAAAAGAAAGACACTTCAGCCCTTTGATGTTCTCTCTAAAAACCTACCAGCCAGGTCTATGAACAGCTGGTCTTTTTGGATGGTGTGAAACAAGGAGAAAGCACTTGTGATTACAAGTAAGACCAGGAAACATTGACGCTGCAGATGGTGACATGAATTTGAACCAGCAAATTAGTAGGGAAAATATGAGAAATCCAACACAA
This sequence comes from Suncus etruscus, assembly GCF_024139225.1. Classification (NCBI taxonomy): domain Eukaryota; kingdom Metazoa; phylum Chordata; class Mammalia; order Eulipotyphla; family Soricidae; genus Suncus; species Suncus etruscus. The sequence continues at coordinate 131,022,130 of NC_064854.1, read as the reverse complement.
GTGCCAAATACTTACTATCTATGAATACTACTCAGTAGTATCAAGTTCAATATCTTGGCTTTGAAAAATAGACTATGGCGATACAAGACATCATTGAAGGGGGGGATAATGGGTGCAGAGTTCTCTCTAGTACCCATACAACTTATTCTGTCACTCTAAAATGATCCCCAATTTGAAGGGCAGAACTCAATTGTCAGAGCACACGCTTTGCATTTCTGATACCACATCGTCCCCCAGGCTAGGAGACATCCCTGAACCCAGAGCTGAGAGTAACCCCTGAAGGAAGAACTGAGTATGGCTCCCCAATTAAACAGTAAGTGCCAACTTCAAAAAGAAAGCTTTAGGGTCAGGAAGAATACGGTCAGGAAACACAAGGCTTGCATGATGCAGACTCGGGTTCGAAGTCTGGCATCCATATGGTGCCCAGTCACCTCTAGAAGTGATTCTTACATGCAGAGCCAGGAGTAACCCTTGATCGTTGCTGGGCATAGAAAACAAAAACTAAAACAAAAAAACTTTCCAAGAGGAATAAAACAAAAGAAATAGCCCTCCTCTAAACCGGTGTGTGTGTGTGTGTGTGTGTGTGTGTGTGTGTGTGTGTGTGTGAAACCATTTGTAATGAAAATTCGATTCCCTAAATGGACGTGATGAGTCAGAGGATGAGGACCTTTCTGCATTTCAGCACCACTTCTGCTGACGTGGTCTGAATCATACCTACTGTTTGTCTGGCCTTGGGCGAGACTGTTTCATGGTGAGAAATGGCTGTTAAAACATAAATCAAGAAAATTCCTGTTCTTTTGTTGTTGTTGTTCTGGAGACACGCCAGCTGCACTCAGAGAACATTTCTGGTTCACTGTGGGCAATCATGGAGGGTGGCAGGGATTGAACCCAGGCCAGGTTGCATGCAAGGCAAGCACCCCACTCACTGTATTATTACCCCCTTGGCCCAGTTCACAGCCAAGGTTTCCATCATCTTTGCTGTCCTTTATTCAGCAAGTATCTGGATTTTCTCTTTGGCTCCAGGTACAGGGGTATAGAGATGGTGTTTTCGTTTTTGTTTTTTATTCTTTCTGTGCCATACCCAGTGACGCTCAGGGGTTACTCCTGGCCATGTGCTCAAAAATTGCTCCTGGCTTGGGGGACCATATGGAGTGCCGGGGGATCAAACCGCTGTCTGTCCTAGGTTAGTGTGTGCAAGGCAAATGCCCTACTGCTTGCGCCACAGCTTCAGCCCCAGGGGTGTAGAGTTTTGATGCCACATACTCTGCTGGTATATGTGATCAGCTCAAGGTGCCAGTTGAGGTGGGACATTCCTCGATCTTAGTTAGCCTTGCTCTAAAATAGGATGACCCCTCTCTGGGAAAGAATAGATAAAAGTGCTTTGCAAGACTCACAATCAGTGACAGGACGGGAGCCGGGTTCAATCCCAGCTTCCTTATGATTCCCCAAGTCCCCACAAGAAACTCCTGAGCATCGATGCAATGCTGGGGATTGAACTGGGCTCAGTCGTACGCAAGGCAAGTGCTTCAGTCCTTGTGCTAGCTCTTTGCTCTCAATACTTTTAAAAGTAGGGTCACCTGAGTGGTGCTGGGGGCAGGCAGCACTAAGGGTTTCTCCCTGCATTGCCCAGCCAGGCAGCGAGGTGCTGCTCTGGGGCCGTCAGGCTGCACGAGTGGTCTTCGGGAGAGACCCTCGGGGCCTCACAAGTATGAGGCTGTATCTAAGCTGTCTTCATGATGCCTGAATCAACATGACACCGTTCTGTTTTACAACAGGCCCTTCAAAGATGGAGCTAGGCTGCGAATGGCTCTCAGAGTGCATATGTGTGTGAGTGTGTTTTTGTTTGTTTGGGGGCCACACCCGGTAGTACTCAGGGGTTACTCTGAACTCTGTACTCAGAAATTACTCCTGGCAGGTTCAGGGGATCATATGGGATGTTGGGGATTGAATCTGGGTCGGTCTCGTGTAATGTAAATGCCCTACCTTCAGTAGTGTTATCCTCTGGCCCCTGGAGAGACAGGCAGGCAGGCAGGCAGACAGACAGACAGACAGAGACAGAGAGACAGAGAGAGTTTGTGAAGGCCACAGGCTGACTAGGATTTCAAAGATGGAGGAGGGAGATGATGGCTAGGTGGCTTTCTGTGGGCTCATGGGAACATTCCCAGAGAACAGCTGGGGTAGGAGGAGGGTTTTAGGCAGTCTGAACAGATGAGAAATCTTGCCTTTTGATTCCTAAAAGCTGCCAAGAGAAGCTTATTTCTGAAAGTGGGCTACTTTGCTTTCTGGAGGAGTGAGCATGAGTGTCAGGATCTAACCTCACTACATCCAGGGGAGACGAAGGGGTGTGTGTTGGCTCCCAGCTGCCATGTTAGGTGAGTTCACTAGCAGGGAAGAACTGGTTCCTGTTTATCTTTGTTCTGGGCTAAGTCCAACAGATGAATCTAGGGTTTTCCTTTCTTTTTCTTTTTCTTTCTTTCTTTCTTTTTTCTTTCTTTCTTTCTTTCTTTCTTTTTTTCTTTCTTTCTTTCTTTTTTCTTTCTTCTTTCTATCTTTCTTTCTTTCTTTCTTTCTTTCTTTCTTTCTTTCTTATTTTCTTTCTCTTTCTTTCTTTCTTTCTTTCTTTCTTTCTTTCTTCCTTTCTTCTTCCTTTCTTTCTTTTCTTTTCTTTCTCTTTTTTTTTTCTTTCTTTTCTTTCTTCCTGCCTTCTTTCTTTTCTTTCTTCTTTCTTTCCTTTTTTTTCTTCTTTTCTTCCTCCCCCTCTCTCTTCCTCCTTCCTTCTTTCCTTTCCTTCTTTCCTTCTCTTTTTCTCTCTTTCATTTCCCTTTCTTTTTTGTGGTAGGGGGCCACATCTGGGGGGTGTTTAGGGCTCAGAATCACTCCTAGAGAGTCTAGGAGACCATATGTGGTGCTGAAACCAAACCTTGGTTGGCCATGTGCAAGGGTTAGTACCTTATTTCCTGTACTATCCCTCAAACTCTAGATGTTGAGATTTGGTTTGTTTGTTTGTTTGTTTGTTTGTTTTATGGGCCACACCCAGAATTGCTCAGGGGTTACTTTAGGCTCTGCACTCAGAAATCGCCCCAGGCAGGCTCTGGGGACTATATGGGATGCTAGGGATAGAACCCGGGTGGGCTTGGGGGACCGTATGGGATTCTAGAAATTGAACCCGGGTCAGTCTCACACAAGGCAAATGTCCTAGCTGCTGTGCTATTGCTCTGGCCCCAGATCTAATCTATTTTTTAGGTCAACGAAGTCTGGGAATTTGGGGAGCTTTTGGTTGAGGGACCAAGTCCCGCAGGTCCCTAAGGAGAGGAAACCTGATGGGCGAGACCAGGCCTGAGCTCAAATCCTAGCCTGGACTTCAGTCTTTGGCTTGTACCTGAATCCCATCTGGCAGATGGCCAGCCCCCTTTCCTGCCCCACACTATCTCTGACAGCTTCAACTAAGACCTATCAGACCCAGCCCAGCCTCACCTATACACCTTTGCCCCCGTCTGAAGTCGCACTCCTTCTGATGTCTGCCCCCTTTTCACTTGCACCCTAGGGTCAAGGCCCGAGCCTTGGAGAAGGCTTTCATGGGAAAGGCTTCCAGGTTGGCCAGGCTTCATCTTTATGCTCCCTCTGAACACTCACGACAGCCGAAAGATGTGATAGCCAGAGTATGCTGCCACTTTCTCAAGGCTCCAGTGCATGAAGAGGGTTTGTGCACTGGGGTTCGTTACCCCCCAAAAATTCATTGAAATCCCTTAGGTGAAATCTAGCAAATGGCTGTTAGAGACACTGGGGTTCAAATCCACTTGAAACCAGCCTCCTGGCTCTGCCTCAGTGTCATCCCGTGTACTTTACCCAGATTTCCTGAGCAGCCCATCTCTATGGAAAAGGTGGTCTTAGGTCCTTGTTGAAAGAACATATAAATAAGAAACAAAACCCAGTGGCCAATGATGCTACTGGTGTGCTATTGTTATGACCATGTGAGTGGATGAGGGGGCTCTAGACAAACCCAAATAACACTGAGCAGAGCCACACAGAGTCTGTCCATGGATGCTTAAGTGCTTCTCTAGAAGTTGTCTTAGCCCTCTGAGAGCCTGTGCAGTAGAGATGGCTTTCCCCATTGCACAGATGAAATGTTCACTTCCATCATAGCTAACAGATGAGGTTGGGACTGAACATGAGAGTCTGGATCCTTCCCTACTGGCTATTTGGCCTCTTGTCCCTCCCCCAGAGTCTGGGCAGGACCTTTCTGACTGGGCTGTGAAACCCCAACAGCTACAGACAAGGTCCTTTCTTGTTATAAATTGTAAAATTCCAGGTACCCAATATTTATTGAACAAAAACTGTACCCCAAAAATGCAAAACATTTTAAGGTTCTAAGTAAGCCAACTGCATGTTTAGGAGGCCTTGGTTCTTTTTATTTTGTTTGTTTTTTTGGGTCACACCCAGCAACACTCAGGGGTTCCTCTTTGCTCTCCGCTAAGAAATCACTCCTGGCAGGCTCGGGGAACCATATGAGATGTCGGGATTCGAACCACTGTCCTTCTGCATGCAAGGCAAACGCCCTACCTCCATGCCATCTCTCCAGCCCCAAAGGCCTTGGTTCTATCTGCAACACTGGACTCACCTCCTGAGCACCACCAGAAGGTTACTCCAAATTACAGAGCCAGGAATAGCCTCTGAGCACAGTTGCATTAGTCAAAACAATCCAAGACAAGGAGGTCATACAACATTTGGTGGTCAGAATGTGGCTCGGTGATAAAGTCCTGGCTTTGCATGCTACGTAAGGTCCTGCATTTGATCCTCACGTCATCACAAATAGCAACAACTGTAAAAAGGAACTGTGCCCTGGAAACAGCATAAAAGATTAGAGAATCTCATTGAATCCTCAAAGTCAGCATTCTGAGACTCTGAATTAGGCTCTCCTGTGCTCTCTGTTTCACAATTGGAGCTGAGCTCACTCCATCAGGCATAGGCACTCAGTGGCACCCCGCAGGGCAGAGCAGGGCACTCAGGCCTAAGTCTGTGCTGTTGTCCTTCCCAAAAGGAAGCTGGCAAGGCCTGAGCAGGTTCTGGCAGCCACTGGACTTTTGTTTAATCTGGAAGGTCTCCCTGCTCCTGTCACAGCTACAGACTTTGGGAGGCTCAGAAGCAGGACCCACTCCCTGTGACTCTCAGGATGTGACAGAGGTCAGGGCCATCACACTCTTTTCTACCACCCCCAGACCACCCACCCTTCTTCCCTCACCCCTATACCAGGAGCAGCTGAACTCCTGGGTATCCCCAGAGCTTGGATTTCCTGGAACTCAGAATGAGTAGAGAGCAGTTAACTTCCTAGTGAAAAGCTTGGGTGAGTCACCTCACCTTTGTTGGGTGGGAGCCCAAACGTTAAACAAGATGACTTCATGGGGCCTTCTCTCCAGGGCTGACCCCCTTCAAGGCATAAGACCCAACTGTAATCATGATGGTGGGAACCTCTCATCAATTCTGGGGGCCACTCTCTCCAAAATCAAGACTTGTGAGGATTTTACATGACGTTAAACTCACCCCCAGCAGGATACCTGCTCTATAACAACTTTGACCGTTTAATTTTAAAAGACAAAGAAAGAACAGAAAGACAGTATGGCTTATAAGGCACTTGACCTGCATACAGTCAACCAGGTTCATGCCCCACCATCATATATGTTCCTCTTTGCAAACAAAAACAACAACTGCCACACACATATCTTTTTTATTGTATTTCTTTTTTTTTTTTTTTTTTTTTTTTTTGGTTTTTGGGTCACACCCAGCGGTGCTCAGGGGTTACTCCTGGCTGTCTGCTCAGAAATAGCTCCTGGCAGGCACAGGGGACCATATGGGACACCGGGATTCGAACCAACCACCTTTGGTCCTGGATCGGCTGCTTGCAAGGCAAACGCCGCTGTGCTATCTCTCCGGGTCCTTTTATTGTATTTCTTTTTTTTTTTTTTTTTTGGTTTTTGGGCCACACCCTGTGGTGCTCAGGGGTTACTCCTGGCTGTCTGCTCAGAAATACCTCCTGGCAAGCACGGGGGACCATATGGGACACCGAGATTCGAACCAACCACCTTTGGTCCTGGATCAGCTGCTTGCAAGGCAAACGCCGCTGTGCTATCTCTCCGGGCCCTTATTGTATTTCTTATCTCTTGTCTTTAAAAAAATAAAAGAGTTTACTAAACCTTCTGCTATTGTATTAATGACTTTATTGGAGATACAATAATTTTCACAAATATACTTGCTACTGAACTTTTTCTTCTTTCTTTTTTCTTCTCTTCCATTTTATTTTTTAGTTTTCTTGCTATTTTTTCAATAACTTTGCTTTCCCTTATCTTGAAACAAATGTATTTTGATCAGTTATGTCAACTATGTGATACATTTTCTTTAAATAAAAAAATATGTTTCTCTGAATCCCACCAGGCGTGATTCCTGAATATAAAGCCATAAGTACATTCAGAACATAACAAGTTTTTAGCCCCCATTCAAACAAAACAAAACAAAACAAAAAAATGAAAACAAGGAGGACAAGAGAGATAGTTCAAAGAGCTAAAGCACCTCTTTTGCATGAAGGAGGCCCAATTCAATCTTCAGCATCACATGATCACCTACAAACAGCCTACAATGGCCTCCAAGCACAGAGTTAGAAATAAACTCCAGGCCAGAGAGATAGCATGGAGGTAAAGCATTTTGCCTCGCAAGTAGAAGGACAGTGGTTCGAATTCCGGCATCCCATATGGTCCTCCAAGCCTGCCAGGAGCGATTTCTGAGTGTAGAGCCAGGAGCAACGCCTGAGCGCTGCCGGGTGTGACCCCCCCCCCAAAAAAAAAAGATATAAATTCAGGCTGGGGCTGGAGAGATAGCATGGATGTAGGGTGTTCGCTTTGCCTGCAGAAGGACAGTGGTTCGAATCCCAGCATCCCATATAGTCCCTGAGCCTGCCAGGAGCAATTTCTGAGTGTACAGCCAGGAGTAACCCCTGAGCGTTGCCGGGTGTGACCCAAAAACAAAACAAAACAAAACAAAAAAAGAAATAAACTCAGGCAGCCAGAGTGGTAGCACAGCAGTAGGGCGTTTGTTTGCCTTGCACGTGGCTGCCCAGGACAGACCTGGGTTCAATCCCCAGCATCCCATATGGTCCCCCGAGCCAGGAGCGACTTCTGAGCGCAGAACCAGGAGTAACCCCTGAGTGTCACCAGGTGTGGCCCAAAACCAAAAAATGAAGAAAGAAGGAAGGAAGGAAGGAAGGAAGGAAGGAAGGAAGGAAGGAAGGAAGGAAGGAAGGAAGGAAGGAAGGAAGGAAGGAAGGAAGGAAGGAAGGAAGGAAGGAAGGAAGGAAGGAAGGAAGGAAGGAAGGAAGGAAGGAAGGAAGGAAGGAAGGAAGGAAGAAAGAAAGAAAGAAAGAAAGAAAGAAAGAAAGAAAGAAAGAAAGAAGAAAGAAAGAAAGAAGAAAGAAAGAAAGAAAGAAAGAAAGAAAGAAAGAAAGAAAGAAAGAAAGAAAGAAAGAAAGAAAGAAAGAAAGAAACTCAGACTACCACCAGGGGTGACCCCAAAAACATGTAAATAAAAAGACAAAGAAAGTTCTGGAAGTGAGGAGAAGCCAACTGCGCAGCCATTTGAGTGTGCTGCACTCAGGGATAAAGGAGTGGATATTATTTTCTGTCTTATTGCGAAACAAAACAATATGAAAGGAGCTATGAAGATAGTAGAGGAATTAAGGTTCTTTCAGGGCTATGGCTAGCCTAGGACAGACCGAGGCCCCCAGCGTCCCATATGGTCCCCCAAGCCATGGGGCGATTTCTGAGTGCATAGACAGAAGTAACCCCTGAGTGTCACCAGGTGTGGCCCAAAGCAAACAAACAAAATATAGGCTTTTTTCTTGCATTCAACTGACCCTTGTTTGACTCCCCAGCGCCAGAGATGGTCCCCAAATGCCACCAGGAATGAATCCTGAGCACCACTGGGCATGGCCCCAAAATAACAATAGCAAAACTGAAAACAAACAAAAGACACAGTATAAAATTTTTCAAATACACGCTTTAGTAGAAAATGATTTTTAATGAATTTCCATAAATCTATCACCATCAAGATGTTTATAATTCTTGCTTCGTCTATCCTTATGGTTCTTTTTTCCCTTTCTGTTTTTTTTTTTTTTTTTTGGGGGGGGGAGGTTCACACCCAGCGGCAAACAGGGGTTATTCCTGGCAGGCTCAGGGGACCACATGGGATGCTGGGAATCAAACCTGGATCTGTCCCAGGTGAGCTGCATGCAAGGAAAACTCCCTACCGTTGTGCTATCTTCCAATCCCTTCTTTCTGTCTTTTATTTGATGATGTAAAGAATTTTATTTTTGATGCGAGGGACCAAAGTCTCTATATGTGAAACATGCTCACCACTGACCTTGGTTCCATGGTAAGCTTTTTTTTTTCTTTTTAACTAATATCTCTATTTAAGCACCATGATTACAAATAGGTTTGTAGTTACGTTTCTGTTGCTTAACTTTTTGTTGTTGTTGTTGTTGTTGTTGTTGTTGTTTTGTAGTTTTTTGTAGTTGTTGTAGTTTTGTTTTTGGGTCACACCCAGCAGCACGCCAGGGCTACTCCTGGCTCTATGCTCAGAAATTGCCCCCGGCAGGCTTGGGGGATCATATGGGATGCCAGGATTCGAACCACCGTCCTTCTACATGCAAGGCAATGTAGTTACGTTTCAGTCATAGAAAAGAACACCCCCCCCCCTTCACCAGCGTAACCTTCCCATTATCAATGCCCCCCATTTCACTCCTTCCCACCTCCTGTATTTGAGACAGGCATTCTACTTCTCTCACTCATTGACATTGTCATGATAGTTGTCAGTGTAGTTATTTCCCTAACTGCACTCACCATTCTTTGTGGTGAGCTTTATATTGTGGGCTGGTCCTTCCAGCCCTCATCTCTATTGTCTCTGGGCATTATTACAATAATGTCTTTTTCTTTTCTTAAAACTTGTAGATGTCCAGAATGGTAGCAAAGAGCAGTCAGGCATCTGCCTTGCTGGCACAAGCCTAGGACAGACTGTGATTCGATCCCCCTGTGTCCCATACGGTCCCCCAAGCCAGTAGCAATTTGAGTGCATAGCCAGGAGTAACCCCTGAGTTACCAGGTGTGGCCCAAAAACAAGCAAGCAAATAAACAAAAAACCAAACCCATAAATGAGTGAGACTATTCTGTGCCTATCTCTCTCCCTCTGACTTATTTCACTCAACATAATAGATTTCATGTTCATCCATGTATAGGAAAATTTCATGACTTCATTTTCCCTGACTGCTACATAGTATTTCATTGTGCATATGTTCCATAGTTTATTTTGGGGTGGGGGTCACATTCGGCAGTGCTCAGGGGTTCCTCTTGGCTCTATACTCAGAAATCACCCCCAGCAGGCTGGGGGACTATATGTGATGCCGGGATTCAAACCACCGACCTTCTGCATGCAAGGCATGCTTTTTTTACTTTACCTCCATGCTATCTCTCCAGCCCCAATTCCACAGTGTCTTAAACCACTCATCAGGCATCTGGTTCTGGCTATTGTAAATAGCACTGCAATGGATATAGGTGTGCAGAAGACATTTTTGTATTGTGTTTTTATGTTCCTAGAGTATATCCCTAGGAGTGGTATAGTTGGATCATATTGTTGAACTTTTTTTTTTTTTTTTGCCACTTGCAAGGCAAACGCCCTACCACTGTGCTATCTCTCTGGCCCCTGGTGAGCATTTTTAAAAGTACATTGCAGGGGCCAGGGACATAGCTCAAAGGGCTGGAATATATGTCTGGCACATCCAAGCTCTGAGTTTGATCCCTGGCAAAACATCACTTCTTTGTGCATATTGCCCCCAGCACCTCAGGAAAGGTCAAAACCAAAACAGAACAAAAATAAAGTTCATCCCATTTCACCCCTACACTGGTTAAAAAAAAAAGTAAACATATTTGCAGCAACCTCAATTCTATATTCATACCATACACAAAGGACAGATTAAGGTGTACTCTTTCTCTTCGAGGATTTTCAAATTATAATTCTAGAAACTGGCAACAACAATTATATCTGCTCTATATATTTCTCTCTTTTCTTCTTCTTCTAGTTTCTGGGCCACACCCAGTGGCACTCAGAGGTTACTCTTGGCTCTGTGCTCAGAAACTACTCCTGGCAGGTTGGGAGACCCTATGGGATGCTGGGGATTGAACCCAGGTCAGCTGCATGCAAGGCAAACACCTTCCCCACTGTGCTCACTCTAATACTTATTTCCTATTGTGCTGTTATAACCTATCCTCTACCTTCAGTACACTCTGAGCTTCAGGAAAGTTCTACCTTAGCTATAATTTTCCCCCAGGCCTACCATGGTGCCTATCACACATGACTCAATAAATTCTTATCAAATAAATGACTGTGAATCATTTATCTGATACAATATAAGATAAAACAATTAAAAAGTAAGTAGAAAAAGGATATGAATAAAAATAAGAGGAGCCGGGGCCGGGCGGTGGCGCTAAAGGTAAGGTGCCTGCCTTGCCTTCGCTAGCCTTGGACGGACCGCGGTTCAATCCCCCGGTGTCCCATATGGTCCCCCAAGCCAGGAGCAACTTCTGAGCACATAGCCAGGAGTAACCCCTGAGCATTACCGGGTGTGGCCCAAAAACCAAAAAAAAAATAAATAAATAAATAAGAGGAGCCCAGGAATATAACTGAAAATAAAACAGACCCATGAACCACACCAGCTCGACTCTGCGCTCCCTCACAAGGCAGAGAAGAAACTGGATGATCTTGTTTTGTTTTGGTGCCACATTCGGCAGTGTTCACGGGTTACTCCAGGCTCTGCAGTAAGGAACTAATTTTGGCAGTGCTCAGGGGACCATAGGGGATGTCGGGGTTGCACCTAGGTCAGCCACATGCAATGCACCTTCGCTGCTGTACTATTGCTTCGGCACCAAAGGAGAAACTTTTGTCCCGCCCATATGCATTGGTTGATCATCATGAAGGAGACACTACCAGAAGTGGAGATACAGTGGAGAGCAAGACAAACATGCCCTCTGCTTTATTGATGTTTATATTCTACTGGGAGAGAGCAACAGGTAAATCCTTTAGATCCATTCAAGCAATACAAATCCAGAACCTCAGAGCAGCTGTGGGAGACAGAGCTGGAAGGGATGGCCAGAGAAGGTTTCTTGGAGAAGAGAAGACTTGGAAGGAGTTGACTTGGGGTTCCCCAAACAGAGCAGGCCCAGCAGGAACTTCAGAATGTGATCTTGCTTTTATTTTTTGTTTTGCTTGTTTCTGTTTTTTGGGGTACACCCGGCAGCACTCAGCTGCTACTCCTGGCTCTATGCTCAGAAATCGCTCCTGGCAGGCTCGGAGGACCATATGGGATGCCGGGATTCGAACCACCGTCCTTCTGCATACAAGGCAAACGCTCTATCTCCATGCTATCTCTCCGTCCCCTGTTTGCTTTAGTTTTGGAGGGCACATCCAATCAGTGCTCAGGGGAATAGATGCTTGCCTGAGACTAAATCCAGGTCAGCTAAGGGCACAGCAAATGCATGTGACCTTTATTTGGAAGAAAGGTTTTTGCAAATGTAATTAAGGTAAAGCCTTCAACTTGAGGCTGGCAAGAGTTCAACAGACTGAGCAAGTGCTCTGCCTGCAGAAGTGCTCTACCTGGGTTCAGTGCTCTGAGTATCCCCTGGTGTGGCCAAAAGCAATAAACCAAAAATACAAGAAACCCGCCAAAATTAGGCAGTTCTTAAATTAAGTGGAAAACAAGAGAAAGGAGCAGAGGGAAGAGGACCTTGTGGAAATAGGGTTCTGAAATCCCAAATCAAGGAAGGCCCAAATTATCAGCACAGTATAGTGCTCATCCATTTTGACAACTCTCTGCTTTACAGATATTGGCTCATTTTGTCCTCACCAGGACCCCGGACTGTTGTGAACTCATTTTACCCAGGAAGAAGCAGAAGCACAGATAAGTACGGTCATTCAGACAGAAAGTGCAAGGGGTGTGCAAACCCAGTCTGGGCCGAAAGATCTTGGTATCTCACTGTCCTTGTAACTATCATCACTTACAGCAGCAGCCAAGAGCTTCTCAGTTAAAATATTCGGCCTTGGGGGGCCGAAGCAATAGATAGCAGTAGAGCATTGCCCTGCGGTGGCGCAGGGTGTAAAGCGTCTGCCTTGCACACGCTAGCCTAGGACAGACTGTGGTTTGATCCCCAGGTGTTCCCACATGGTCCTCCAAGCCTGGGGCCATTTCTAAGTGCAGAGACAAGAGTAACCCCTGAGAGTCACCCCCCAAATAAAATAAATAAAATACTCACACTGGAGCCCAGCATGTAAGGTCTTATGGAAACCTCACTACAGGCTGTGCAGACACCCAGTTTGTCACCTGTGCAGACAGAGGCCACTATGAGGATGAAAGGAGAGACTCGGTCCTTGGCACAGAGAATATGCTCAGCATATGTTAAGCATCATTTTTCACAGTAGATATTACTGAGGATTATAGCCTGATTCTCTGAGGCTTGTTATAATAACTTTTTGGGGGTTATTTTTGTTTGTTTGTTTTTGGGGGCCACACCAGGCGGCACTCAGGGGTTCTTCCTAGCTCTATGCTCAGAAATCGCTCCTGGCAGACAGGGGGGACCATATGGGATTCTGGGATTCGAACCACTGTCGGTCCTGGGTCAGCCCCTTGCAAGACAAATGCCCTACCACTGTGCTCTCTTTCCAGCCCCCCAAATAACCTTTTTATTATTGTTTGTCTGGCTCCCAAGATGGTCTGCTGCAGAGGGGGTGGGACTCTGCTTGTGGGCCACTGAATGTGGTGGCTACCTTGTGGCTGTCTTTCTCTAAACCCAGTGGGCAGGAGGACAGAGGCCTGGATGTGCAGGGGACTTGCTTCTTGGGGTAGTGGCGATGGGAGCTATTTGGCGGATCTCTGCTGTGGGGTGACCATGTGGAGTGAGGAGGTCAAATAGAGGCTCCCACAGCAAAATTCCAAACCAGTGTGTTCTTGCCCTTCCCTGCCTGCATCTCTAAGAGGGGCAGAAGCCCCCGCTGCATTCCCCTTTGCTCCTGTGCTGGATCACGTTATCCGCATACTTGCTCCCTCTTTCACTTCCCAGAGGGCAGGTCAGAGGTCAAAGGCACGGCCTTGGCTCTAGTCAGGTCAGCATCTGGTGAGAACAGGAGGCTGCCTCAGGACCGATGCCATGTCCAGCCTCTCAGCCTGAGTTCTGAGAAAGTCCCTAGACCCTAAACCTCCAGAGTGCAGATTGCACCTCCCGCCCAGGTCCTCTGTTGACTCTGGGGACCTTTACACAGTCAAAGGAGAGCAGACACCTGTCCAAAGAGTGGAGGCAGAAAGGCCTGGCTGGAGGGAGTGGAGGTCATCCCACAGAAGAGACAGGCTTGGGCCAGAGAGATAGCACAGCGGTAGAGCGTTTGCCTTGCACGCAGCCAATCCAGGATGGATGGTGGTTCGAATCTTGGCATCCCATATGGTCCCCCATGCCTACCAGAAGCGATTTCTGAGCACAGACCTAGGAGTAACCCCTGAGCACTGCCGGGTGTGACCCAAAAACAAAAAACAAAAACAAAAAGAAGAGCCAGGCTGACATCCCCTAAGATGGAAACAGAGTGGGGGTGACCAGAGCAGCCATTTCCACAGCCTTCCATGGCTCATCTCCTTCCGTCCTCATGCTAGCCAAGCCAGTGACTTGCCTTATTTTACAGATGAGAACTTGAAGGCACACAAGGAAGCTGTGTCATGTTTTGGCTTCTGGAATCCAGGTGGAGTTGGGGTGTCTGACAACGATCCTTCAACTTATGCTCTTCAAATCTTGCTGCCTCTATGAAACCAGGAAGACACAGAGGGCAAGGAACTTTTCTACCTCCAATAACAGAAGATGCTTTTACTCCCGCACCCCCGAAATCAAGGACTGAGAGAGTCCTTGGTGTGGACACAGGAAGTCAGGAGCCATCTGGACTTGCTCCCTCCTTACACCTGAGCCAATATCTCCAGCACAGTCAATATTTATCAAAAGCGTGAGTGAGCAGGGTGGAGAAAACAACTTTATTATAGGGCTGGAAAATGCTCTGCATGGAGAGAGCCAGACTGGTCCTTAGCATTGCCTGGTTCTCAGAGCCCTGCTTCAGGAGTACCCTGAACATTGCCAGATGTAATAGTCAAATCCATATAAATATTTATTTATTTATTTTTGTTTTTTTGGGTCACACCCGGTGGCGCTCAGGAGTTACTCCTGGCTGTACACTCAGAATTCGCTCCTGGCAGGCTCAGAGAACCATATGGGATGCGAGGATTCGAACCACCGTCCTTCTGCATGAAAGGCCAACACCCTATCTCCATGCTATCTCCCTGGTCTCTAAACATTTATTTATTTAGTGAACAAACTTTGGTCGAAAATCTACATAGGGAAAAAAAAAGAAAATCTACATAGCCTTTTCTCTCAATATTATAATGCTTTTGTCTCCCCTCTTGCCATATTTAGCCAATTGTAAGAAGACTTTCCACATTTCACAACTGCTATAAGCAAGACTAACATTGTGATGGAATAGTTATCGCTTAAAAAACAGCTAGAGGGCCCGGAGAGATAGCACAGCGGCATTTGCCTTGCAAGCAGCCGATCCAGGACCAAAGGTGGTTGGTTCGAATCCCGGTGTCCCATATGGTCCCCCGTGCCTGCCAGGAGCTATTTCTGAGCAGACAGCCAGGAGTAACCCCTGAGCAATGCCAGGTGTGACCCAAAAACCAAAAAAAAAAAAAAAAAAAAAAAAAAAGAAACAGCTAGAACCATGTATTCTCATGTATACATAGAAAATGTGCACAAAGATATGACCGACCTTTCCAACAAGAGAAGAAACAAAGGTAGTCTTCGTGATGACCTCATTTTGTCAGTTCTACCCACCAGCAGAGTTTTTCTTTCTTAGCAGGTCATGAAAAAGAATAAAAGGTGGTTGATGACATCTCCTAGTCCAGGGGAGAATATGCCATGAGCTTTGGACACCATGAGTACAAACAGCCCCCTGAGCCCTTTCCTTCCAGGCTTTATGTTTGTGATTTAATTACAACCTAGATAATTAATACCTACAGATCATTCTTCTCCCCATTCTATTTGTTTGTTTTTTGCTCTTTTATTTTAGGGGGGGCCATACCTGGTGATGCTCAGGGATTACTTCTGGCTATGCGTTCAGAAATTGCTCCTGGCTAGGGGGACCATATGGGATGCTGGGGATCGAACCTGGATCTGCCTCATGCAAGGCAAATGCCCTACCTCTGCGTTATTGTTCCAGCCCCTCTTTTTTTTTTTTTTTTATTTTGAGCCACACCCGGCGGTGCTCAGGGGTCACTTCTGGCTATCTGCTCAGAAATAGCTCCTGGCAGGCACAGGGGACCATATGGGACACCGGGATTCGAACGAACCACCTTAGGTCCTGGGTCCGTTGCTTGCAAGGCGAATGCCACTGTGCTATCTCTCCGGGCCCGGTTCCAGTCCCTCTTTTTCCCATTCTATCCATAGGAAAACTGAGCTACTGAGAAGCCAAGATGCTTCCTCAGGGACATCTGTCTAGTGAGAAGCTGAGTCTAGACGTGGCCAACCACAGTTTCATCCCAGAGCTGTGGTAATAATACTGGGTACCTGTCTCTTACTCAGGGAATGAAGAGAAATATGGGGGTTACTATTTCCATGCATCAGTCAATATTTACCGAGCACTCACTTTGCATTGATAGACCGTGAGCAATAGGCCATGAACAGTGTTAGTGCAAAGACCAAAGGCTGTCCAGATCACTCTATGCATGTACACAGAGACATGAAACATGGTTACAGACCACTTCCGTGTGAGTTGGGTCACTGTACATGCTCCTAAGAGCCAAAAGAAGAGAGATCAGCAAATGGGGATAATCTAGGAGGGCTTTGGAGAGGTGACGGTTGAAACCAATAACCTCTTTCAGAGTTTCAACTAGAATCCAGTTGTTGCAATCACCTTGCCAATAGAGCCAACAGTAGCTGTTGCAGAAAGGTGGTACCTTTCCTTAGAACTTTCTTTGCCCTTCCTAGAGATCTCAGCTAGCACTGGAGAAAATGTGGGCTCTGGCCCCACTCCCCAGCCAAAACAGCGATGAATCAGGAGAATACAATGTCTGGAACTTCCTGGGACAGCTCAGCAACTTATTCCCTAGGGGCAGGGACTACCACTAAGTCCCAGAGCCTGACACACAGGGGGTTCTGCCTTGGTGGGGTCTAGGAACCAGGCATGATGGTGCATGCTCACTGCCTCCTGGTGAGCTCTGGGATCCAGTCCTGTCTCCATTATTTCTTGGCTTGCAGCTTTAGTTTTTATTTGTCTGGAGTGTAAATGTTAGCAGTGCTGATCTCTCAGTTTCAGGAGGCATGCGGCTGGCCAGTGCTCAGCTCTGAACATTCAGGAAAAGTTGTTATTGGGTTAGAGCATCACGCAGGTTCGGGGCAGCAGGTTCGGGGCCCTGAAGGCACCAGACCCAGCTCTCTGATTTAGTAATGTACACAGGCCTAAAGACAACTCAGCCCCTTTTTTAAAAGTCAGATTTTTAAAATTTGTTCAGCACTGGCTGCAAAAGAGAGAGAGAGAGAGAGAGAGAGAGAGAGAGAGAGAGAGAGAGAGAGAGAGAGAGAGAGAGAGAGAGAGAGAGAGAAATATCAGAAATAGAAAAAAAAAAAAAAGTCTTGGGCCCGGAGAGATATCACAGCGGCGTTTGCCTTGCAAGCAGCCGATCCAGGACCAAAGGTGGTTGGTTCGAATCCCGGTGTCCCATATGGTCCCCCGTGCCTGCCAGGAGCTATTTCTGAGCAGACAGCCAGGAGTAACCCCTGAGCAATGCCGGGTGTGGCCCAAAAACAAAACAAACAAACAAACAAAACGAAGAGAGCATGAGATTGGCAACAAGCCCCATGATGGGAATCTAACAATGAGGTCTGACCAAGAGCTTTCGGTCACCCACACCAACTCTGAGGAGGAATCATAGATTGGGAGATCATGCTAAGGACAGCCCATTGCTCCCAGTGGAGCCCACCAATAGGTCCGAGGGTTCCCATTCCCTGCCTGGCATGTCCTCTTGTGACCACCATGTCCCCGGGGAACACCACCTTTCTTGCACCGAGACCTGTGTGGGGAGGTGTCGCCATATTCGTATCCCTAATGGGAGAAGACACAGCAAAGCTCATTGTATAGTCACAGCCAGTGTGTGTGTGTGTGTCCTTGCCAGGGACTCTAGACTGGGGAGTAATCAGGAGTAACTCAGCACATGGGTGGCACTGGGGATTAAGCTCGGGTCAGGTTGGCCACTTCTTAAACCACTGACTCACTGGTTGTCTGTCTCTAGCAGCACTAGTGAGTACGTCAGGATTTGAACTTACTTTCATTGGGCAAGAGTTTTAAGTAGTGATTTGTCTTCTTCTGAGCCATTCCCTCAGGAGAATCACAAAGGTGGGATCCTTCTGGTCATCTTAGTACATGTACTACACCAAGATTTGAACTCATGTCTTTGTGTTGGTCAGGTGAGCTCTTTTGAGTTGCAGAGCCATCTCTGGGCCCTTGCCACCTTATTTTCGTTGAAGCTTCATGGCCTTGTGAATTGTCATTGGCCTGCATTTATACAACAAAAATCTGCCTGAAGTCACAGTCTTGGACAGATGGATCTCACTGAGTAGTGGATGATGAAAGAGAAGTCTGGAAAAGACCTGTGAGCCTGGTGGGCCCAGAGCTGCTCATCAAAGACCCATCCTTGCATTATTCCATTGACTAGAAGGAAGAAATGCAGGACAATGAGCAGGAAATGCTAGTTTGGGGTGATGCGTGGAGACCCATGTCTCCTTGGCTTGCTAGCGCCTACAGTCTAACTTCAATGGCCAATTCTCCGTAATGTGCACATTGTGGGACAGACATGCTCTAGAATGAATAAACCCATTCCAGCACCCCCAGGGGATGGCAGAGTTGGAATATGGCAAGTTTGGTCAGGTTTTAGGACATTTTTGTCATATTCTACAGTACATGAGGGTGACTCCTGAGATGCTGGGCTGGGTGAAAACTATGAGCAGAGCCCCAAGCTCCAAAACGAGAATTGGGTGAGATGCAGGTCTGAAAGCAAACGTTGAGGCAAGAAATGATCCACACAGTGTAAAGGAACAAGAATGGGCTCAGGAAATCCAACACTCAAGCCAGGAATCCTACCACCCAGGCCTTCTGCTCCTAAGAAGGAAAGCACTCAGTGGAGGAAGACCCAAGAAAGAGTGCCTGCCTTCCTCAGAGTCCGCTTTTATGGACGAGAACCAGGCCACAACCTAGGGTGTGAGAGGGATACTAAGTAGGGAATGATCCAACAATTCCATCACCAGATCACACCCTAGGGTGGAATATGAATATTGATTAGGGTAGGACCAGGAATCCAACAGAAGTCCAAATGTCAGGAATCAAATCCAAGACTCCCACATGCAAAATGTATTCCAGACACAGCTATCTCCCTTGTCCCTTCTTATTTTTTAATTTCAAACAAGTTTATTTTCTTATTTTCAATGTTGGGAATCAAAGCCAGGTCTCATGTATGCAAGGCGTGTGTTTTACTGTTGGCCCTTTGTCTGTTTTTCATGATTGCAGTTGGGCGGGGAAGGTGTTCCCAGCCCTTGTGAGCAGAGGCCAGTTCTCCTGAGCATGTTACAAGGAACAGCACAAGTCCCAATAACAAAGAATTTTCTGGCCCCAAATATCAATGTTGGGGCCGGAGAGATAGTTCAGCAGGTAGGGTGCTTGCTTTGCATGAGGCAGATCTGGATTCAACCCCCAACATCCCATATGGTCCCCTGAGCATCTCAGGAATGACCTGTGAATGCAGGGCTAGGAATAAATGAGTGTGGTCCCTCCTCTCCCCCCAGCAAATGTCAATATTGCTGAAGTTGAAAATAGCTGAAAGAGCCTCTGGCTGCCAACCTCACCTGGGTAACCTGATGGGAACAGCTCATAGGACCGGGGTATGGTTCTATGATCTATGGCACCCTACTGTTGCCTGCCTCCTCCTCTTCCCCTTCTGAGTTCCATGTAGTCCAGTAGAGTGCCAGCAGGATCTAATGTAAGAATGGGCATGCCAGGCAAAAGTTGGCCCATCAGAAAAACCTCTTTCCCAAGATGATTGGTTAAGGGATCCCAAGTCACTCCAGATAAGCCAATCAGCTTTTTTCCTGGGACTTTTCATCCAGACTTTTCCCACCAGGGCCAGCTCATTGGTAGGACAAGAGTCTGGGCCTTCGGCAGACATGCAGACCTGACAAATGCTGAGGATCAGACTTCTGAGCACGAATGGATGGCTTCATGGCATGAGTCAGAACTTCCCTTTTTTGGAATTGCTTTTCTGTCTTGACTAATAGGGCCCTTTCTCTCCCGCTGGGTTGGGAATTTCCTGTTCTTTTATCTCATCTCCAAACAACACACCACCTCCCCATTCCAAGGTCTGCAAGAGGGGCCCGCCCAGCTTAGGGCCACCTATCAGTTCATTTAGGAACTCATGTTACTCACCTGATGGTCTGTTGAGAAAAGCTCAGCCAACAGTGCACATTTGTCCTGGCAAGAAGCACATCTTCTTGGGTCAGCCCCTGGACCCAGGGTCTGGTTTTGTTTTTTTTTTTTTTGTTTTTGTTTTTTTTTTTTTGAGACCTCATGAACCCATGGAAGATTTCCAGGGGGTTCCCAATTCTCCTGATACCCTTTCCCTGTCTACCCAACTATCCAACCATTTCTCTGTTTTGTTTTATGTTTCAAGCGAGTTATCTCCGTGTTTTGAGCACAACTAGAATCCTGAACCTGCTGTGTCTGAACTGGGTAAGGCTGGGCATTCTATTTCCTCTCTTTGACCCTCAGTCTTTTCATTGCCAGATGCAGTTAGGATGACATCAACTCCTGAGGGATCAAGGTGACAAGGAAAAAAGGATGGTACAGGGAAATCCCATGGTCTGGAGCCAGGCTCGGATGAGCTAACACATTGGGAAATACTGATTTTCTGGAAATGCTTCTAATTTTCAAAATAAAGAGGCGGCGATGCGTTGGGCCCCTCCTCCAGCCTCAGCCAACTGGGCAGGAAATGATCCTCTGCTGCGGGCAGGTGGGTGAAGGGCTCAGCCTTCCAGCGCCCTCCAGTGCCCACAGCATGAGGCGATGCATTACCTGGGGTTGGAGGGTGCACCTGGCACTCCCAGCCCCCACCCCTGTGAGTCAGCCCCACTCCTTAAGCTACAGCAAACCCATAAGTCACTTCCTGGAGGCCCCAGAAGTCTAGAACCCAGAGCCCAGGAACTGGCCTTTATCAGCATCAGACCCGATAAGATCTGAGTCAGCCGGGAGTGACTGCTGTGTCACTGCCCAGACCTCCATCTGCTTCCCTCCAGCACCCCAGCCCTAGATACACACACAGCCATGCCCGCTGCCAGACCCCCACTCCACCCTCCGGCATCACCTCTGGGAGAAGCACGTTAAAAATGCTTTCTTCTGGGGAGAGAGAGCCAGAGTGACGGGACAGCAGATAGTGTTCGCCTTGCACACAACTGTCTTGGGTTCTATTCCCAGTATTCCTTCCAGCCCCCAGAGCCCACCAGGAGTGATCCCTGAGCACAGAACCAGGACGACAACAACAACAACAACAACAACAGTGATCAATGTTTTCTTTGGGAGTAGCCATGAGCCTAAGGGGCCAAAGAGATAGTACAGAAGTGGGGCTTTTGCCTTGCACGCCGCCAACCCAGGGGGGGGGGACCTGGGTTCGAATCCCAACATCCCATATGGTCCCCTGAGCCTGCCAGAAGTGATTTCTGAGCGCAGAGCCAGGATTAAACCTGAGCACTGCTGAGTGTGTCCCCAAAACAAAACAAAACAGTAAGTGACTGCAGTCTCCCTTAAGGGAAGTGGAGAAGAGGAAGCAACCATGGAGAAATGAAGGCGGAAAGAGAGCTGACCCACCCCTGCTCCCCAAAGTCCCCCACCCAGCAGCTAGATTCACTGATTCACTTCTGGATCTACCACCTGTCTAGACCCTGCTGAAGCGCCCAGTTTTCTTTTTCTTTCTTTCTTTTCTTTCCTTCTTTCTTTCTTTCTTTCTTTCTTTCTTTCTTTCTTTCTTTCTTTCTTCTTTCTTTCTTTCTTTCTTTCTTTCTTTCTTTCTTTCTTTCTTTCTTTCTTCTTTCTTTCTTTCTTTCTTTCTTTCTTTTTCTTTCTTTTTTCTTTCTTTCTTTCTTTTCTTTCCTTCTTTCTTTCTTTCTTCTTTCTTTCTTTCTTCTTTCTCTCTCTTCTTTCTTTCTTTCTTTCTTTTTTTTTTTTCTCTTTCTTCTTCTTCTTTCTTTCTTTCTTTTCTTTCCTTCTTTCTGCTTTCTTTCTTCTTTCTTTCTTTTTCTTTCTTTCTCTCTTTCTTTCTTTCTTTCTCTTTCTTTCTTTTCTTTCCTTCTTTCTCTCTTTTTTCTTTCTTTCTTTTCTTTCCTTCTTTCTCTCTTCTTTCTCTTTTCTTTCCTTCTCTCTTTTTTCTTTCTTTCTTTCTTTCTTTCCTCTTTCTCTTTCTTTTTTCTTTCTTTCTCTTTCTTTTTCTTTCCTTCCTTCCTTCCTTTCTTCTTTCCTCCATTCCTCCTTCCTTTCTCTCTCTCTTTCTTTTTTCTCTCTTTTTTTTTTAATTTTTGGGCCACACCCAGTGACACTCAGGGGTTACTCCTGGCTATGTGCTCAGAAATTAACCCCGGCTTAGGGGACCAGATGGGACGCCGGGGGATTGAAAAGTGGTCTGTCCTAGGTTAGCGAGTGTAAGGCAAATGCCCTACCGTCTGCGCCACTGCTCCGGCCCCATGAAGTACCCAGTTTCTTATCCACAACCATCATTTCTATCCTCCTCCTAGTTCTTGGAAAGGAATGCACATATTTCATGTTCTTGGCTGCCAGGACCCGGAGGGTGGAGGGGGACCCAAGCTTTCTAGGTGAGTAGGAGCTGGCTTAAGGGAAGGCTGCCCGGAGGGAGAGATGCTCCAGTTATCCTGGTATTCTGATAAAATGCGAGGCAGGGCCAGGGGATGACTCAAAGGGACAGGGAATTTGCCTTGCAGGCAAGTTTTGCTGACTTCTACTGTCGCCCAGGCCAACATTCCAGCATTCAGGTGGTTGACTCTGGTGTTTGGTTCCCTCGCATCTCTAGGCTGAGTAGCAACACATTCCTGGAATCCAATTGAATTGTTGAGCCTGTCCCACTGGGTCAAGTGTCACTAGCACTGCTGGGGAGCACACCCCCCCCAACTTAGAAGAAATATAAGAAGCAATCAATTGACTCTCCCCAAACCGACATAGTCCAATTCTCCAGCTTCCACCTGAATAAGGAGTCTGGTCTCTGCCAGGCAATAGCTTCTGGTGGAAAGAGCAAGGGGTCACGGCCATCTGTGAGGTTCTTTTTCATCCCTTTCTCAGGTCTTTTCTGCAAAGTTGGTTGAGGCCATCTGTGCGTGGAGGCCAGTGAGTGAGGGCCAAGTCAGAAACAGGGGTTCCCAAGCCACTGGGTGAGTGACAGTCTTCTGTTGCTGCTTCTGTCAGAGGCCAGGCCAGGCTGGGAGAGAAAGAAGCAAAGCACACAGAGTTCCTGATTGTTCAAGCCCACGGCTTGCTCCTTGGGGCTCCCGGCAGGAAACTCTCGGCACAAAGGACGGAAGCAAGAGGTGCTCAGTGGCGGAGGCCAAACTCACCATGGTGCCGGGGACAGTCTGAGAGTTGATGATTTTTTTCACTGTTTTCATCTAGTTTTCAGACCCTTCCATTTCCCCATCCACACTCAGTGACTCCTGGTCAATTTTTCTATATAATTTTGCTTTTCTTAGAAAACCCCACCCACTTAAAAAATATATCCCGTTGGGGGGGGGGGTTGGAGCCATAGCACAGCGGTAGGGCGTTTTTGCCTTGCGCGAAGCCAATTCAGGATGGATGGCGGTTGAAATTCCGGAGTCCTATATAGTCCCCCAAGCCTGCCAGGGGTGATTTCTAAGTGCAGAGCCAGGAGTGACCCCTGAGCATCACCAGGTGTGGCCCAAAAACAAAAACAAAAACATCCCATTGAGGGCTCTCAGCAGAAGCTTTGCAGAGGCTGGGGGCATGGACGAACCAGCGGGCAAGGATCCTGGGCCATCCAGCAGCAGCCTAGAAGGGTGGGGCTCCCTGGCAGGGTCCCCTGGGAAGAAGAGGAAACTGGAGACTATGGTGATCAGGGCATCTGAGGGCGTAGGCAGGTGTGGTGGCTGCCATCCTCAGTCATTTTGTAGGGGCAGGGACAGGGAGAGCCAGCATCCTGTTCCTATGCCCCCACCCTTTAAGAGCACCTACTCAGGACATCACAGAAGGGGAAACTGAGGCCTGGAGGGGGCGTGTCAGCTTTAGAGTTCCACTTAACTTTATTACAAGCAGTGCCATTGGCCATCAAGGACAGTTTCCAGAGAGCCTAGCTGATGGTCAGCCCTCACGGACCAGGATTTTAAGAGAATTTGTCATTTATGTGCATCTGAGAGCACGCACAGTTTCTACAGCTTTCTGGAAGAACTTTTTACAGCCATGCATCAGCCCAAGCTAGTTTTCAGACCTTTCATCAATCAGCCACACCCAGTGACTATAGGTTAGTTGTTTGTTTGTTTTTTTATCTAATTTTGCTTTTCTTAGAGATCCCCACCCACTTTAAAAAACAGCACCACCCGTATGCCCAGGAAGACCTTTCTCCAAGACCTACAAAGTGGAACGTTGGAGGGCATGGGGGGCGTGTCTGTTCCACTCTGACAACTTCCACAAGACCTTGGGGTCAGAGGTCCCAGGAGGGACGGCCCAGGTAGCTGGTATTCCTCAGAGAGAAATGTGGAGTCAGAGCAATAATAAGTGTTGATTTAGATATAACAAATATCTTATAATATAATTATATTACAATTATAATTATTGTGATTATATATGCATATATATATATATATATATATATATATATATATTCCACGTGTTGGGTGAGGCCACCCCAGGCATCGTGTTTCTAACCCCTTAGGCTGACAGGTCTGATGATGCAGGGTGACTGCGGGGAAATAATCCACAAGCAGACAATTAAAGTTTCGTCTGAGTCAGCTCGCTTTATTCCCTCACGCCTTTTCTCCATCGTGAGTCTCTGTACCATGTCTGCCTAACTCATGTCTTTCTCTCAGGTGCTCTGCCTCTCTCCCTTGCTGCTTCTCCTCACCTCATATGTCTCTTTCTTTTCATAGCACCTTTTACTCTTTAATTAAAACAGCTCCATGCCAGCTGTGGGTGGGTCTGGTCATCCAGGTGGGCTTAACATCTCCAAAGAAGAGGTTAGGGAAACAGAAAGTTGGGGGAAGTTACAGTACAGTGGGTAAGCCGTTTGCCTTGCACACGGCTGGCCTGAGTTCAGTCCCCAGCACCTCATACAATTCCCTGAGCACCATCAGAGCCAGGAGGCACAGCTGGATATGGCCCCAAACCCAACACGAAAACTCATCCTCCCAAAAAACAGAGAAGTGCTAGGGAGAGGAGAGAGTGATCTCCATGGGATGAATGCACACGGTACATCAAGAGCCCTGGGTTTGCTCCCTGGGACCGAACTCTAAGCTGGGAGCAGCCTCCAAGCACTGCTGGGTAGGGACCACACCAGAAGAAGACCCCAGGAGGTTTCAACAATATCTACTGCTCAGGCCTCTGTCAGCATGTGCTGAAGGCCCTCACAGCCCTAAAACCAGTGTATGAGGCAAAGTGCACCTAGATGGAAAGGGAGAGGTCACTGTTGGTGGATCCATGATCTATTTTTAAAAATAATATATTTATTTAAGCACTATGATTACAAGCATGTTTGTAGTTGGGTTTCAGTTATAGAAAAAACATCTCCTTTCGCCAGTGCAACATTCCCACCACCAATGCTTCCCATCTCCCTCCTCCCACACCCCCAGCCTGTATTGGAGACAGGCATTCTACTTCTCCCACTCACTACTATTGTCATGATAGTTGTCAGTGTAGTTACTTCTCTAACTGAACTCACCACTCTTTGTGGGAAGCTTCATACCCTGGGCCGGTCCTTCTAGTCCTCATTTCTATTGTCTCTGGGTATTATTACAATAATGTCTTTTATTTGTCTTAAATCCCATAGATGAGTGAGACTATTCTGTGTCTGTCTCTCTCCCTCTGACTTATTTCACTCACAGTTTCCATGTCCATCCATGTATAGGAAAATTTCATGACTTCATCTCTCCTAACAGCTGCATAATATTATATTGTGTATATGTACCACAGTTTCTTTAGCTACTCATCTGTTGTTGGGCATCTGGGTTGTTTCCAGTTTCTGGCTGTTGTAAATAGCGCTGCCATGAATATAGGCATGCAGAAGGCCTCCACTTGCTGAGCTGGGAGAAATGGGCAGATAGTTCTAAGTTCTAGCTAGAGGCTGCAAGGGCTCTCGTTCCCTCAAAACTCCAGAGCAGGGGTCAGAGCGATAGCACAGCAGAAGGCTGTGCACATGGCTGACCCGGAATGGATCTGCTGGGTTCAATCCCCAACATCCTAAATGGTCCCCTAAGCCTGCCAGAAACAATTTCTGAGTGCAGAGCCAGGTGTGACCCCTGAATACTGCCGGGTCTGGCCACAAAACAAAACAAAACAAAACAAGAACCCCAGAGCAAAGCTCAATATGTGGATGTTTTTTCACCTTTTGAAAAAAAAGGTGAACTTACACATGGCCAGGGTGGGAGAGATAGCAAGGAAGTAAGGTGTTTGTCTTGCATGAGGAATGATGGTGGTTGGAATCCCAGCATCCCATATGGTCTGCTGAGCCTGCCAGGAACGTTTTCTGAGTGTAGAGCCAGGAGGAACCCCTGAGCGTTGCCAGGTGGGACCCAAAAGCAAAACAAAACAAACAAAAACAGAATTTACACATGACCAGGAAATCACTTTTCAAATCAGCCCAGCACGAGCACTTGCAAAGGAGCCCAGGTGCCTTCTCAGCCTCAGTGCTCAGAGCAGGCTCAGCCTGGCCCCTGACTGCTCAGAGGCGGGGGTCGAGGGGGGAACCATTTTGAGCTCCCCTGTCTGAGGAGCAGAGCCGAAAACGGGTGTCTGACCCACTGCAGAAGTGGGAGCAGTATGAAGCTGGGCACCCCTGAACTGTGGTGGGATTCACCCCACTTCGGTCACTCTGATTGGCAGAGAAGGG
Source organism: Suncus etruscus (assembly GCF_024139225.1). NCBI lineage: Eukaryota > Metazoa > Chordata > Mammalia > Eulipotyphla > Soricidae > Suncus > Suncus etruscus. The sequence continues at coordinate 130,995,864 of NC_064854.1, read as the reverse complement.
GTGAGTGAGGAGAAAGCCAAGTCTCCCACACCTGCTACAAGTGGGGGTGCACAGAGATTCTCTGGGAATGGGCTCCTCACCCCTTTTCTGAAGCCAGCCCAGGCTTCCAGCACTAAGTGCCAGCAAGAATCCCTGTTGGCTTCTGTCCTGTGGGTACAAAGGCAGAGGGGAGACGTGGGGAGACAGGTCTCCTCATGTCTCGTGGGGGGATTGGGACCAGACCTGACTTCTAGGAGCCTCTGCCCTGATTCCCACGGAGCCTGGGTGCCCAGAGGAGAAAGCACCTCGCTCCCTCTTGCATGACACAGACGCTCAAGCACTCCAGAGCCACTGCGAGGACAGGACAGGACGCTGAGTCATCGGGCTCTGAGGAGGAAACCACGCTGAGCACAGCCCGGGGAGGGTTTAGTAAGGGGGGAGCGGGGCGAAAGGAATTTCAGTCATTTTTTCCCCAAAAAGGGAAAAAAGTTCTTTGCATAGGCGCTACCTCCAGCAACCCTCAGCCCAGTGGTGGAGGTCTGTCTGTCTGTCGGCTCAATGCCAGGCCAGTCACAGGGTGTTTGGGATAGTTCAGGCACCTTCCATGTGCTAGGCATGTGTGTGTTTTACAGCCTCAATCATCGGCTAGGTCCCCCACAGCCCACTTTCTCCATCTACTCTATTTAATGACAGCGAGGCCAGAAAATAGCTGGAAGGGCTGGAGAACATGCCAGGCATGTCAGAACTCTGGCTTCACTCCCTGGCACCACATGATGTCCTGGCACCACTGGGAGTGGCTCCAACACTGAGCTGGGAGCAGCCCAGAGCACCCATGGGTCTGGCAAAAAAAAAAAAAAAAAAAAAAAAAAAAAAAGGCACTATTATCCCTCACTCAGTTTTGTTTTTGTTTTTGTGTTTGGGGCCAGACCTGGCGGTTGTCCAGGGTTTACACCCTGGCTCTATGCTTAGAAATGGCTCCTGGCAGGCTCAGGAGGTCATATGGGATGCAGGGGATGGAACCCAGGTCTGTCATGTGCCAGGCAAATGCCCTCCCTGCTGTGCTATTGCCCCCCCCCCCCATTTTAACATCACAGAAAACCAGATGCATCTTTCTAATTTATAGCATGCTGTCATTTTATTGGTAGCAGATTTCCTTCATGGGAATATATTCAGGGCATCTTGGAATCAATAGCGTCTTAGACTGGTGAAATGTGAGTTTCAGACTTGCTCTTTGTACAATGCTCAGTCAAAGGCTCCCCTTAACTCCATTCTCCAGAGACCCCCCAAGCCCCTACAGGCAGTCCTCTGTGTAGGAAGCAGGGCCTTCTGTTTACATCCTTTTCACTGCCTCAATCTCTTCGGCGCAGTCTTCCCGACCCCCTGCAGCTCACCAGAGGCAAATTCATGCTCCACTGGACAGCAACACAGACACATTTGGATTCCACTCTGGGAAGGCTCTCGTGCTCCTAACCCCTTGGTCGCCTCCCCCTCCCTCCGCCTTGCCTGCATAGCTCAGAGGGCAGCTCCAGAGGCACCCGGCTGAGGGTGCTGGGTATGGAAAGTGGATGACATCATCATCCTTAAAAATGTGTCCACCCTGTGAGGTTGTCATTCTATTACTGGCAAGTGACAGAAACCAAGGAGGGTGTTGGGACTAAGGAGCAAAGCAGTAGGATTGGTTTTTCTTCTTTCTTTTTGTTTTTGTTTTTGGGACATACCCAGCAGTACTCAGGGATTACTCCTGGCTCTAAGCTCAGAAATCGTTCCTGAAAAAAAAAAGAAAAGAAAAAGAAATCGTTCCTGGCAGGACTCAGAAGGCCATTATGGGATGCTGAGGATCAAACTCAGGTCCATGCCAGGTTGGCTGCATGCAAGGCAAACGCCCTACTGCCTGTGCTATCGCTCCGGCCTCTGGCTTTTCTTCTATGCGAGTGCGTGTGTGGGAATCCATACTCCCTGTTCAAGGGATCAAACCTGGGACTCCCACACATAAAGAAAAGAAAGAACTTTGCATCTTCTTCCCTGGCCCAAGCCGGCTGCCCCATACTCAGTTCCATGCCAACTTAACCAAAATAGGAAGAAGGTGTCACATCATTTCCTAAGAAGCCCATGCCAAGTGTCAGGAATAGGCTGAGGCAGGCATAGAACAGTGGCCATCGCAGATTGGTGGTTTTTAGTTTGTTTGTTGTTGTTGGATTTGTTTTGTTTTGTTTTTTGAAGCAACACCTGGCAGTGTTCGTGTTCCATCCCGCCTCTGCACTCACTCCTGGCTGGCTTCATCAGGGCTCATATGGACTGCCATGGATGCAACCTGGGAAAACTGAATGCAACGCAAGTGCCTCGACTGTTGCTGTTGTCTTCTCCCAGCCCTGTCAAGAGATTCAGACAACTGTGTTTTTTTTTTAATATACTTGGTCAATTGCCTGTGCCTCACGTGGAACCATCTGAGACCCAGTCTGATCTTTGGGCCAGCAAGGGCAGGGCTCCTCCACCACCCACCAAACCGGCCTGTCCCATGAGACATCCTCCCCGCTCATCCCGTCAGCTTTGGACAAAATCTGCCTTTGTCTGGTGTTTCTACCTTCACAGCAGCCGTGGTGAGGAGGGGGCGCCCCTTCAACAGAGACTGAAATGAGAGGCTGGGAAAAGGAGGCGGGAAACTCACTGCGGGGGCTGCTAGCTATGAATTGGGGCTTTCTGTTCGCCATCGCTGTGTGTCTGGAATCTTGTAGGAAAACAATAAACTGGAAGGAGGTGAAAGCATGTCCCCAAAGCACCTACCCTCCCTCCCATATATAAAAGACCCTTTTTGTTTCCAGCCAAGCTAAGGAGAAGCTGGGGGAGAGAGAAGCTGGAGTTGGGGGGGAGCTCAGGTGCTTAGGGTCTGAGGAAGTCCCATCAGGAAGAACCAGCAGACCTACCAGGACCTGGGGAGTTTCGGCTGTTGATCCTGCTCCTAAAGTTGCCATTTGGGGGGGGGGGGGGGGACACTGTATTGTGTGCCACAGGCTCTCAGCCTTGCAGCGGGTCCAAAGGCATCTATTCCTCTGACCTTCTCTCCTGCTGTCTGTGGACCACAGGGCCTTCCCAGTCATTCCTCTATCTTGGGAGAAGTGCCATCTGCAAAAGGGACTTTGGGGTGACTGTCTGCCCAACTCTTTCTGACCTTAGGGTAGAGTTCAAGTGTTCAGGGACTCTGGCTGGCTACTGGGCTAAGGAAGAGGGTGGGTGGTCCAGGTTGGGGTGAAACTTTCCTGTTTTGTGCAGGTAGGAGGTGGGGTGATGAGGACAGCCACTTGGGGACCCAACCCACTCCATGCCAGGGATCAAAGTGGGATTAGTTACCTGCAGAAGGCAAGTACCCTAATGCCTTGCAAGTGGGCTAACTCTGGCTCGATCCAGCACTGTATGTGAGATCCCCAAGACCTTGGAGCATGATCCCTGAGCACAGAGCACAGGATTAAGTCCCAAGCAATGCCAGGTGTTGCTCTCCTTTCCTTTTCTTCTTTTCTTTTCATTGTGTGGTGTGTGTGGTGTGTGTGTGTGTGTGTGTGTGTGTGTGTGTGTTGTGTGTTTGTTTGGGCCACACACCACGGCTGCTCTCAGGTCACACCTGGCTCTCTACGCTCAGAAATCGCTCCTGGCAGGCTTGGGGACCATATGGGATGCCGGGATTCGAACCATCATCCTTCTGCATGCAAGGCAAATGCCTTACCCCCATGCTATCTCTTCGGCCCCAGGTGTTGTCTCTAATCCCCAATCAATTGCTAAAGTTAGAGAAAAAACATTACGAAAAAATCTTAAGGAAGAGAAAATATTTGCTGTCATACGCTCTCATAAAGCTGTGTTATTACTGAAAAAGTAAGAACAATGCAATGCGAAAATGAGCTCATACAGAAAGTACTAATTCTAGCAATTCGGCATAAAAAATCTAGGCCATTAAATTGGTCAAATTAAACTATCATTATTTGTAGATGACAAACATATATAGCAGACCCTAAATACTTCACTTAAAACCTTTCTTGTTTATTTTTTATTTTTTAATTTTTTTGTGGTTTTTGAGTCACACCCAGCAGTGCCTCAGGGTTATTCCTGGCTCCCGTGCTCAGAAATTGCCTCTGGCAGGCTACGGGGATTGTATGGGACACCGGGATTTGAACTGATGACCTTCTGCATGAAAGGCAAATGCCTTACCTCCATGCTATCTCTCTGGCCCCCTTTCTTGTTTATTTTAGTTTTGGGGCCATACCTGGTAATGTTCAGGGTTACTCCTGGCTCTGTACTCAGAAATCACTTCTGGCAGTGCTAACGGGACCAATATGAGATACCAGGATTGAATCCAGGGTTGGCTGTATGCAAGGCAAGTATCCTACCTGCATTACTCTTGCTCTGGCCTTTCCACTAAATACTTTTAGAAACAATAAACTAACACAAAATCAACATAAAAAATCTGTTGCATTGGGCCCCAGAGAGATAGTACAGCAGCGTTTGGCTAAGCAATCCAGAACCAAAGGTGGTTGGTTCGAATCCTGGCGTCCCATATGGTCCCCCGTGCCTGCGGGAGCTATTTCTGAGCAGACAGCCAGGAGTATACCCCCTGAGCATCGCCGGGTGTGGCCCAAAATCCAAAAAAACAAACAAACAAACAAAAAAAGCTAGCTTGCTTCATAAAAAAAGAACTCTTCATTATATTGATTTATGAAGCTTTCTTCAGTTAATTCAACACCAAACTGACAAAGGAACCAACAAGCAGAATAAACAATGGAATAATAGCAAACTAAAACATTTCTGCAGGGCCCTGAGAGATAGCACGGAGGTTAAGGCTTTTGCCTTACATTTCAGGAGGACGGTGGTTCAAATCCCGGCATCCCATATGGTTCCCCAAGCCTGCTAGGAACAAATTCTGAGCGTTAGAGCAGGAGTAACCCCTGAGACTGCACGGTGTGACCCAAATACCAACCCCCCCCCCAAAAAAAATTTCTGCACTGCAAAAAGATATGACAGTTAGAGCTGGAAAGATTATACAATGGGTAAGGCACTTGCCTTTGCATGAGGTCAAGCTCGGTTCAACACCCAACATCCCCATATAGGCCCTCAGCACACCAGAATGATTCTTGAGTGCAGACCAGGAGGAATCTCGAGCACTGCCAGGTGTGTCTCCCTTCCCCCAGAATATGACAGCTAAATTCAAAAGATACCCACTAATTGGGAGTAAATATTTGCATACTGTATCTTTGCAAAAGAAAAGATTAATATCAAAGATATATAAAACATGGGGCTCGACAGATAACATGTGAGGTAGGGCGGTTTGTCTTCCAAGCAGAAGGACAGTGGTTCAAATCCCAAGACATCCCATATGGTCCCCCCGAGGCTTCCAGGAGCAATTTCTGAGCATACAGCCAGGAGTAACCCCTGAGTGCTGCCAGGTGTGACACAAAAACAAAAACAAACAAACACACACACACACACAAAAAAACTAGAACTCCAACATAACCCAGTGATTCATTCCTTGTATCTATACAAGAACGTATAAATATCAATTAGAAAAAGACAGATGAAAACCTATGTTCATTGTACTTATAGCCAAGATTGGCAACAACCTATGTGCCCCACAATAGATGAATAGATAAAGAAGTTTTGGTAAATACACACACAAAATACTATTAAGTTGTAAAACAAGAGGAAGTCTTGCCTCTGTGAGTGGAACTAGGAGGTGCCATCTTTAGTGAAACAGGGCAGAGGCAGAAATGCAGGATGTGTTCACGCATGCAGTGCATGAAGCAGCAAAGCTGGGTCAAGTATCTCATGATAATAGTCCTTCAACTTTGACTATCGAACTGAGGTGTTTGGGGAGCGGAGGTTGAGGAGGCAAACTGAAAATGACACAAGAGTTTTGGGCACTTTGTGGTGGAGTAAGCACAATAGATGTGTGTACCAAAGGCATGAATGACAGATAGAACAATTGGGAACCATATTACCTCAATAATGAAAATAAAAATAATACAGTAAGTCAGTCCATGGATTTCAAATCTGGGTTCTGAGAGTAAAGCCTCAGATCCAAAGCAGAACACTGCAGAGACGCGAGTCTAGAAGCAAACACTGTGCAGGAAATAATCCACATACCCAACGGGGTGAGATGGGTTCAGGAATTCCAGCATGCAAGACTTCCATTCCTAAGAAGCAGAGCAGGAAGCTCAGCACGGAAAGCTGGAAACGCAAGAGACGGTTTCCTGAGACCCCGGGTTTTATTAAGAACAGACCACACCCCGAGGTGGAGAGCAAGTGGCCTAAACACCAACCCACAGGTACTACCTTCAGAGATGTTTCCAACCAACGAGTAAACAAGGTGTCGATGGAGTGGGGTGGCATCCAGTTAATCCCACAGTGGGTAGTTCAGGGATCAACTGTATAATAGGAAACCTTGGGACCAAAGAGATAGCACACTGGGAGGGTGTCTGCCCTGCATGTAGCTGACCCAGGATGGACTCAGGTTCAGTCCCCGCATCCCATATGGTCCCAAGCCTGCCAGGAGCGATTTCTGAGCACAGTCAGGAGTAACCCAGAAGTAGGCTGTGAACCTGGGGTTGCTGATGACCTTCGGGCACTGGCTTGCCTTCTGATTTTGGTTTGTGCTTTCTTGGGCTCTTCCCTCTTTTGAATATGATCAGCTTGCTTTTGATCTTTGTTCTCTAACTAGGCCCATGCTGTGAAACAAGTTTTGAATCTGCTGAGGCTGTGGTATGACTGTGGAATCCAATGAGGTGACTTTCTCTCCTGTTGGTAGAAAACTTTGTAAAGGCATGGCAGCATCTGTGTTGAAAAGTAAAGTCTTTTTCTCTTGATCCTGTGGCTATTGTTTTGAAGTTGGAATATCGGGTTTTGTGGTTGCTGAGGAGGAAGAACAACAGCTGTGACGGGTTTGGCCATCTTAGGCAGCTTTGGTTTATCACCAACTGGGGGACTCCATGGCCTGCTTGGATGACACAGAAGGCTGTGTGGAAGGAGTGGTCTTGGACGTGGAATCTGCCACTGAAGGGTGCTTTACCGTGACTGGGGGAGAACTGTGAAGAGTGAGTTGTTTTACTAGTGGTGGGGTTTTTTAGAGCCAGGAATAACCCCTGAGCACCGCCGAATGTGGCCTCAAAACAAAACAAAACAAAACAAAAAAGAAAACCTTAAGGACATAGGGCCAGACAGATAGTACAGAAGTAGTGTTTACCTTGCACTGGGCTTTGATTCCTGGCATATCCTACGGTCCCCTAAGCACGCCAGCAGTGATTCCGAGAGGAACCCCACAGCACATTTTCTTGTCATAAATTCATTCAAAGACTGAGGGAACTTGGATCTCCTCATTCCTCTTCAATTGGATCACCCTGGAGCCTCTTCAGTTCCTGGTATGGAAAACATCCTGCTTGGACAAGAGCTTTGATCATAAAATTTGCAATACATTCCCTGAGCCCGAGATTGGAATCTTTGCAAGGAAAGTGGTTGATAGTGGGGCAGAAAGTAGGAGGCCTTCCCCAGAGGCTTTTCCAACATGTGTAAAACTGGAAAACTCCCAAAGCAGGCAGTCCTGTGGTTGGCTGCAGCCTCAGGGCTTGGGAGGAGAGTGTGAGGGAGGTGATAGGGATGTGCAAAGCAGATTCTGCCACAAGGAGCTCCGAGGAAAGGGGACGGAGAAGCTACACAACACACTTGAGGAAGGAGGGAACTGAAAAAGTGCTCTAAGGGCTGAGCAGGGGTTGATTAGGGAGTTTTGGAAGATTAGAAGGGAAACAAAAAGGCAAAAACCGAAGCATCTGCAGTGAGATTTCTTTTTTTTTTTTTTTGGGTGGGGGGCCACACCCGGCGGTGCTCAGGGGTTACTCCTGGCTGTCTGCTCAGAAATAGCTCCTGGCAGGGGCCGGGAAGGTGGCGCTGGAGGTAAGGTGTCTGCCTTGCAAGCGCTAGCATAGGACAGACCGTGGTTCGATCCCCTGGCGTCCCGTATGGTCCCCCCAAGCCAGGGGCGATTTCTGAGCGCATAGCCAGGAGTAACCCCTGAGCGTCAAACGGGTTTGGCCCAAAAAAAAACAAAAAACAAAAAACAAACAAACAAAAAAAAACAGAAATAGCTCCTGGCAGGCACTGGGGACCATATGGGACGCCAGGATTCGAACCAACCACCTTTGGTCCTGGATCGGCTGCCTTGCAAGGCAAACGCCGCTGTGCTATCTCTCCGGCCCGCAGTGAGATTTCTTGATAGATTGAGTCCTTTATTGCTAACTCCAGTCTGCAGGCTCCTTCCCTGCAGGTTCTGCTGTGTGGGGTCTGACCCATAGCTTTGTCTCAACTGTTTTTCCTCCCTGAAATTTCATCCCCCACCCCCAGGTCCTCCCAAACCCTATTTTCTTCTCTAGGCTAGTTATGGTCTGCATGGGAGACTTATAGATACCCAACACTTTCTTACCTTACCTTTGGGATCACTTCCTGTTACATTCCCAAAGCCCAAATCTGTCCTGCTCTTCAAGGGCTATCTGCAAGGTTCTATTTCCTTCCATTTCTCCAGAAATTTGCTTCTGCTCCTGACTTTGTTGTTCAAATATTTAATACATGGAAGGACTTTGTTTCTTTGTTTTGGAGTCATAGCCAGCAGTGCTTGGAGCTATTCCTGACTGTGCCCAAGAGTGACCCCTGGTGGTGCTCAGGGGACCATAGGCAAAGCCAGGGATTTGTATAGGGGTTGACAGCATAAGCAAAAACAAGTGCCTGCCAACTGTACTATCTCTCTAGTCCAGGAAACTATGTGAACTGATCCTCTGGGAGCTATTTTCAGTTCTTTTATGTGCAAGTGTCCCCAGTGATGCTTGGATTCTAGGGGCTATTCAATGTCAATGGACCAATCAATGGTGAAGGGCTCATTGCTTGGTGCCTGACCAAACAAATGCAGCGCTGCTTGGGTCACTTTGTAGTGTTTGGGGATCACCAGGGCTATCCCCCCCCAACAAAGTTCAGAGGACTGTGTGGTACTGAAATTGTATTTAAAACCTTGCGTGTGCTAGGTACATGCTTCCCCATTTTGGCTATATTCCCATTCTTTTTGTTGTTGTTGTTGTTGTTGTTATTTTGTTTTTGGCCACACCCGGTGATGTTCAGGGGTTACTCCTGGCTATGCACTCAGAAATCGCTCCTGCTTGGGGAACTATATGGGATGCTAGGCTAGAACGCTCAAGGCAGACACGTTATGCCCTGAGCTATCACTCCAGCCCATCATTTCCCCATTTTTTCCTTTTTTTTTTCTTTCTTTTTTAATTTTTTTTATTTATTTTTTTTTTTTTTTGGTTTTTGGGTCACACCTGGCGGTGCTCAGGGGTTACTCCTGTCTCTGCACTGATCCTGGCAGATTTGGGGGACCATATGGGATGCCGGAAATTGAACTGGGCTCCGTCGTGTGTTGGCCATGTGCAAGGCAAATGCCCTACCGCTGTGCTCTCGCTCCAGTCCCATATCCCCATTCTTATTTTAATTTTTTTCTCCAATCAAGTTTTTGTTTGTTTTGTTTTGTTTTGATTTTGTTTTTTTTGGCCACACCCAGCAAACACTGCTGTGCTATCTCTCCGGCCCCTACAATCATGTTTATTTGTTTTTTTTTTGTTTTGTTTTTTGTTGTTGTTGTTGTTTTTGGGCCACACCCGGCAGTGCTCAGGGGTTACTCCTGGCTGTCTGCTCAGAAATCGCCCCTTGGGCCCGGAGAGATAGCACAGCGGTGTTTGCCTTGCAAGCAGCCGATCCAGGACCAAAGGTGGTTGGTTCGAATCCCGGTGTCCCATATGGTCCCCCGTGCCTGCCAGGAGCTGTTTCTGAGCAGACAGCCAGAAATAACCCCTGAGCACTGCCAGGTGTGGCCCAAAAACCAAAAAAAAAAAAAAAAAAAAAAAAAAGAAATTGCCCCTGGCAGGCACGGGGGACCATATGGGACACCGGGATTCGAACCAACCACCTTTGGTCCTGGATCAGCTGCTTGCAAGGCAAATGCCGCTGTGCTATCTCTCTGGCCCCTCCAATCAAGTTTTTTAATGCAGTATTATAGCTCTCTGCTTACATGCCCATGTCCAGAGTGTCAACATCCATCCCCTTCAGTCTTCCTGAGTTCCTTCTCATTGTCCCGCGGCAGCCTCAGACCTCAGTCTATCTATCTGCCAGCTTTCAATTTGTTTTCACCGGCCACTGTGTTTTTATTTCTTGCTTTGTTTCTTTATACCCCACAGAGGCACAAGATGATCTATTATGTCTTTCTCACTCACTTCACTTAGCCTATCTTCCAGAAATGCACCATTTCGTCATGCCTCACAACGGGACAGTATTCCATCAAGACCACAATTTCTTTACCTACTCAGCTGTTGTTGGGCACTTGAATTATTTTCAGGACGTGGCTATTGTAAATAGTGCTCAATGAACATAGGTTTGCACATATCTTTATCTGAGTCCAGATAAGTCCACTCCTGCTTTGGATCATTGGGGTAGATCTTAGGAGTGAGATTGCTAGGTCAGACTTTTTTTTTTTTTTTTTTTTTGGGTTTTTGGGCCACACCCGGCGGTGCTCAGGGGTTATTCCTGGCTGTCTGCTCAGAAAGAGTTCCTGGCAGGCACTGGGGACCATATGGGACACCAGGATTCGAACCAACCACCTTGGGTCCTGGATTGGCTGCTTGCAAGGCAAACGCCGCTGTGCTATCTCTCCGGGCCCGCTAGGTCAGACATTTTAATGCAATCTATTTAAAATTTTTTTGAAGTTCAATACTGTTTCTCATCAAGGCTGCACTAGATGAGATTCTTATTCTTGAGGGGTGAGGGTTGGGCCAGGTTTCAGGACCCTCTCCTCATGACTCGTGGTGGGGATTGGGACCAGACCTGACTTCTAGGAGCCTCTGCCCTGATTCCCACGGAGCCTGGGTGCCCAGAGGAGAAAGCACCTCGCTCCCTCTTGCATGACACAGACGCTCAAGCACTCCAGAGCCACTGCGAGGACAGGACAGGACGCTGAGTCATCGGGCTCTGAGGAGGAAACCACGCTGAGCACAGCCCGGGGAGGGTTCAGTAAGGGGGGAGTGGGGCGAAAGGAATTTCAGTCATTTTTCCCCAAAAAGGGAAAAAAGTTCTTTGCATTGGCGCTACCTCCAGCAATCCTCAGCCCAGTGGTGAAGGTCTGTCTGTCTGTCTGTCGGCTCAATGCCAGGTCAGCCACGGGTTTGCCTGGTGCTTGGGACAGTTCAGGCACCTTCCATGTGCTAGGCATGTGTTTTTATCAGGGCCTTCCATGTGCTAGGTGTGTGTTTTACAGCCTCAATCATCGGCTAGGTCCCCCACAGCCCACTTTCTCCACTCTATTTTAATGACAGCGGGGCCAGGAAATAGCTGGAAGGGCTGGAGAACATGCCAGGCATGTCAGAACTCTGGCTTCACTCCCTGGCACCACATGATGTCCTGGCACCACTGGGAGTGGCTCCAACACTGAGCTGGGAGCAGCCCAGAGCACCCATGGGTCTGGCAAAAAAAAAAAAAAAAGAGGCACTATTATCCCCTTTACATTTTTTGTTTTTGTTTTGTTTTGGGGCCACACCCGGCAGTGCACAGGGTTTACACCAGGCTCTGTGCTCAGAAATTACTCCTGGCAGTGCATTTGAAGATCAAAGCCATGCAGTCGCATGCAAGACAAGTGCCTCACAAGCCGTATTATTGCTCTGGCCTGGATGGAATTCTTTTTTTTTTTTTTTTTTTTTTTTTTTTTGTGGTTTTTGGGTCACACCCGGCAGTGCTCAGGGGTTATTCCTGGCTCCAGGCTCAGAAATTGCTCCTGGCAGGCACGAGGGACCATATGGGGCGCCGGGATTCGAACCAATGACCTCCTGCATGAAAGGCAAATGCCTTACCTCCATGCTATCTCTCCGGCCTGGATGGAATTCTTACCGGTAACTCAGAGCTCCTTTCTATCACACCCCCTCCAGCACTTACTGCTTCTAGGTTTTTCAGCCATAGAATATTATCAGCAACGTGAATTGTCCTGGATTTAGTAGGATTTGGATGGCTCCTTGTGAGATTTTGGAAGTAATTTTTTGTCTTTGGAAAATGATATGGAATTTTTGATGACAAGTTTTGAACTTGTATAGTTTTGTTTTGTTTTTTTTTTTTTTTTTTGGTTTTTTTTTTTTTTTTTTTTTTTGGTTTTTGGGTCACCCCGGCAGTGCTCAGGGGTTACTCCTAGCTCTACACTCAGAAATCGCTCCTGGCAGGCTCAGGGGACCATATGGGACGCCGAAATTCGAACCACTGACCTCTGCATGAGAGGCAAATGCCTTACCTTTGTGCTATATCTCCGGCCCCTTGTATAGTTCTTTTATGTAGGATGAACCTTCTTTCTTTTTTGGAGGGAGCCACCTGAGGTACTTACGGGTTATTCCTGGCTCTGTACTCAGGAATTGCTCCCAGCAGGGTGCTGGGGACCCATATGAGATGCAAGGGAATTGAACTCAGCTTGCCCACATGCAAGGCATGCATCCTGCTCCCTGGACCAGCCAGCCCACTAGGATGATTTTAATGGCATTAATTTTCCCAATCCATTCTCTGTGTTGTCTTTATTTCTTTAAATAGAGACTTACAGTTTTCACTAAACAAGTATTTCCCCTCCTTTATTAAATTAATTCCTATACTCTTGATCCTGAATAGGACATTTTTTAAAATAAAATAAATTATTTCATTGAATCACTATGAGATAGTTACAGACATGTTTATGACTGAATTTCAGTCACACAATGTCCAACTTCCATCACTTCACTAGTCCACATTTGCCATGAATGTCCTTGTTTCTATGCCCCCCCCCACCCCGTGCCCTCTTCCCTGCCTGCCTCTATGACTAAAATTCTCTCTCTCTCTCAGACACTGTGTTTTGCAATATGGTTACTGAAGGGATATTATGCATATCCCTTTACCTCCTCTCAACACTCAGTTCTTGTCCAGAGTAATCATTTCCAATTATTGTCATAATGGTCCCTTCTCTGCCCTAACCCACTCCCCAGCTTTTCTTTTTGGGGGTGGGTCACACCCGGCAGCGCTCAGGGGTTCCTCCTGGCTCTACGCTCAGAAATCGCTCCTGGCAGGCTCGGGGGACCATATGGGATGCCAGAATTCAAACCACCGTCCTTCTGTATACAAGGCAAATGCCTTACCTCCGACCCCTTCCCAGCTATTTGTGACAAGTCTTATATCACGAACTGGTCCTCCTAGAATGGGACTGATATAGTTTTTTTAATTTGTTTTCTTCTATATCATTATTTACATATGAGAGTGCAACAAATTTAAATGCATTGATTTTGTAGCCTGCTACATCCCGTGGGTTACAGTCATCTATAAAGGGTGATCGTTTTTTTGTTTGTTTGGTTATTTTTTTTATTGTTTATTTATTTATTTATTTTTTGGTTTTTGGGCCACACCCAGCGATGCTCAGGGTTTACTCCTGGCTGTCTGCTCAGAAATAGCTCCTGGCAGGCACAGGGGACCATATGGGACACCGGGATTCAAACCAACCACCTTTGGTCCTGGATCGGCTGCTTGCAAGGCAAACACCGCTGTGCTATCTCTCCGGGTCCAAAGGGTGATAGTTTGATTTATCAATCTGAATATTTTTTTTTACAGTTGCTTTCCAATCTGAATATTTTTTAATTTCTTTTTTGCCTAATTGCTATAGCTAAAATGTCATATATTTGCATCAATTTGGCTTTTTTGGGGCCTCCTGGTCTGTGCTCAGGAATCACTCCTGAACTTTGGATACCATATTTGGTGCCAGAAATTTAACCTGGGTTGGCTGCATGCAACTTAAAAGTCTTACTAGCTGTGTTATCTCTGCAACCCCACTTGGTATAATTTTTACCTTTCAATTTTATGGAGGCTTGTTTTATGTGACAGCAGGTGGTCTGTTCTGGAGAATGTTCCATGTGCACTGAAGAAAATGTATTCAACTTTTGGGGTATGGATAGCTTTAGTCATATCTATTAAGCCCAGCTCTTTTATTTCTTCCTTTAAAGCCACTGTTTCCTTATTGAGAAGTAAGGCAGTTACCTTGAATGTGGATGGATATCTGGGACCCAATTCAAATCCTTGTCACCATCTTTGGTTTGCCAACCAGGGGTCACTCACCATTAGGGGTCAGCCTTAAACACAGCCAATGGAACAGTCCCTAAACACCGCAGGAAGTAACCCCAAAACAAAGAAATATCTTACTAGTATTATGTTCCTGTCCATAAGTTCTATCAGGACTAGTATTAGTTGCTTTATATTTTTTGATGCCCTTTGTTTGGTGTATATACTTTTTTTTTTTTTTTTGGTTTTTCGGGCCACACCCATTTGATGCTCAGGGATTACTCCTAGCTAAGCACTCAGAAGTTGCCCCTGGCTTGGGGGACCATGTGGGACGCCGGGGGATCGAACTGTGGTCCTTCCTTGGCTATCGCTTGCAGGGCAGACACCTTACCTCTAGCACTACCTCACCAGCCCCTGAAATTTTTATCTTTTTTATTTTTTTGGTTTTTCGGACCACACCGTTTGGTGTATATACATTAATGAATATTGTCTTCTTGATATATAGCTCTTGACTGCATAATGTAGATTTTTATCTCTCATTGCCATTTTGAGTTTTAAGTCTTGGTTTTTATTTTTGTTTTTTGAGGCAGAGTTGGGTAATACCTGGGAAAGTTCAGGGGCCACTCTCAGTTCTGTGCCTTAGAGGAAAGACCACGAGGTGCCAGAAATTGAACTCAAGCCTCCTGCGGGCAAAGCATTTGCCAACCCCATTTAATGTATTTCCCTGGTTTCTGGGCCATTTTGCCCGATATGTATGGTTGGTTGTCTCTGCCAACTATCTGCCTGTACGATTGCTTCTAGCCTTTTACATTGAGCCTGTTTTGATGGTGACAGCTCACGTAATACTACTGTTAAGGAGCGGGCTGGCTTTGTCATGATCCATCCAACCACTTAATCCTTCCGGTTGGTAGATCAAAACATTGATGTTACATGTGTTTATTGAGATGTAGAAATTTACTGCTATTTTTCTATGGATTCCGATGTTTATGTAGTTGGTCTTTGTTTCTCTGACTGCTTTTTTTTGGGGGGGGTCACACCCGGCAGCGCTCAGGGATTTCTCCTGGCTCTATGTTCAGAAATCGCTCCTGGCAGGCTCAGGGGACCATATGGGAATGCCGGGATTCGAACCACTGTCCTTCTGCATGCAAGGCAAATGTCCTGCTTCCATGTTATCTCTCCGGCTGCTTTTTATTTACCCTCTGTGAAGTGTTAGGCTCCCTTTGCTCCTTTTGTGCTGTCTCTATGTTTGCCTTGAGAATACAATGCAATCTACTCAGACAGTCTTATAGGACTGCCCTAGAGGTAATTGTTTTGCTTTGTTCTTACTGCCTTTAGGATTCTGTCACTATCTTTGGCTTTTGCCACTTTCATTACAAATGGTCTTGGTTTTATGTTTGGATTTATTTTGTTTGGAACTCACTTGAGTTTCTTGGAGTGGATGACTCAATCCTCATTTTGGGAGAAGCTTTTTTTTTTTTTTTATATTATCCCACTAAAGAGTCTTCCCAAGTCTCTCTTTCCTCTTCAGGAAAGCAATCCCATAGGATCCCTGATGCTTTCATTTTTCTTCTCTTTCCCTTTTGTTCTTCTGGAAGTTATGCGTCATGTCCTCGAGCAGGGTTATTTTATTTTTTGCTGTTTTTTTGGTGCTCAGGGTTTACTTCTGGTACTGCACTCAGAAATCACCCCTAATGGTGCTTGGGAGGACCATATGGATACCAGGGGTTTGAACCTGGGTCAGCCAGATGCAAGGCAAACACTTGAACAGCTGTACTATCTTTCTGGCTCCAAGAACAGTGATTTGCTTCTCAACTTCTGACATCCTGCTACTTAGTTATTCATTGTGTTTTTCTGTTTTGTTTTATTTTGGGCTACACCCAGTAACTCGGGCCTTACTCCTGGCTCTGTGCTCAGGGATCACTCCTGGTGGAACACAGGGGACTGGATGGGATTCTGGGAATTGAAACTCAGTTGGTCACATGCAAGGCAAGCTCTTAACCTACTGTATTATAGTTCCAACCTCTCTTATGTTTTCTAAGTCATCTATTATGATTTTTAGTTTGGTGTTTTCTTTTTTTGTTTGTTTTTGGGTCATCTCAGCAGCCCTCAGGGGCCACTCCTGGTCTATGCTCAGAAATCACTCCTGGCAGGCTCGGGGACCATATGGGATGCCAGGATTTGAACCATCGTCCTCTGCATGCAAGACAAATGCCTTACCTCCATGCTATTTCTCAAGCCCCATGTTTGGTGAATTCTTCTTTCTTTCTTTCTTTTTTTTTTTTTTTTTTGGTTTTTGGGCCACACCCAGTGGTGCTCAGGGGTTACTCCTGGCTGTCTGCTCAGAAATAGCTCCTGGCAGGCACGGGGGACCATATGGGACACCAGGATTTGAACCAACCACCTTTGGTCCTGGATGGGCTGCTTGCAAGGCAAACGCCTTGCTGTGCTATCTCTTCGGGCCCGGGCGGTGAATTCTTATTAATTTTTTTTCTCATACTTTCTCTTTGCCTGTTGGAGATCTCCACTATTGTTTTCCACATTTCTGTGAACAACCATCCTATGGTTACTTTGAACACAGCAGGGAGATTAGAGAGTCTATTTGTGTATTTGCGATTTCCCTAGGCTTTTTTGATTTTGTGTATTGGAACCGGGGAATTCCTCTTTATTGTGTCTGTCTAGTGTAATCTGAGTGGCAGTGGTGCAGGTCTAGCTTGATGCAAGCCTGGACAGCTTGATGGACAAGCTTGATGCAAGCAAATGGCCTTTCTAAGCCTGCCCTCTGCCCCTCAATGCTGAGAATTTGCTCTCTCAGGTTTCCCGGATCAGCTGGAATCCTGAAGTCAAATTGCTCGATGGTGCCATCTGGTGCTCACACTTGCCTAGTACCTGAGCACGGCTAGGGTCTCTCAGTGGACTGGGCCCAATTGCATCTAGGAGCTGGAGAGTGTCTCCATCGTCCAGCATTTCCAAGTGGACCCAGTATCCAGGAGGGTAATCATGTTGGCTCACTTCCAGCTCTTTGGCTGCTACCAGACAACCTGGAAACCCAGAGCTCAATGTCCTAGAATCTTATCAGGTCTGTCTAGGTGCCATTCCACAGTGCAACGTACACAATTGCCAGATGTGAAAGGATGGAGGAAGATTCTGGCTTTCTGCACCGTAAAGCCATCACTGAAATTGGTGATCAGGACTGAGAGCCATTGCCAGTAGCATCTGACCTGCAGGTGCTTGATGGTGCCTGGGGGTTACCAAAGTTCCATCTGGTAGAGCTCAGAGGACCATGTGATGCTAGGGGTGTGTCTTACTCAACTCAGGCACATGATCTCCACTTTGAGTTACACTCCTGGCTTCACTTTTATTTAAATAGAGGCTGCACATGGCAGTCTTGGTTGTACTGGGACTTGAACCCAGGGCATTACACATTCTAGGCCTGTGCTGTACCACTCAAGCCACATTGTCTGCCTTCAGGAAACTTTTATTTTATTTTACTTTATTTATATTTATTTATTTATTTATTTATTTATTTATTTATTTTGGTCACACCGGCAGTGCTCAGGGGTTACTCCTGGCTCTGTGCTCAGAAATCGCCCCTGGCAGGCACAGGAGACCATATGGGATGCCAGGATTTGAACTACCGTCCTTCTGCATGCAAGGCAAATGCCCTACCTCTATGCTATCTCTGACTCCAGGAAACCTTTATTTTTGAGGAGGGGAATACCTGGTGGTACTCAGGGGTTACTCCTGGTTCTGTGCTCAGAAATCGCTCCTGGCAGGCTTGAGGGACCAAATGGGATGCTGGGAATCGAACCAATGTTCATCTGGGTTTGGCCGCCTGCAAGGCAAACACCCTACCACTGTGCTATCTCTCTGGCCCCAACAAAAGTAATTTTCAAAAACCCTACCACTAAAGGCAGTCTCTAGTAGTTTAGGAGATCCTGAGAAAATAAGGATGACAAAATCATCTTTTCAGAGAGCTAACCCATCTAAAGAACTTCTTTTGTGATGCAGGTCTGTTATCCCAAAAGTTAGTAAAATCAAATTTTGGGGTGATTCTGGCAAACTTATTTAGTAAAATTCTGTCCTAAATTAACATAGTCTTTTTACATAACTACTTTATTTAAGCACCAAGGTTATAAAATTGTCCATAACTGAGTTACAGTCATAGAATGTACCCCATCCTTCACCAGTGCATGTTTCCTGCCACTAATGTCCCCAGTTTCCCTCCCACCACCACCTCTCTGCCTATCTCTGGGGCAGAAATTTTGCTTCTCACCTTTCCTTTTGACACTGTCTTGTACTATTATTAATAAAGAGGTACCATGCATGTCACTTTATCCCCTTTCAGCATTCAGTTTTTTATTTTGTTTTGTTTTTTTTTTGTTTTTGGGTCACACCCGGCAGTGCTCAGGGGTTATTACTGGCTTTACACTCAGAAATAGCTCTTGGCAGGCTCAGGGCACCATATGGGATGCCGGGATTTAAACCATCGTTCTTCTGCGTGAAAGGCAAACGCTCTACTTCCATGATATCTCTCCAGCCCCAGAATTCAGTTATTGTCCAGAATGTGTTCCATTATTGTTATCAAAAAAATAATTTTTTCTTTTTCTTTTTTTGATTCTTGGGTCACATCTGGCAGCGCTCAGGGGTTACTCCTGGCTCTGCACTCAGAAATTGCTCCTGGCAAGCTTGGAGGACCATATGGGATTGAACCTGGGTCTGTCCCAGGTTGGCAACATACAAGGCAAATGTTCTACGGCTGTGCTTTTACTCCAGCCCCAGTTTTTTCTTTTTAAAATAGAAACAAAAAAAGTAAGAAATTATTTCTTGGTAAAACAAAAAGTTATCTGAAGTCAGAGTACACCTGGTAAGTGGGATTTCCAGCCTCCGTATGGTTCCCTGAGTACTATCCCGAGTACAGAGCCAGGAGAAACTCCTGAGCATTGCTGGGTGTGTATCCTGTCCCCCCAAAAGTTGACAAGCCTATTCGCTTAGGACACCTGACTAGCTCCATATAGGGACCGTGTCCGAGTTCACAGCTCTACTCTAAACTGGGGGGGTGGGGGGCTGCTCCCTAGGGAGACAGGAGGCTCAGAGCAATCAGCTTGACTCGGTGGGCTCCTTGAGTGATGATGACCTGGAAGCCTTGTTTAATTAGGAATTCCTTCTCATAAACACAGTAACTTCTGCCTAAACAGTGGTTATCAGGAGTATGGGCTTGATCCTTTGTCTATTGGATTCTTTTTTTTTTTTTTTTTTTTTTTTGGTTTTTGGGTCACACCCGGCAGCGCTCAGGGGTTCCTCCTGGCTGTATGCTCAGAAATCGCTCCTGGCAGGCTCGGGGGACCATATGGCATTCTGGGATTCGAAACACCGACCTTCTGCATGAAAGGCAAATGCCTTACCTTCATGCTATCTCTCCCATCCATCTATTGGATTCTTTTCTTTTTTTCCACACCCAGTGGTGCTCGGGGGTTACTTCTGACTCTGCACTCAGAAATCGCTCCTGGCAGGCTTGGGGGGTCAGGGGGGGGAAGCATATGTAATTCCGGGGTTGAACTCAGATCCATCCCGGGTGGATGGCAAACACCCTATTTTGTGCTACTGCTTTTGCCCCTGTCTATTGAATTTTGAAGGAGTTTCAAAGGTGGTATTCATATATTTAAAAGGCATAGCAGAAAGTAAAATTAAAAGTATGATTTTCTGTGTTATTTCGCCTATACTTTGTTCATTGTAGAGCTTGTGTAGGAAAAGTATCATTTTACAAAGTGCTTAGTAGTCGGGCTGGAGCGATAGCACAATGGGTACACATTTGCCTTGCACAAGGCCAACCTGAGTTGGACCCCCAGCATCTCATATGATTCCCCGAGCCTGCTAGGATTTCTGAGCAGAGAGCCAGGAGTATTCCCTGAGTGTCACCAGGTATCTCCCCCAAACAAACAAATAAACCCCCCCAAAAGTGCTGAATGAGGGGCCGGGCGGTGGCGCTGGAGGTAAGGTGCCCGCCTTACCTGCGCTAGCCTAGGAGACGGACCGCGATTCGATCCCCCGGCGTCCCATATGGTCCCCCAAGCCAGGAGCGACTTCTGAGCGCATAGCCAGGAGTAACCCCTGAGCGTTACCGGGTGTGGCCCAAAAACCAAAAAAAAAAAAAAAAAAAAAAAAAAAGTGCTGAATGAGAACAGACACTGTAACTTCAAATACAATGCACAGAAGATAATACAGAAAATATCTACGTACTCATTATCACAAATGGTTCAGCTGCTAAAATTCTGTTAAAGGTTCCCTTAAAAAAAAAAAAAAAAAAGACTGGGGACCCGGAGAGATAGCACAGCGGCGTTTGCCTAGCAAGCAGCCGATCCAGGACCAAAGGTGGTTGGCTCGAATCCCGGTGTCCCATATGGTCCCCCGTGCCTGCCACGAGCTGTTTCTGAGCAGACAGCCAGGCGTAATCCCTGAGCACCACCGGGTATGACCAAAAACCAATATATATATATATATATATATATATATATATATATATATATATATATGTATATATATATATTTCTTTTTTTTTTATGGGACTGGAGAGATAGCATGGACGTAGAGCGTTTGCCTTTCACGCAGAAGGCCATTGGTTCAAATCCCGGCATCCCATATGGTCCCCCGACCCTTCCAGGAGCAATTTCTGAGTGCAGAGCCAGGAGTAACTCTGAGTGACACAGGTGTAACCCAAAATCCAAAACCAAAACCAAACGAAACAAAGATACTTTACAGTGGGGCAATAGCATAGCATGGAAGGCATTTGATTTGCATGCAGCTGACCAGAGTCTGATCCCTATCATCCCATATGGTCCCTAAACCTGCCAGGAGTGCCACCAGGTTTGAGCCATTAACAACAAAAAATTTTCAGCAGAGTCAGAATTAAAGCCCAGATATTACTCTCAAATTAGATGACCTCTTATTGGATGATTTACTGATGTGACAATAAGCATATTCTCTCATCACCATAATTTATGAGAAAGGATTCAGGAGAAAAATGGATGCTGAGTATACAGAAATCGTGGGAGTCATTTGCTCCAAGGGCTAGAGCAAATATTTTGCATACAGGAGGCTTATATTTGATCCCTTGTACCCCTAAACACTGCCAGGGTGAACCCTCAGACCTGAGCTGGGAGTAACCTCTGAGCACTGCTAGGAATGTGGGGGGTCACCCTCTTCAGTTGTGAGGTACAGATTCTGTTTATAGTGCTCATCAGGATTCACTCTCCTAAAGTTGGCTAATAGACCTTTTTGTGCTTACCAGGGCTGTATTTCTTTGTTGTAGTGTTCCTGCTATTGTGTGGAAAACAACTAGAAGAAAACAAAAAGAGGCTGAGGTTCAAATGGGTCAAGACACTTGTCCTGCATGTGGGTGACCCTAATTCAGTGCTCAACACTGTGTGGTCCCCTAAGTACCACTTGGAGAAATCTTGAGCAGAGCCAGGAGTAGCCACCAAGCTGTACTGAGTGTTGACCAAAATTTATGGGGGAGGGGGAGAGGGAAGGAGAATCTCATGTGTAAAGGAAAAGACAGTTTTGTGGTTACTGACATCGATAGAATACTTGGGAAAAAGTTGTAGCCAGTTCCAGGAGCATGCAGTGACTAATGTTGCCTTACTTAATATTTCTTATCATGCACCCAAGACATATTAACTTATACGTCCTCTACTTGCATTAGATGTTAGTGAAACGTGATATATAAGCATGTGCTAATATCTACCCTTACACCATCGGGGAAGAGACAGTCTGAAGGGTTAGAACATTAACTCTGCATGTAGGAGGTCTGGCACTACGTAGTATCCCCAGCACCACTGGGATCAGTTCTTCAGTAACAAGGCAGAAGCAGACCCAGAAACCTGTGGGTTGGCCCTCTCCAAAAATACCCGACACCAGAACTCTGTCTCCCATGAAAGCACAAATGTTCATGGCTTGGCTGCGTATTACCTCTTCAACACATTTCTCTACTATTATCTATACCAAACTTATTTGGCTTACCATCACTTTTCTGAAAAATATTACTCAGTAATGAGCCTGGGAAATAGCTTAAAGGGCTGAAGTCCTGGGTTGAATCCCCAGGGATGGCACAATAATGACCCAAGCACGAAGTTGGGAGTAGCACTTGGGCACAGCTGGTTGTGCCCGTCCTAAAATATTAATAAAAGATTTTAGATGAACAAAACCACCTCCGTGGATAAAGTACTTAAATACAAAGCTACTCCAATTTTTTTGTTTTGTTTTTGTTTTTGTTTTTGTTTTTGGGACACACCTGGCGATGCTCAGGGATTACTCCTGGCTGTCTGCTCAGAAATACCTCCTGACAGGCACGGGGGACCATATGGGACACCGGGATTCAAACCACCTTTGGTTCTGGATCGGCTGCTTGCAAAGCAAACGCCGCTGTGCTATCTCTCCGGGCCCGCTACTCCATTTTTTAAGGTGACATGATTGAATACTCATGAATTTTAAAAAAAATATTACTTCAGGGCTAGAGAGATAGTACAAAAGGTAAGAAAATGGTCTTGCACATGGCCAACTCTGGTTAGAATTCCCGGCATTACTTATGGTCCCCTGAGTACCAGCAGAAGTGATTTGTGAACCAGAGCCAGGCATAAACCCAAAATCGAAAAAGAAAACAGTCAACTTTTGGGGCTAGAAATATAGTACAGCAGGTAGAGTGCTTGTCTTGCAAGCTGCCAACCTGAGTTTGATCTATAGTATCACATATGATAGTCCAATTCCCTCCCCTAGCCCCGCCCGGAGTGATTCCTGAATGCATTCAGTACTATGATCTGATTCTATTAGTCATAGAAATGCAACTAAAGTAATGAATACTTTCTCTAGTCAGACTCTCTCATATTTGAAGGAACAAAATATAACTTCATAGGTAAGTAACATCTCATAAACTTCATGCACTCAAACCATCTTTAGAAGAAAAGACAAATTCCACAAATATGCCAAACTCCTGCAGAAATATGGCACAAAACTTCATGACAATAAACTCTCTCAATGTCAGTGAGTTAAATGTACTAATTAAGAGACACAGAATGGTGCAAAATGGGCTAGAAAATTGAACCCAATATTGTTGAAATACAAATGGCTAAAAGGCACATGAAAAAATGCTCCACATCACTAATCATCAGGGAGATGCAAATCAAAACAACTATGAGGTACCACCTCACACCACAGAGATTGGCGCACATCACAAAGAATGAGAACAAGCAGTGCTGGTGGGGATGCGGAGAGAAAGGAACTCTTATCCACTGCTGGTGGGAATGCTGTCTAGTCCAACCTTTATGGAAAGCGATTTGAAGATTCCTCCAAAAGCTGGAAGTTGAGCTCCCATACGATCCAGCTATACCATTCCTAGGGATATACCCTAGGAACACAAAAATCCCTTCTTCACACCTATATTCATTGCAGCGCTGTTTACCATAGCCAGACTCTGGAAACTGCCTAGATGTCCCTCAATAGATGAATGGCTAAAGAAACTGTGGTACATATATACAATGGAATATTATGCTGCCGTCAGAAGAGATGAAGTCATGAAATGTTCCTATACATGGATGTATATGAAATCTATTATGCTGAGTGAAATAAGTCAGAGGGAGAGAGATAAACACAGAATGGTCTCCCTCATCTATGGGTTTTGAGAAAAATGAAAAACCTTTGTGTAATGATTCTCAGAGACAAAATAGAGGCGGACTGGAGAGTCCAGCTCCTGACATGAAGCTCACCACAGGGACCGTTTAGTGCAGTCACAGAAATAATTACACTGAGAACTATCATAACAAAATGTGACTGAATGAGGAAAGCAGAAAGCTTGTCTAGAGTACATGCGGGGATGGGTGGGGAGGGGGGAGGTCTGGGACACTGGTGATGGCAATGTTGCAGTTAGAGAAATGAATGAATGAGGGAAGTAGAAAGCCTTTCTAGAGTACAGGCCGGTGTGGGCTGTGGAGGAGAGACACTTGGGACACTGATGATGGGAATGTTGCACTGGTGATGTTTTTTTTTTATATATAATAATAAAAAAATGGCGAAAGCAAAGATCCAACAAGATACATGATACATAGAATCATACTTAAAGAGATCATGCATGATACTAGCAAGAGACAATGAAAAAAAATTGTTGCCTGCAACAAGCATTCGAAGAGTCAGAGCAAACACACACTCTAAGTCAAAGGTTGGAAGACAATTCTTCAAGCAAATAACTCCTTCATAAAGGCCATACTAGTATCAAATGACAGATTTCAGGCTGATAAAATTATCAGAGACACTAATAGTAATTTCTTAATGATCAGGGGATCAAGGGGTATGTACACAGGAAGAAATCACATCCTAAATACATATGCACCTAATGAGGGATTAGAAAAATGCTTAAAATAAAAGACAACACAATAGTAGTTGGACCCTCAACACCAATGTATCACTTCTTGATAGATAAACTAAACTAAGGTTCAGTAAGGAAATACTTGCTTTGAAGGAATAGATGAAATAGTATATATGGCCTTTTAACTTCAAGAGCCAAATACATACTCTTTCCCAATGAATCTGGGATATTCCTCAAGATATACTAAGATATATATCTTTTTTTTTTTTTTTTTTTTGGTTTTTGGGCCACACCCTGTGACGCTCAGGAGTTACTCCTGGCTATGCGCTCAGAAGTTGCTCCTGGCTTCTTGGGGGACCATATGGGACGCCGGGGGATCGAACCGCGGTCTGTCCTAGGCTAGCGCAGGCAAGGCAGGCACCTTACCTCCAGCGCCACCGCCCGGCCCCAAGATATATATCTTAATATATAATCTTATATATTTTAACACACACACACACACACACACACACACACACACACACACACACACACACACACACATATATATATATATGCTGGGATACAAAACATACTTCAATAAAGTCAAGAGAATAGAAATGGTATCAGCATTCTTCTCAGATCATAATGCCCTGAAAATAGAAGCTAATCAGAAACAACAACAATGAAGTAATTTAACACCTGGAAATTAAACATTACTGAACAACAACCAGGTCAGAGTGGAAATCAAAGGGAAACCAAGATTCCTGGAAACAAATGAGAATCAGGACATGATCTACTAGAAATTGTGGGACATATTAAAAGTGAGCCAGAGTGGTGGCACAAGCAGTCGGGTGTGTGCCTTGCACGCACTAACCTAAAATGTATTGAGGTTCGATCCTCTGGCGTCCATATGGTCCCCCAAGCCAGGGGCAATTTCTGAGCACATAGCCAGGAGTAACCCTTCAGCATCACAGGGTGTGCCCCCCCCCCCAAAAAAAAAGTGGTATTGAGAGGAAAGTTCACAGGTATGTAAGTATTCATCAAGAAGAAAGGACCCACATAAATAACTTGAATGCATAACTTTAGCAACTGGAAAATGACCAGCAAAAGGACCATCAACCAGAAGGAGAAAATAATAAAATTTAGAACAGAAATTAATGACTGGAATAAAAAGAAAACCTCAAAAGTTCAATGAAACTAAGAGCTGGTTCTTTGAAACTATAAACGAGATCAATAAGCTACAAGCCAGACTCACAAAGAAAAAGAGAAAACCTTAATAAATTGAATCAGAAATGAAAAGGGGAGAACATCACAACAGAGAGCACAGAAATTCAAAGAACCATCAAAGTCTATTTTGAGAATCTCTATGCCATAAAATAGGAAAACCTAGAAGAAATGGATAAATTTGGGGGCTTCTATAACTTCTCAAGGCTGAACAAAGAAGATATGGAACACCTGAATAGAACTATCACGTTTGAAGACATAGAAATGTTAATCTAAAGTCTACCCAGGCTCAGATGGATTCACTAGTGACTTTTTTCAAATGTTTCAAGACCTTCTAACAGTCCTTTTCAGACTTTGAGGAAACTGAAGAAACAGACACACACCCAGTTTCTGTGAAGCAAAGATCACCCTAATACTGAAAGCAGAAACACCATAGAAAGAGAAAAAGAGAATTACAGGTTAATATCCCTGTTATTAGGAATATCAGGGAACACAGATGCAAGGATCCTCAATAAAATACTAGCAAATGGAATCCAATAACTTATCAAAGTATACACCTTAATCAAGTGGGATACATCCTGGGATGCAAGGATGGCTTAACATATGCAAGTCAACGAATGCAATACACCACCATATCAATAAACAAAAGAGAAAAAATATTACGATCATATCAATAGATGCAGAGAAAGCATTTAACAAGATCCAGTATACCCATTCATATTAAAAACTCTCAACAAAATGGGAACTAAAAACACTTTTGTCAATGCAGTCCATGCCATTTATCCCAAGCCACAGCAAGCATTATAATCAATGGGAAAAACTCTAAGATCAGGCACAAGACAGGGTTTCCCATTCTTGCCACTTCTATTTAATATAACAGTAGTTAGGCAGACAAAGATCATGGATATCCAGACAGGAAAAGACGTGAAGCTCTCACTATTTATGGATAACATGATACTGTATTCAGAAAATCCTAAAGACTTGGGGCCAGCGAGGTGGCGCTAGAGGTAAGGTGTCTGCCTTGCAAGCGCTAGCCAAGGAAGGACTGCGGTTCCATCCCCCAGCGTCCCATATGGTCCCCCCAAGCCAGGGACAATTTCGGAGCACTTAGCTAGGAGTAACCCTTGAGCATCAAACGGGTGTGGCCGGGCCCAGAGAGATAACACAGCAGCGTTTGCCTTGCAAGCAGCCGATCATGGACCTAAGGTGGTTGGTTTGAATCCCGGTGTCCCATATGGTCCCCCGTGCCTGCCAGGAGTAACCCCTGAGCAACGCCGGGTGTGGCCCAAAAACCAAAAAAAAAAAAAACAAAAAACAAAAAACAAAACGAGTGTGGCCGAAAAACCAAAAAAAAAAAAAAAAAAAAGGCAAAAGAAAATTCTAAAGACTTTACAATAAAGCTCCTAGAAGTAATAGATTGGTAAAATTACAGTCTACAAAATTAATAAGCAAAAGTCCATGACCTTTCTAAACACAAAAAATGAAAAAGAAGCGATCTTAAGGGGCTGGAGCAGTGATGCACGCAGAGGGCACCTGCCTTGCACGTACTAGGATGAATTGCAATTTGATCCCCCAGCATCCCATATGGCCCCCCAGGCCAGGAGCCATTTCTGAGTGCATAGCCAGGAGTAAACCCTGAGTGTCACAGGGTGTGGCCCAAAATCCAAAAAGAAAAAAAGAGATCTTAAAAATCCCATTCACAACTGTACCTCAGAAAATTAAGTATCAAAAACACTACTTTCAAGAAATAAAAGAGAGCATAAGAAAATGGAAATATTCCCTGCTCATAGATTGGGAGGATTAATATAATCAAAATGGTAATACTCCCCCAAATACTGTACAGATTCAGTGCAGTTCTCTAGAAAGATATCCATGCCGTTTTTTTTGTTTTTTTTTTAAATAAACAGATCAAACACTTCTGAAATTCATATGGAACAACAGGACCTCCCATCCCAAATAGTTAAAAGCTTTCCTTGGGAAAAAAAAGATGAAGCATCACTTTCCCCAACTTCAAGCTGTACTACCAAGTAGTAATACTTAAAACAGCATCAAACTAAAACAAAAAACTGACCCTCAGATCAATGGTATAGGTTTTAATATCCTGAGATCAGTATTTGAAGAGCAAAATCCCATGACCTTGTAAAGGAGCAGAAAATATGAAGTAGAGCAAGGGCAGCCTCTTCAATAAGTGGTATTGGGGTGGAGGGGGGAGAACTTGAACCTCTTTTTAATGCCATACACAAAAGTCAAAGCAAAATGGATTAAAGACTTTGATATCAGACCTAAATCCATAAGGCCAATAAGGAAAACATAGGAACTCTCCATGACATTGAAGCTAAAGGCAGCTCCACTGGAAGCAAAGATAAATAGGACTACATTAAATTAAGAGGCTTCTGCACCTCAAAGGAAATGAGGACCAGGATACAAAGATAGCCCATAGGTTGGGAGAAATAATTTACCCAGCAATCATTTGATAAATTGTCAATATAAAAATATTAAAGATAAATTGTTAATAACAAAGGTAGAACTTTCAAGAAAAAGCATCCAACCTCATCAAAAATTGGGGAGAAGTCAAAAAGAAACTTCCTCAAATAAGATGTACAAATGGTCAAAACGCACATGAGCAGCCAGAGATATAGCATAGCGGCACTTGCCTTGCAAGTAGCCGATCCAGGACCTAAGGTGATTGGTTCGAATCCTGGTGTCCCATAAGGTCCCCGTGCCTGCCAGGAGCTATTTCTGAGAAGATAGCCAGGAGTAACCCCTGAACACTGCCGGGTGTGGCAAAAAAAAAAAAAAAAGGCACAGGCCAAAAAAAAAAAAGAGGTACATGAAAATATGCTTTGCATCAAAAATCACCAGGAAGATGCAAATCAAAATAAGACTTAAAAAATAAAAATAATAAGATTGTTATGATCTTGTTATTTGATAACAATATTGTTCTTTTTGATGTCACACCATGTATCAAACAGAACAAGATCAAAAAGTGCTGGTATGGTGTGGGGAGAAAGAACCTCTCACTCACTGATAGTGAGAACATTCACTAGTCCAGCCTTTTTGGAGAACAATAAAAACACTTCTTAAAATATCTAGGAATTAAGTTTCCATTAGAAGCAACTACACTTCTTAGAATATGCCCCAAGGACTCAAAAGAGAAAACAGTGAAGACATTTGCACTTCTAAGTTTCTTGAAGATCTATCTAGAATATCCAGATTTGGAAACAACCTGTGTCCAAGCACAGACTAATGGATAAACTATGGTACATATACACAATGAATATTTTTTCGTTTTGGATTTTGGGCCACATCCAGCGGCACTAGATGTTACTCAGGGGTTACTCCTGCCTCTGCACTCAAAATTGCTCCTGGTAGGCTTGGGGGACCATATGGAGTGCCAGGGATTGAAATTGGGCCTGTCCAGAGTCAGCAGCATGCAAGGCAAATGCCCTATTGCTATGTCATCACTCCAGCCCCCACAATGGAATACTATTTGACCATAAGATAAAGTCATGCAATTTGCTGCAACATGGAGGGACATGGGAGCATCATGCTGAATGAAGTTGGTCAGAGGGAGACTGATACAGAATGAACTCTTTCGGATGTGGGATGTAAAGAGACCATGGTGGAAGAATGAATACCCAAAGGCAATGGAAACAAAACCTTAAGAACTGGTCATCAGTAGGAAAGATGTCACATAAGGGAGTGGGAGACAGAACAGGGCGGGGGCAACAACTATGGCAGCGGAAAGCCTTCAACCAGGAGGAGGAGCAGCTGAAAGGTGGTCAAGTTTATGAAACCCTATCAGCAATGGTACCGTAAACCACAATGCAAAAACTTAAAAAACAGTGCCTCTACAAATGGAGATGGAATGGAGTAGGGGGCTGGGGGGTGTCCCTTCCCCCAATGCCCTCAACCAAGCTTCCTTTTGAGATGTTTATCCCACCTGGATGGTCAGACCCACCCACACCTGGAATGGGGGGGTGATTTTGAATAAAGAATAAGAGTCTGCCTGGAGAGGGGGAGAGATGGGATAAGTAGCACAGAGGAAGCAGTAAGGGAGCAGCAAGAGCAGAGCAAGGGACAGCAGAAAGTTTAGCAAAAAGCCATGTGATGAAAAGCATATGGCGAACAGGGCCTTGGAATAAAAGTGTGACTACAATGACATTTTAGCTGTTTGTGAATTATTTCTCTGCCTTTATCCTGTGTCTTCAGACCTGCTAGCCGAAGGGCCTAGAGGTTCTGTGCTGTGCCATGGGAGACCTCACCCAACACGTGGCCTCTAAACTTTACATTTTATAACGTTAATCTATAGAGGCAGGTCTGATAGGGAATAAGTGGAGGGCAGTGAGCACCGGTGAAGGGATTGGTGTTGAGATCTAATCATGCACAACTATATAATTTTATATATTTATATAATTTTATATAACTATATAATTTTACAATGACATTAAAACATTTTGATAAAAAAATTCAACATGCTAAGAATATAGCTCCATGTTAGAGCACAAATCTCACATGAATGGACTTTTGTTGTTGTTTTGGGTCACACCCGGCATCACTCAGGGGTTACTCCTGGCAGGAAAATTGCTCCTGGCAGGCTCGGGGGATCATATGGGATGCCATGATTCGAACCACTGACCTTCTGCATGCAAGGCAAACACCTTACCTCCATGCTATCTCTCCGGCCCCACATGCAGGGACTTTTGTGTGCGTAAGATCTCTCTCAAAACCCATTAATTTTGAGTCCATGCAGTGTATGGAAATGGGGATTGGGGTGATGGGGAGGTTAACTAAGCAAGGGCTCGCATCTCAGCAAGTTTTCAATGCAGATCAGGATGATATGACTATACAAAGATTTGATGAACAGGGAATCAATGTGAGAAGAAACAAGGGGAGTCTGCTACTGCTGGTGTCTGTTCTGAAGGAGGGTTCTCAGTCTAGCAAGAAAAGGAAAGGAATGCTGTGAATTTTAATGGTACAAGAAGTTAGAACATACAGAATATAAAAAATTCGGGATTGAAAAATATTCTCTGGGCCTGGAGAGATAGCACAGCGGCGTTTGCCTTGCAAGCAGCCGATCCAGGACCAAAGGTGGTTGGTCCGAATCCCAGTGTCCCATAGGGTCCCCCGTGCCTGCCAGGAGCTATTTCTGAGCAGACAGCCAGGAGGAACCCTTGAGCAACACCGGGTGTGGCCCAAAAACCAAAAAAAAAAAAAAAGAAAAAGAAAAAAAGAAAAAAATTCTCTGAGACTAGGGATGTGCATGTCAAATTTGAGTTTCATGTTTCAGTGCATATCAAATTTGAGGCCCTCTATATGATGCAGACACCTCAAAAAAAGTAAACACAAAACACAAAACTAGAAATATTTTTTTTTGGGGGGGCACATCTGGCACTACTCGAGTTATTCCTGGTTCTGAACTCCGGAAGTCACTCGGGGTGAACTCAGGAGGTTAAAGGGGACGTTATCGATTGAACCCAGGTCAGTTTTATGCAAGGCAAGAACTTACCTGTTACACGATCTCTCTGGCCCCCAGACTCCAAAACTTGAGGCTGAATGAATCTCTGCCCAATGACATACGATCATCGAAATGCACTTGAACCAATTCAAGAGGTTCGTGGAAGAGAGGAAATGAGAAGCATCTGTGAACAGTGGGAGTCTAACTCGTAAACGTTCCTTATACCTTCCTATTTGCCAGCATATTTTTGTTTTTGTTTCCAAAAGTAATTTTAATAGGCTTTATCTCAGTGTGCTGGTGGAAAAATACATTATCATGTGTTGTTATATCCTGGCTGAGATCAAGTTTACTTTCTGGAAAAGGAAACGATCAGTTGCTTAATCTACTACATGACTAACACTAGAAATGCATATAACAAGGTCTGGTGAAGCTTTCTTTCATGTACAAGGGGTTTGGGATCCATCCGGTAGATTTGTTTGAGTCATTTTGGTTAAGATAATGTCCATGGCTGAAAGAGCTCAATGGGCTAAATGTATACAGCACCTTCTGGTCCCCAGAGCTCTGCCAGGAGCACGCCTTTGAGTTGAGTCAGCAGTAGTTGAGTCTCTAGTAAGTGCGTCCTCTAAATAAAAATGTAAAAAAAGAAAAAAGAAAAAAAGAGTCTGCTAGTTATCCATTACTCTCAAGGCACAGTTGTTTTTAACAGGTCAGCACCTTGAATTTCCTTTTTAATCATAATTCCTCTTCTATTATTTCAGCTCTTCATGCTCTGCAAAGATAGGCTGGAGAAAACTAATAGTGTTCCTCAGCTACCTGTAAGGAAAACTCACTTTTGGTACCACACACCTTAGGTTTGGATGATTGAAGGTGAGAGGAAATACGCTGCTCTTTGAGTTTTGTAGACTCGCGTGTCTACCTCAAGTGCGCTGCTTTTTCTTTGTTGGCTTCCTGCCCTGTATTTCCCTGTGTAACAGGTAGTCTACTTAGTAAGACAGGGACTGCACAATTGAAGGAACTGTCACGGTGACTCATATCAGGCACTCGTTACGTGTTTGCCTAATTAAGGGATTAAAACCACTGAAGCCTGGAGACACACCGTGGAGGGACACAATGTTTTTTGGCTTTCAACTTTATAACTACTATTTTGTCTGAGTTAAACATACCATGGTTTAAATTTTTTCCAGAATTTTCTCTGATAAACAAAGTGAGAATAAACTAAGGTAAGATATCTTCCAGCATTTGGATCTATGAATATAAGCACAAAGTATAAAATGAAGAGATTGATTTTATTTTTGGCAGGACTAGGGATGAAATCTAGGCATTCATCTATCAATCATCTACCTACCTGTCTGTCTGTCTGTCTGTCTGTCTACTTGCCTCTAAGTCATTTGCTCTGTTGCACAAAAATTTTATGTGTAGTTGTTTTCATAATATATTTCTAGGAGTATATATTTTTGGTAGCACAGTTTAACATATTTGATTTGTATGCAGTATTTTTCTCTTGACAGATTTTCATCCTTTCAGTAGTATGTATCATCGCTGAAAACAAGAAAGTCAATGGGGAGGCAAGGGATGCTGTTCAGTGGTAGAAAATAAGTCTCTGAAGCATGAAGCCCTAGTTTGATTCCTAGTATGGCTTAAAAAAAAAAAAGTCCAAGGTGGGGGCTGGTTAGTGATTAAAGTGAGAGGTCAATTAGGCAAGACTATTTTATTATCTTGGTTTTTTTTTTTTTTTTTTGGTTTTTGGGCCACACCCGGCAGTGCTCAGGGGTCACTCCTGGCTGTCTGCTCAGAAATAGCTCCTGGCAGGCACGGGGACCATATGGGACACTGGGATTCGAACCAACCACCTTTGGTCCTGGATTGGCTGCTTGCAAGGCAAATGCCGCTGTGCTATCACTCCGGGACCTTGTTTTGTTTTTGGGTCACACCTGGCAGTGCTCAGGGATTCCTCCTGGCTCCAGGCTCAGAAATCGCTCCTGGCATGCTCAGGGGACTATATGGGATGCCGGGATTTGAACCAATGACCTTCTGCATGAAAGGCAAACGCCTTACCTCCATGCTATCTCTCCGATCCCTACTATGATTGGTTTTTAATGAACTTGATTCCAGCACCATCCCAAGCCCTGTATACTCTTAGACATAACAATAAAATAAAACCATTTTTGTTTGTTTTGGGAGCACACCCAGCTATACCCCGGCCTACCTAACAATAAGTGCCCTGCCCGCTGGACAAGGGCTCCAACCCTAGACAATACAACTTTGGTTGGAAGTCTGACAATTTAGCAATGTGACAATTTCACATGTGGATCAAGGTGACCTGAATTACAAAACTGTTAACAGACAACTGACCCAGTACCAAACTAAGCACATGACTTGTCCCCAAAACAATAATGGGGACCCATATTTCAATCCCTAACATTACATCAACTTCTCCAAGAGATGAGCATAGACCTGGGTATAGCTCCTGAGCACTGTCTGATGTGGCTCAAACCCACTTATTCCCCAACCCTCCCCCCTCACAAAAACCACAAACAACTGGGCTGGAGCGGTGGCACAGTGGTAGGGCATATGCCTTGCATGTGGCTAATCCAGGATGGATCTCGGTTTGATTCCCCATATGGTCCCCAAAGCCAGGAGCAATTTTTTTCTTTTTGATTTTTGGGCCACACCCGGTGACGCTCAGGGGTCGCTCCTGGCTTGGGGACCATATGGGACACCGGGGGATAGAACTGTGGTCCGTCCTAGGTCAGCCGAGTGCAAGGCAAACACCCCACTGCTGTGTCACCACTCCAGCCACCAAGAGCAATTTTTTTCGTTTTCTTTTAAATATGGAACGCTTCATAAATTTGCGTGTCATCCTTGCGCAAGGACCTTGCTAATTTTCTCTATATCGTTCCAATTTTAGCATATGTGCTGCCAAGTGAGCACACCAAGAGCAATTTCTGAGCGCACAGCCAAGAGTAACCCCTGAGTGTCATCGGGTGTGGTTCCCACCTCCCAAAAAAAACCACAAACAACTTTGAAGAGGAGACATTGCAGATGCTACTGGTTTCTTTCCTTATGTGCTTTCTGGAGTGCCAGGGATTGACTGAATTCAAATCCTAAATGTGAGGTCTGTGCTCTATCAATGAACTATACATAACCTAGAAGATAATACTTTGTTAGTAGTCAGCATACACAAGAAATGTCTGAAAAGTCGAGCTAAGCAATTCCCTTTTTTTTGTTGGTGATCATCACTATTAGCATTCTGGGTGCTTCCCAATAGGGCCAAAGCCACTGATACTTGACCAACCAGGCTGTGTACTCGATGCTAGTTGGGAGTGCTTAAGTCTTCAGATACTGGTCAATTTCGTGGGGCCACGCAGTGCTGAGGTCCGAATTGCAAGACAAGCATCCCGACCAACCAATCTCCTTGAGCTATTTGAAACAGCTGTGCTCATTCACTTAAATCTTGAATACTTGGAGCAGCACTTAAATGACATTTCACAAACATCATCTTTTAAATTTTTATTCCAATACTAAAAATAGAGATCTTATTCTTTACATTTTATAGATGAGGAAATGGGAGATGTGAAGATGAAATAGAATTTGCCCAAGCTCAACAATTGATGAAAGGCAGAACCAAGATATCAATACAGATGTTTAGCTTCAAGTAATACATTCTTTTTTATTTGTTTAAAAAACCTGTGTGAGGGCAACATTT
This sequence comes from Suncus etruscus, assembly GCF_024139225.1. Taxonomy (NCBI): domain Eukaryota; kingdom Metazoa; phylum Chordata; class Mammalia; order Eulipotyphla; family Soricidae; genus Suncus; species Suncus etruscus. The sequence goes on along the minus strand of NC_064854.1, from coordinate 130,961,052 downwards.
GCAGTACTGTGAATGAATGCAGTGCCAGGGATCAAACTCAGGGCCACATATAAGATATTTTTTGGCTGTGTGTGTGTGTGTTTGTGTGTGTGTGTGTTGTGTATGTTTTGCCCACAACCAGCACAGCTCAGGATTTACTCCTGTTCAAGGATCACTCTTGATCCTTTAATGGTGCCTGTGATTGAACCTTTGTCAGCTGTGCAATGCAAGAAACTGACCTATTGTACTCTGTCTTTGACCCTTATTTTTCATTTTCTGACTTAGTCATGTAGTACCTTGAGTGATTCTTAAGTGTTACTATTATAGTGTTATACTATAAATGTGTGTGTGTGTGTGTGTGTGTGTGTGTTGGCACCATGCTGGGGCATCATACATCTGAGGCATGAGCTCTACCAATAAGCTGTATCTCCTACCCCAATAAAAAAAAATGGTGTTTTTTTTGTGTTTGTTTTTACCATATCTGGGGGTGCTCAGGGCTCTGTGCTCAGGGGTCAGTCCTGATGGGAGGCAGTGAGGGATCATATGGGATTCTGGGGATCAAACCTGGGTCAGCTGCATGCAAGGCAAACACCCTATCCATTGTATTATTGCTCTGGCACCCCCAAACTTTTTTTACTGACTCATTGCTAACATTAAATGATATCACTCTATTCAACCTGGAGGGGAACTGAACAAAACTGGAGGTACTGCTAACAAGTAGATTATTTTAATTCATTAATTTTAATGAATATTAAAAAATGGAAGTATCTATAAAAACCCATTTATTCAATTTGAATAAAGTAAATATTGATCCTAGACTTCACTTTTAGACACTTGACTGGCAGTGACTTGTATTTTAACACTAGCCATAGTAAAAGGGGTAAAAATTAGAGCAGTAAGTTAAATAAAAGGCAAATAAAATTTTGAAGAAATAGCTCATTGTTTTCTTTTAAATCCCAAAGAATACCAAACAATTAACTACTAGATTGCATAGAGTAATTTCAGTAAGACTTGATTCAAAAGTAGTAGAATCAGCAATTAAGAATTTCAATGATTTCCAACTCAAAATGCATAGGGAGAGTAAAATTATTTTATTAAATCATGCACATCACGTGTGTTAGTGCAAATAGTTTAATCTGTACTCCAGAAATTCTATTGTATTTTATATCTTTACAAAATAGATTTAAAACAATTATTTACTTTAAAAAATGTAATTCTGAAGTTAAGCATTTCAGAACAATATTTGCAATAACCTATATACAAGAGGTACTGGGTACCACTGGCATATTAGCATTCTGTGGTGGAGTGGCTTCCTGAAACAGAAAATGATGAAATGACGTAGGTGACAGTATTTTCTACAAGTCATTTGTGACTGATTCCTCCATAAATCTAGTGATCCTCCCAATAACATATCTCAAATAGCTTAAAAGATAACCTTGAAAGTATAAACAATGACTTCCAAACATCGCAAGGCAAATTTGATCCTAAACGTTTATTTCAATATTTGGCTGGGCCTGTGAATGGTCACAGAACTTTGCAGCCAATTCACTGATGTTCCCTCCTTGTCTTCATGAGCTGAAATTTTTCTTGTCATGTGAAACTTCTTCTATGAACTAAATAAACTTTATTGATATAACCGTGGTGCTGCCCAAAACTGTAGCTAAGTTTCCATTTCTGTGCTGTAGGTTTATAACATTAAGCAGTGTTTAGATGTTTCACTTCATGTGCATGGAACACTATTAATCTTGAGAACAGTGCTTCTCATTAGCAGAATTTCCCAATTAACAACAATGAAAAGAAAATAACCATTTGCATACCCAACCAGGATATCTGTTGGTTGGGAACAACAACAGTTCACCTCAAACATTAATTAGCTTTGAAATACCATAACCAAATTAAGTCAGTAAAAGCTTATCTAAAGAGATGTTAATTCTTTCTTCAATTGAACATGCTTGGAGGAAGAGATGATAGAAAAAAAACATGCTTTCTAAAATGCTGTATATGAGAAAGTAATTGGCTTTCAAAAGAAAATTATCTCTTTACATGAGGTTTCATAAATCACATTCCAATTGACTCAACAGTTTGGTTTACTGCACTGAAATTGTATAATTACTGTTTTGCTCCCAGAAATACTTGATTTTGCTCAAGAAAATACACTCTCATAAAAGGTTTTTCAGAATAGTTGTCCTCCGTATTGTCAAGTCACATTAAGGCTGATCAAGCGTGCACATATTCTCCAAATCATCGCTAGAACAGAAAAATTTTCGAGTGTATTACTTCTAAAACAAAAACGAAAAACAAAAAACCCACATAATAGTCATCTCTAAGTCTTGTTCCCAATAGCTCAGTGGTTTTATAACAAGTAAAAATGGCGTAAATATGTAAAAAATATATATATGTGCATATATTTCAAACTGACAGGCACTGAACACACAGGGCCTCTCTTCCCATGTACGGATTTGCTGTTTGGTTTGGGTGGTTACCGGATTTAAAAAAAATTACCTGGCCATCAGAATTCAGAGTAAATTACCCATAAATTTAATGTTATAAATAATTTGGTGTACCAAGAAGCCTACTTTAGGCCACCATATGTTCAGAATCTCAACATACTAACTTAAAAAGTACATGAAAAAATTGCAAGCAAATGATTGCTTACAGTAGAATAAAGTCACAACTTTATATCCTCTTTATAGACAGTTACATTTCATATAATTTAAAGCAATGACCCTACGGCTGCATTCTTGCACTTCTGCTGTTTTAAGAGGTAAAAAGGAAGAAAATGGTTCTGTCTGTCCCCAGCATGAGTGCGATGCCAGCTTCAAGAGGGAGGACGGTGTACGGACTCAAGAGACGCTCTCATGGAGCCGCTCTGGCCAGACCCGGCACGTACAGCACGATGGCTGTCACCGCAACCAGGGCAGCCAACATGGGCATCCAGGGCCAGGGTTTCTGTGTGGAAAGAAATCGAGAATCAATATCACATTCTCCCCTCTCTTTTTATACCTATTGACCCCTGGGTTCCATAGAGGCCTGCATACTCAACAGAATAGTAGAAAAATCTTTTCTTTGCATAAGAATTTTAAAAAGAAAAGTACAGAAGGTGAGGGAGCAGAGGTGTGAGAAGAACCGTGACAGCAGGAACTTTTAAAGGAGCACTGGGTGAAGCCTGATAAGTCTCAGGAAAGTCCTGGGCAGGTGTCTATTCTGTTGTCATTTGAAACCAAGTAGTGACTTGAAAGAAACCTTCTGTGGTCAAAAGTCTTTATCTACTCCAATATTACAAAACTCACTGGCATACACAGAAGCCAAGAGTATGTTTCTGTCTAAAATTTTAGTTTCTTAATGAAAACCAGACTTGCATGTTGGGATAGTTTTATATGAGACTGGCAAGGTAACAGAAAGAAAATGATCTAAGATTTGATCTTTTTTTTGTTTTGTTTTGTTTTTGGGTCACACCCGACAGTGCTCAGGGTGACTCCTGGCTCTACAATCAGAAATCACTCCTGGCGGGCTCGGGAGGACCTTATGGGATGCTGGGATTCAAACCACTGTCCTTCTGCATGCAAGGCAAATGCCCTACCTCCATGTTATCTCTCAAGCCCCAGATTTGATCTTCTGTTTTGAATTCATACAAGATAAAATCAGATAGGAATCAAGATGGATATTACTAGGGAACCTGCCTTTCTTTCTTTCTTTCTTTCTTTTTTTTTTTTTTTTTTTTTTTTGGTTTTTGGGCCACACCCGGTGTTGCTCAGGGGTTACTCCTGGCTGTCTGCTCAGAAATAGCTCCTGGCAGGCACGGGGGACCATATGGGACACCGGGATTCGAACCAACCACCTTTGGTCCTGGATCGGCTGCTTGCAAGGCAAACGCTGCTGTGCTATCTCTCCGGGCCCTGGAACCTGCCTTTCTGGTTTTTTTTTTTTTTTTTGGTTTTTGGGCCACACCCGATAACACTCAAGGATTACTCCTGGCTACGCGCTCAGAAATCATTCCTGGCTTGGGGAACCTTATGGAATGCCGGGGGATAGAACCATGGTCCATCGTAGGCTAGCTTGGGCAAGGCAGATGCCTTACCGCTTGCGCCACCACTCTGGCCCCTTTTCTGAATTTTTTTTTAAAGAAAAAACCATGTCCAGCATAGTAACACCACGTTATATAATAACAGTAGTGTTAGTAACTTTCTCTATCACAATGGATAACTGGAAAGTCAGAAATAGGCTGATGAACAGAACTGAGATGGGCTATAATCACCATATATGCTCTACATATGTGTGTGTGTTGGAAGCAAGTCCTGACAGATTAACTTTAGGAGGCTTTATAATATCTATCTGCTTTGATAGTTTTATTTTTACGAGTGTCTGATAATTTTATTAAGACAACTGGACTTTGTTTTAGGGTTATTCCTGGGGCTCTACTCTAATGAATCACTCCTGGTAGGGTTTGGGGATTGTACAGGTTGCTGGGGATTGAGCCCAAGACACCTGAGTGCAAGGCAAACACCCTACCCACTGTACTATGTTACCCAAGGGCATTGGCTTTTAAAGATGTTCTGATGTTGGAGATCAGGGCACAGAAAGATAGAGGACAGGCTATATTTTCATACTAAGTGTGAAGCGAGGTTGTAATTTCATGACAGCACCCTTACTCTTGTTCTTTAAAGCTAAGATAGAGAGAGACAAAAGTTGAAACAAAGAAAAGCTATGCTACACTACAGAAAAGAAGAAGGAAGGGGCAAGAAGGAAAGCTGGCTTGAAAATTGAGAGGCAAACGCTTCATTTCTCATTCAAATCTGGTTAAACACATAGTTGGAAAAGGGAGACTAATATTGTAGTAATTCATAGTTTACTCCAGTTTGCTAGAGACAGAGACTGGGTTAAAGGTAGTGTAACAACGAGTGGTTAGGTTGGAATTAATCCATGGTTAGCATTACTACAAAAGAAACACGACAAAATGTTATGTGATTAGTTGATTGCGCGGTTAATTCATATGACACGATACATGACATACTAAATGAAGGGTTTGCTCCAGGTAGCAAAGTACCTGTGTGGTTTTGCCATGCACTAGATTACAAATATGGCACAAATAGGTGACGGGGACAAACAGACAAGGACTCAACAGTAGTGCTTGTACCTTTCTCTACCACAATGGACCGAAACACCAAAACAGGAAAGCCAGGAATAGGCCGATGAAAACGGCTGGGACGGGTTGTAATATGGAAGGCTAAAGAAGGGAAGGGATATTAAAATCATTGTTTGCTATTAGAAAATCAAATAAGATGATTTAGATCCCAAGAGGGGAAAGGGGGAGGGGGAAAAAGGGGGAAGACTGAGGTAAAAAAACAGCACTCAAGCTTTACACCGACCGATCCAAACACGTTTTAAAAAGACATTTTCACAATCCGGAATGATGGGCTGTGCTCTCGATTAGCGAATTAGTTATTTAACAGGGAGACACGGAGAATGGCAAAGTGGATACTGCTAGCACCCTACGAATGCTAACGAAACACAGCATGTCACGGCAGAGCAAAGAGCATTCCACCAACGGATGCTCTGCCTGGCAGCACTTGTTTCAGACTTAAAACCCAGGATTTAGCAACGTGCTCTACTGACTCAAGTCTATTTCCCCCCTTTGTTTACGCCCCTGTTTTTAAACTAAAATTCTTTTCTGACACGGTCTTGCTTCCAAAGTTAAACATCAATACTCTGTGGTGTGTGCGAAATCTGCCTGCTGCCAAACGTAGTATTTTTAATCGAAAGGGAATTATTAAAATCAAAGTTAATAAAGAGTCAAATTTTAACACCACAGTCTATTATCTTTTTTGTTTGCTTGTTTGGGCTTTTTGGGGGCCATACCTGGTGGTGCTCAGGGGTTACTCCTGGCTCTACACTAAGGGATCACTCCTGGCAGTGCTCGGGTGACCAACTGAAATGCCGGGGATTGAATCCAGGTTATGCAAAACAAATCCCTACCTGCTGTGCTATCTCTCCAGTCCACCCATTATCATTTTTTAAAAAGGCTATTCACCCTTATTTATACAATCTGTTAAGTAATAATTCCAAGGTTACTTCTCAAAAAGTTCTAAGCAGTACTTTTAGAAAAATCTTAAGAGAAATCCATTCTAATTATACTGTTAATTTAATAAGTCAATTATAAGTTATAATTGTAAGTTAATTTAGTAGGAACTGGGCTAAAATTTCATCATCGGAGGGTTACAAACGAACACAAAATGAAAGGAGTAACCAAGCCTTATAATGTGATTTCAGAAGCTCTGGAATATGTATTCTAAAAAGAAATATAATTTTGTTTCTGCATAGTCTATACCCATTTGCCTAAGGAACACGTCTTCAGTTTCTAGAAAGGAAGACTTTCTCCAGTAAAGGACAGCTGGACACAACTCAAGAGCATTCTATGTGCGCCTGTGTCATTGGCTGGCCATGCACTATCACTCTTGGACTCGTGCTGCAAGTTAAAACAGTGCTTTTCCTCCACAGGAAGAGTGGCTCGTGCCCCCCGCAGTGTCCAAGCCATGGCAGGGGTTGGAGATGAGTCAGAGCACAACCAACCGCACAGACATTCATCAGTTAGGGCTCACAAGGCAATGATCACCAGAACGTAGGACACAACATTTATTTAGTATGACATCTTTTTTTAAAAACCAGCTGCCTCTCTAGTGAGTGAAAATAGCATTAAATTCAATTTATACCAAAATGTTTTAATTATATATGCGCACACACGCAGCAGCCACTAACAGACCCATCGAAAAGGTCCTAAAATTTATAAGAGACTAGGAAGATACTATGGTTTTTTTGTTTGTTTGTTTGTTTGTTTGTTTTTTTGGTTTTTGGGCCACACCCGGCATTGCTTAGTGATTACTCCTGGCTGTCTACTCAGAAATAGCTCCTGGCAGGCACGGGGTACCATATAGGACACCGGGAGGGATTCGAACCAACCACATTAGGTCCTGGATCGGCTGGCTGCAAGGCAAACGCCGCTGTGCTATCTCTCTGGGCCCGATACTATGATTTTTAAGAATGTGCCTTAAACAGAATATTAATATAAAAAGGAAAACTAAATCTTCATTTAGTGATGCAGCAAAATCCTAAGGAGCCAACATATACTGACTAATCTTTTGAGGTGTAGAGAACTAGGTGGATAGCAGGGTAGAAACAAGATGACATCTTAGTGACAGAACTTTTCAGATTTCTCTGGGAAAAATTGACAGTTTTTTTTTTTAGGTAAATAAATCCTTGCCCCAACCAGTCCTCAGGTTCATCTAGGATACAGTTAAAGAGAAAATTCCTACACAAAAATTCCATCAAGGACTATTATAGTGAAGAGATGAAATGAAGATTAGCTTCTCAAGTGAGTAATAAGATCCTCTTAAAAAAACAATCACTGTTCGGGCTCTCACTTGCCTTTCCATGAAAGCTAAGCCACATGTGCAGACTTACATTATTTCCTTTCTCTCGAAGCAGCTTCAAGTTGTCTTTACATTGTTTGAGCTCATCTGTGATTGATTGTTTTTCCTGCTCAGTCATTTCAAACTTCAACTTCAGTTCTGAGAGTACAGTCTGTGTCTTTTCATACTAAAGGCAAAGAAAAAAGAGTGTGCAGACGCGACTTAAAGAGAGTATGAAGTTACGGTTTTAGTCAGGTTTAGTCACCTGCAGTTTCAAAGCCAAGCCTTTCTGTTGTTTTAGGGAAAGTAAGCATCATTTGCACGAATAATAAGAATTTTTCATGTTAACTTGACTCTGGGTATAGATTTCTGGCTCTGAAGTTAAAAACAATGAATTCAACATTTTGTCATCTGTATCTAATATTAGGGTTTTTTTTCCTATGGAGAGCAGAAAAGTAAAATTTCATATTGAGATTAGAAAAAAAAAAGACAAACATCTATTAGAAGCAACGTTAGGAGGTATGACATCCTGGTAAGCAATGTCAGTCAAGTTAGTTCAGTTTGGAAGTAAAAATATTCACTACCAGAAGGCTCTTTCCACCAAGCATCATTTGGAAGCTTAACAGTATATTAGATAAGTGGATTTTCTAGACAAATGAAACAAAGAACACCAACCATGAAGACAGAGAATTCCTATCTACTCACTGAAAACTTATACACATCAGTTAAAATTTAAAAAATTTGGTCTAGATTGACATTTTTCTATGGGACACATGCTACTTTCTACTCCGGAAAACAGTTCATTGCTTATAATTTGACTTTCAAATAGACCTGCTAGACCTTGACTACAGGTGAGGCCAATGCAAAGCATAATGTGGTCTGTTCCCACTTTAAATGTCCTACAGATAGACAACCCAAATTGGTCACAATGTCAAGTCACTGCACCTCACATATAAGCCAGGCTTCCGATCAAAGAGTAGGGAATGTTCTACTGCTAGTTCTACTGCTCCCCTCTGTAATATCTGAAGGTTTTAGAAGGAAGACAAGGATCGAGCATAAAAATATATACTATGGTGCTGGTAGCAGAAAAGATCCTCTTTTCCCCTGAAGATAGCTATTGAGTCATAAGTTCCTTTCTGCCTACGGCATAAAAAAATTGTCAATAAATGACACGCTTATGGGCACCAGAGTGAGGAGGGTGTTTGCCTTGCACGCAGCTGGCCCAAGTCCAATCCCCAGCATCCCATATTGTCTCCCAGCCCACCAGGAGTGATTCCTAAGCACAGAGCTAGCCAGGAGTAACCCCTGAGCTCTGTCAGATATGCCCCCCCCCAAAAGATACCCTTATAATAGTGCTTCTGAATAATGCAAATATCTTGGAGTGATTAAGAGGTACTCCAAAGATATTTTAAGAAAGAAGGATCCAAACATAAAAGAAGCAGACAAGAAATGTGGGTGGGGCTTTAGAAGACACCAGACAACAGGAAGATAACATAACAAAGGAGAAGGAGGGCCCGGAGAGATAGCACAGTGGCGTTTGCCTTGCAAGCAGCCCATCCAGGACCAAAGGTGGTTGGTTCGAATTCCGGTGTCCCATAGGGTCCCCAGTGCCTGCCAGGAGCTATTTCTGAGAAGACAGCCAGGAGTAACCCCCTGTGCACTGCCGGGTGTGGGCCAAAACCCAAAAACCAAAAAAAAAAAAAAAAAAAACAAAAAAACAAAGGAGAAGGAAGTAAAACAAGAAAGAACTGCCTGTTACCTAGACAGGTGGACTGCCAAGGCAAATTCAGTGTTCCTGGTATCTGTATATTACAACATAATTAATCTTGGGGATTTAATTTTTTCTCTGTTTTTATTTAGGTCACACCTGGCTGTATTCAGGGATTATTCCTGGCTCTGTGCTCAGAAATCACCTCTGGCAGTGCTTAGGGGCCATCTATGGTGCTGGGAATTGAACTGGTCCTGGCTGTGTGCAAAGCAAGAGCCTGTACTATCTCTCCAGCCCCATGATTTGATTCTTAAAGAATAACTAGAAAGTAAATTTTCTTTTGCTTTCTTTTTTCATCATTTTATATCCACCCTACACTTTGCACTAAAGCACTGAATAAATTTCTTTGTTCCAAAAGCCAAAAAGCAAAAAAAGATTTCGAAAGGAAGTTCAGTCTGAGAAATCCTGCTGTTTACCTTCTGTATTTGAGGGAGGTGGGACTGGGATTGAGGAAGTCAAACTCTACAAGTAAGTCTTTGCAGAGTATGCTCAATGGTTTTGTAGATTCTCAAATTAATTTTTACCAAATTAAGACATATACCTTGAAATCAAATACAAAGATGCTCTAATTATTCTTGTTTTCTTAATATTGAGAAATAAAATAAAACTTAAAAGCTATCACACTGGGGCCGGAGAGATAGCATGGAGGTAAGGCGTTTGCCTTTCATGCAGAAGGTCAGTGGTTCGAATCCCAGCATCCCGTATGGTCCCCTGAGCATGCCAGGAGCGATTTCTGAGCATAGAGCCAGGAGTAACCCCTAAGCACCGCCGGGTATGGCCCAAAAACCAAAACAAACAAACAAACAAACAAAAAAAGCTATCACACACATATATAACATTTAATTGAAGGACGAAAGGTCACTTGTAGCCTTGGTTTCACACCACAGCTGGATATTATTTTTACTCCATTTTTCTAACTCAGATGTAAGAAATGAGCTCCGTTCTTTTTTGTTTGGTTTTGGTTTTTGGTTTGGGGACACACCTGGTGGCGCTCAGGGTTACTCCAGGCAGGCTCAGGGGACCATATGGGTTGCTGAGGATCGAACCTGGCTCAGCCTCATGCAAGGCAAACACCCTACCTGCTGTGCTATCTTTCTGGTCCCAGTTCAGTTCTGAATAAGAGGAAAATACCATAGAGTATTACCAACACCTTGGGTTCCTCTTTATAAAGAGACTAATAACTGAGCTGGCGTGGTTTGCATTATTTGTCTTGTTACAGTGTTGAAAATACAGAGTAAGATATAGAGCATAGTAAACATGAGTCCATAAGAGAAAGAACAAAGGAGCAACGCTGAAAGGAAATACATAAGCATTGATAAAAGGTAGGAAATATTTGCAGTAGATCACACAGATTAAGGAAAATTTTATCTACTATATCTAACATGCTGACACCAGGACACGCAGAAAGAGAAGCAATTCTGTATTTACAAAGGAGTATGATGACCAGACATCATTTCACAATGGAAAACACTGAACAAGAAAATAGGAAAGAAACATACCGACAAGTTCAGATATATTTTTAAATGTGCTGCATTTAATGCATTCCAAAGGCTTTCAACAACTTAGAAGCTGTGACAACATGCCGCTGCCATTTATGGCAACAGTTAATGCAGTTCGTAGAGAGTGCTCAGAGACCCAAAACAGGCGAACAAAATAATGCAAGAAAATAGCGAACACATTCAGAGTAACATACAATCGCATCATCTTCCAGCCACAGATGGCATTCTTCCCCAACTCTGAAAGAATTATGGCACATGGACTGGAAGGACACAAAGTGCATACAGTCTTAAATACTAGGATCATTTAATTTGGCACAAAATTTGTGTTCCAGCCAAATAAAATGAGATTTGTCTCAAAACACATGTCTTCAGCAAACAGATAAAACAAACATATTACAAATGCAATATGTCCACACATAGATAAAAAGGTTACAGTTTTTTTCCTTCAGAAACAAACACGAAGACAGAAGAAGAGTAATTATGTCCAAGTTGAGGAGACTACAAGGGGAAGGAAAGTGCAAAGAAATTACTGATTAAACAGATCTTGCAACAACAATTTTGGTAAACTCATTATTCAAAACAAAGCGTTGTCTTAAGGTTCCTTCTACTTATAACAAGTCTGTCACTTGAAAGAAATGACAACTGGGGTGGGCCCTAACTTGACCCAGACCAAGTGAAATCAGCCTTCTGATTTCACCTCTCCCCTGACTGACTAGGAAGCAATGAATGAAGCAGCATCAGGTAAGTTAAGACTCAACATAGCGCTTAATGTCACACTGTCGACTACGCTTGAGGAGAAAGTGGCTCGTAGGACTTCAACTCCTAAGTCAATCTTTAACATCTTGAGGGGTACGTGTGTTTTGGGGCCACACCTGGTGGTGCTCAGGGCTTAGTCCTGATTCTGTGCTCAAGGATCATTCCTGGTGGGTTTACCAGAACATATGAGATCCCCGGATCAAACCCTGGTCAGCCACGTGTAAGGTAAACACCTTGCATGCTGTCTTATTACTCTAGCCCCAATCCTCATCATTTTAAAGATGACTTTTGAAAAAAGAGACCCAACTAAAAGTTTTTAAGCAAAATGACATGAAAAGTATACATGCACAGTGGTGAAATGGGGCAAGTTAAAGAGCTTAGAACATGTTTGATTACCTGACTATGAAGCAAATTTTAAGATTTCAGACAGTTTCACCTGAGGTGCTTATACAGCACTATGGTGTGGCCCCAGTTTGCTTCTAAAAGCATTTTAAGTTAAATATGTTGACTGGCTTAGACCGATAAACAATGAATGAGTGAGCTGGCTTCTCTTCTAGGTTACAACTGGTACAGAAAAATGATACATGTACTTTTGCATATTTATATTTTTGAGTCCAAACCCTACTCACTTCTGTATAGAATGACTGTGATACACAATTAGAAATCACCAGAGTTGTTCCAAGTATCAACTATGTGACAGATAATGTAAGTTCTGCTTCCCTTGATTTCTAACTAACATGAATATTTGATCTGTTTTTGGCTTTAAGTCCAACCATAATTGGGCTCAGAATGTCGTTTTGCTTTACCTCTTTCTGGACATCCTTTGCTTGGTTTTCAGCCTTACTGAGTAGGGTTTTTAAATCAGCTGAATCCCGAAGATGCTGCTCTTTCAAGGAACCCACTTGATTCTCGAGCTCTTTCCTGGTCATCTGAAGCATGCTGAGATCACTGGTGAGGTCTAGACTCTGCTTTTGAGAACTACAACAAAAATTTTTAACAGTTATTCATATAGAAATTAGCAGCAAAAATCCCTTTTTTAAAATTTGGTTTCTGGGCTACACAAAGCAGTGCTCAGGAAATACTCTTTGCTCTCTGCCCAGAATTTGTTCCTGGCAGGCTAAAGGGATCATCTGGGATCCTGGAGATCAAATCTAGAATCTAGGGTGGTCACGTGCAAGGCAGATGCTCTACCCACTGAGCTATCACTCCAGCCACCAAATCCTAATTTTTTTTTTTTTTTTTTTGGTTTTTGGGCCACACCCGGCGTTGCTCAGGGGTTACTCCTGGCTGTCTGCTCAGAAATAGCTCCTGGCAGGCACGGGGGACCATATGGGACACTGGGATGAACCAACCACCTTTGGTCCTGGATCGGCTGCTTGCAAGGCAAACGCCGCTGTGCTATCTCTCCGGGCCCCAAATCCTAATTTTTAAAAAATCTTTTTCAGTAGGACTGAATTTCAAGGAAGGAGAGAATTAAAAAAAAGAAAGCGGGGGCTGGAGCGATAGCACAGTGGTAGGGTGTTTGCCTTGCACGCAACTGCAGCGCAGGACGGACCTGGGTTTGACTCCCAGAGCACCATATGGTTCGTCAAGCCAGGAGTAAACCTTGAGCATCACTGGGCGTGGCCCCAAAACCAAAAAATGGGGGAAGGGGAGGGGACTAAGCGTGGCCCCAAAACCAAAAAATGGGGGGGAAGGGGAGGGGAGGGGAGGGGAGGGGAGGGGAGGGGAGGGGAGGGGAGGGGAGGGGAGGGGAGGGGAGGGGAGGGGAGGGGAGGGGAGGGAAGGGAAGGGAAGGGAAGGGAAGGGAAGGGAAGGGAAGGGAAGGGAAGGGAAGGGAAGGGAAGGGAAGGGAAGGGAAGGGAAGGGAAGGGAAGGGAAGGGAAGGGAAGGGAAGGGAAGGGAAGGGAAGGGAAGGGAAGGGAAGGGAAGGGAAGGGAAGGGAAGGGAAGCCCTTAGGCTTGTTTTTGTTTTTATTAAAACAAAACAAAACAAAACAAAACAAAAATTGGGCTACCTTGGCAGTACTCACAGAGTTCTGGAACAGTAACTCATGTTGATGGGGGACAATGTGGTGACAGGAATCAAATCATGTGTCCTAATCACTCTGCTACTCCTAGTCCCAAACATTCTTTTAATAATGAAAGCTCAAAAATTTAAGAAAAATTTTAATTAAAAAATATCAGCGCAGGGGCTGGTGAGGTGGCGCTAGAGGTAAGGTGTCTACCTTGCAAGCGCTAGCCAAGGAACGGACCACGGTTCAATCCCCCGGCGTCCCATGTGGTCCCCCCAAGCCAGGGGCAATTTCTGAGCGCTTAGCCAGGAATTAACCCCTGAGCATCAAAAGGGTGTGGCCCAAAAAAACAAACAAACAAACAAAAATATATATATCAGCATTAAGGTAACGTAATAAAGGATTTACAATTGTGTGGTACTGAGAGTCCACTATTGTGGGGACTGAGAGTTACCTCATCTGGCCACTACTGAAATAGGAGGAATTAAATTTCAAACTATGCAGGAAATGTTGATAAGACAGCACTTAATTTGCTAGGGAAAACAACCTACTACATTCAGGGGCTGGTGAGATTGTACAGTACATTGGGCTCTTACCTTGCACCTTGTCAGCTGGGGTTCAATTCCCAGCACTTGCTAGGTATGTCCCTTGAGCCCTGTCAGGACTATTCCCTGAGCACTTTCTGTGTGGCCCCAAAACAAACAAAAAAAAGTCTGTTGCGTTCATCAGGTTGCATGTAAGTTACTGGGTATTAGAAAAATTTAACTGGTTTTAGAGAATTTCTAATTTTTTGTTTTGTTTTGGAGTCACACCCTGTGTTACTCAGGGGTTGCTCTTGGCTCTATACTCAGAAATTACTCCCAGCAGTGCTTGGGGATCATTAGATGCCGGTGACTGAATCCAGATCAGCCATGTGCATGGCAAAAACTCTACCTACTGTACTATCATTCCAGCCCTGAATTCTGGACAGGAGAATTTCAAAACTTCTGAAACTGGGGCTGGAGCAGTGGCGCAGTTGGTAGGACTTTTGCCTTGCACGTACTAACTTAGGATGGACGACGGTTGGATCCCCTGGCGTCCCATATGGTCCTCAAGTCAGAGGTGATTTCTGAGTACATAGCCAGGAGTAACCCCTGAACGTCACTTGTTTTTTTGTTTTTTGTTTTTTTTTTTGGGGTCACACCCGGCAGTGCTCAGGGGTTACTCCTGGCTGTCTGCTCAGAAATAGCTCCTGGCAGGCAAGGGGGACCATATGGGACACTGGAATTCGAACCAACCACCTTTGGTCCTGGATCGGCTGCTTGCAAGGCAAACGCCGCTGTACTATCTCTCTGGGCCCGACGTCACTTGTTGTGGCCCAAAGAAAACCAAAAAGCAAACAAACAAACAAACAAAAAAAAAAACCCCCAAAATTAACACAAATAACTTCTGAAGCTAAATTATCTTTCAATGAGATAAACTCTTTTTTGCTTTATTTTGAGGATTATACCTGGCTGTACTCAGCACTTACTCCTGGCTCTGTGATCATGGAACATTCCTGGGAGGTTTTAGGTAGAATATGTGGTGCCAGGGATTGAACCCACGTTGTTGCATGCAAGGCATATACCACACTATACTATCACTCCAGCCTACAGATTCTTAATTGTAGTAATCTTTTGATGAAGTCTTATTAACAGAAGAGATCGCTGGTATAAAAGAAGCCTATATTTTTCCTTTTTCCCAACAGAACCACAGAGTTTAAATCATCTTGTTTTGCCTTATAAATTTGGAGGGGGGTGGTGGGTGGTACCAGGAGCCAACAGTCGCATGAACATTGATTGGAAATAAAAAAAATGACCAGACCTAACCACCAAACCCAAAGTCATCAACAACAGAATCAAGATACCTAATCTACAACAAGTTACATACAAAAGGGACTGGCTACACTAGCAGAACAGGGAGCAGAGGGAGGTCTGGAAGACATGCTGGGGAGCAGGGGTGGAGGAGGACAACACTGGTGGTAGGAATGGCCTTAATTCACTGTCACTATGTACCATAAGTACGACGGCGAAAGACTCGTAATTCACATTGGTCACAAAAAAAAATTAAAAAGAAGCCTCTGTTTGAAATGTACAATTAACGTAGAGGGCGGGTTATTTAAGACAGAGAAAGATTTTGAATCTAAAAGAAGTTCTGCATACTTATGCAATTCTTTTTCTTGTCGCTGCAGTTCTGATGATAACAACACATTTTCTTTTTTTAGAGAACGGCACTCTGTTTCCAGTACATTCCATTCCTTTCTCAACTTCTCCAGTTCGCCTAAAATAAAATAATCCCAGAACATATCTATTAAATAGAAGCATAATAATCTCAAGGATAAAGAAAAATAAAGAATATGTTTTCCTCCTTAAAAAAGGCAGACGATATATACATATTCATTGATACTTCAGGCAAGTCTCAGTACCTGAAACCTGAGGGATATTCCCTCCTTCACTTCACTTTCATAAGACAAATCTTTTTTTTTTTTTTTTTTTTTTTGGTTTTTGGATCACACCTGGCAGCGCTCAGGGGTTTCTTCCTGGTTCTACATTCAGAAATCGCTCCTGGCAGGCTCGGGGGACCATATGGGATGCAGGGACTCGAATCACCAACCTTCTGCATGCAAGGCAAACGCCTTACCTCCATGCTAACTCCCCAGCCCCCGACAAATAATTTGTTTTTGGGTCACACCCAGCGGTGCTCAGGGGTTACTCCTGGCTCTATGCTCAGAAATTGCTCCTGGCAGGCTCGGGGGACCATATGGGATGATGGGATTCGAACCACCGTCCTTCTGCATCTAAGGCAAACACCTTACCGCTGTGCTATCTCTCTGGCTCCCAATAATTTTTAACAATACTTAAAGATGGGGCTGGAGTGGTGGTGCAATCGGTAGTGTGTTTGCCTTGCACCGGGTAACTTAAGACAGATCACAGTTCAATCCCCCGGCGTCCCATATCATCCCTCAAGCCAGGAGCAATTTCTGAGCTCATAACCAGGAGTAGCCCCTAAGCGTCACCGGGTGTTGTAGAAAAACCTAAAACACCACCACCAATGACAGAAATCAATACTTAAAGATAAAATTAAAATTTAAGAAAAGCTTTATGTTGATTCTATGGTCCAGAATAATATGCCCCAATATAAATTTATACAGTGATTTACTATCAAGGAAAAAAAGTACAAGTCATAGTTATCACTGTCAATAGTTAAGGACTTCAGGCACCAAATATTTTACTCACCTTGCAGCCTTGTCGCTTCCTCTTTCTGCTGGTCCTCACACTGCTGACATCGAAGCTGGAAGCTGTTCTGCAGATTTGTGATCTCCCTCTCATATTCAGAGGCCGCTTTCCGCCACCGATCGAGTTCAGCCCGGACCTTCACGAGCTCTCCTTGCAAAGAAGTAATGTCGGTTTCCCGCTCAGACGCAGCTTTCTCTGCTGCTTGATGAAGGAGCATGATTTCATCTCGGGCACTAAGGAGTTCATTTCGAGTGCCAGCGACTTCATGGTCCTTTTCCTCCCGGAGATTCTCAATATCGACATGCAACCTCTGCAGTTGGGCTGGATTAAGAACATTGAGTATCATCTTCTTAGTCCATAACAATTAGGAATAAAAAACAGTCCCTATGAAATCGTAGTTACTGCACATCCTAGGCTTTCAAAGCTGTCAAGTTCTTTGGATTGCTTAGTTCATATTTAAAGCAGGAAGTGGCAAAATATAAATACACAAGAGAGGGCCCGGAGAGATAGCACAGTGGTGTTTGCCTTGCAAGCAGCTGATCCAGGACCAAAGATGATTGGTTCGAATCCCGGTGTCCCATATGGTCCCCCATGCCTGCCAGGAGCTATTTCTGAGCATACAGCCAGGAGTAACCCCTGAGCAATGCCGGGTGTGGCCCAAAAACAAAAAAACAAAAAACAATAACAAAAAAAATACACAAGAGAGAAAGAAGAAGAAAATTTTTCACTTCGTGTGTTTGGGATCAAACTTATGGCTTTACTTACACATTACATGTAAAGTAAGTACCACTCGGGTACAGCCTTGCTCCCAAATTGATCTTATTTCCTCTACTTGGAGAAAACTAATTCTAACATCTTATCCTCATTTTTCTATACATATAAAAATAAAAAAATGGGGTCATAATATAGTTTTTTATTTCTTTTAATCAAATCATTACAATCTAACTCTTTTTTATTTATTTATTTATTTATTTATTTATTTATTTATTTATTTTTTGGTTTTTCGGTCCACTCGTTTGATGCTCAGGGGTTACTTCTGGCTAAGCGCTCAGAAATTGCCCCTGGCGTGGGGGGACCATATGGGAAGCGGGGGGATAGAACCGCGGTCCTGATCCTTGGCTAGCGCTTGCAAGGCAGACACATCTTACCTCTAGTGCCACCTCGCTGGCCCCACAATCTAATTCTTGATTAAACCCTTCAATTAGACATTTTAGGTAGATACTTTAAAAAAAAATTACTATAGATAATACCATTTTACAATGAAGAATTATAATGCTTACATTTGTTTTCTTAGTGTCAATTTCTTAGACTTACCAATTAAATAGTCAGAATTATTAAACATATTTGAAGTTCTTTATTCAATTTGCTATTTAAATCCCCTGAAAATTTTTGCTGGTTGATTTAAAAAAAAAAAAAAAAAGTTGTATTGGGGGAATCAAGAGATAGCACAGTGGTAGGGCATTTGCCTTGCACGTGGCCATCCCAAAACAGATGTAGTTCAATTCCAGGCATCCCCTATGGTACTCCGAACCTGCAGGAGTGATTTCTGATCATAGAGCCAGGAGTAACCCGAGTGCCACCAAATGTGACCCCCCCCTTGGCAGGACTGATAGTACAGTGGGTAGGGTGCTTGCCTTGTAGGCAGTCGACCCTGGTTTGATTCCAAGCATACCCTGACCACCACCAGTAGTGATTCCTGAGTGCAGAGCCAGGAATATCCCTCAAACATCAGGTATGGCCCCAAAACAAAACAAAATGTTTTTGTTTGGTTTTTTTTTTTTTTTTTTTTGGTTTTTGGGCCACACCGGGCTTTGCTCAGGGGTTACTCCTGGCTGTCTGCTCAGAAATAGCTCCTGGCAGGCACGGAGGACCATGTGGGACACCAGGATTCGAACCAACCACCTTTGGTCCTGGATCAGCTGCTTGCAAAGGAAACGCCACTGTGCTATCTCTCTGAACAAAACATATTTCTAACGACTGACTTAAAATAATATCCTGCTGGGACTGGAACAATAGCACAGCGGTAGGGCGTTTGCCTTGCATGGACCTTGGTTCGATCCCCGGCGTCCCATATGATCCCCCCAAGCCAGGAGAGATTTCTGAGCGCATACCAGGAGTAACCCCTGAGCAAAACCAGGTGTGCCCCTCCCTCCAAAAAAAATCCTGCTATCATTTGCAAGCCCTTTACTCTGTCTTTACTGGATATCAAGTTATATATTCATTTGCTTATTATTTATCTTTTTACTAGACTCTAGAAGCTCTACCCACAATTTGATTACAAATCAGGAATTATTGGCTGAATAAACTGATTAAACTAATAAATACTGTCCACTCAAAAAAGTGTGTGTATACATATATTCCCAAAGTTGTATAGTATATGGTTTAGGGGCCATGCCTGGTGGCGGTCAGGACTTACTACTTCTTGGCTTACTCTAGCGATTGAAAATAGGTTGGCCACGTGCAAGGCAAACACCCTACTTGCTGTGCTATCATGCTGGCTGCTCAAAAAATATTTCCTAGGGCCCGGAGAGATAGCACACCAGCGTTTGCCTTGCAATCAGCCAATCCAGGACCAAAGGTGGCTGGTTCAAATCCCGGTGTCCCATATGGTCCCCCGTGCCTGCCAGGAGCTATTTCTGAGCAGACAGCCAGGAGTAACCCCTGAGCATCGCCGGGTGTGGCCCCAAAACAAAAAAAAAATTTTTTTAAAAGATCTGGTCATTTGTTTTCAACCTAATCATTGCCTTGTTACCCATAGGAGTTAAATAATAAGATGAATCATAGATAACTGTTTCTGCCACGCCCTTGCCAGGATATGACAATGCACACATTCATTTAGAGGAAATTTATAAAGGACCCAATTAGAGACTTAATTGTCCCGAATTCACAATTAAGAGTTGCTGTGCTATTTTGCTCAAGCCAGTCACACTAAATAAAAATAATTCAAATTAAAAAAAAAAAAAAAAAAGATCTGGTCTTGGGGCCGGAGAGACAGCACAACAGTAGGCCGTTTGCCTTGCATGCGGCTGACCCGGGACCAGAGGGATCTGGTTCAATTCCCAGCATTCCATATGGTCCCCCAGACTGCCAGGGGCAAATTCTGAGTTCACAGCCAGGAGTAACCCCTGGGCACCACAGGGTGCAGCCCCCAAAGCAATCAATCAATCAATCAAGTTAAAAAAAAAGATATGGTCTTGTGCCTTCATCATTTGAACTGGAATTAATTTGATTAGATCCATAATTATTTCAGACATAAAAAAACGAGTCTGGCTACTATTACACAAGAAAATTATAGGTAGAAAACTTTCCTTATATAGGCAGAAAAAATAATGAAATAGCTATAAAAACTTATCATAGGACAGTTTGCCTCTAAACAAATATTAAAGAAATACCAGGACTTTTAAGTTAAATTAAAGAATTATTTTTTTTCTTTTTTTTGGGGTGGGGGGTGTCACACCCGACAGCGCTCAGGGGTTATTCCTGGCTTTATGCTCAGAATTCACTCCTGCCAGGCTTGGGGGACCATATGGGATGTCAGGTCTCGAATCACCGTCCTTTTGCATGCAAGGCAAACGCCCTGCCTCGTTGCTATTTTTCGGCCCAAAGAATTATTCTTTAATTTAAATAATAAATTTTGAAAAGAATAAATTCAAAATCTGAAAAGATATACCGTTCAGAAGCAAAATTGGGGGCCCGGCGGTGGCGCTAGAGGTAAGGTGTCTGCCTTGCCTGCGCTAGCCTAGGACGGACCGTGGTTCGATCCCCTGGCATCCCATATGGTCCCCCAAGCCTGGAGCGACTTCTGAGCGCATAGCCAGGAGTAACCCCTGAGCGTCACCGGGTGTGGCCCAAAAACAAAACAAAACAGAAGCAAAATTGACCAGACTTGTAGTTAAAGTCCTAAAATATAAATTCTGGCACTAGGGGGCACTCAAGAGATGCCCAGGGAAGACCTTCGCTTTAAGTTAAACTGAACCAAGCTACAAAACCTCAGAGAAAGCTGTCTACAGCAGAATAGAAATACAGCTTCAAACCGGATTTATATGAATAGTATCTTATACAAGTTGTATAGTATTTGAATAATGGAATCTGACATTAAAACTGACCAAAAAATACAACAACTAGGGGCTGGGGAGAGAGCACGGAGGTAAGGCCTTGCATGCAGAAGGACGGTGGTTCGAATCCCAGCATCCCATATGGTCCACCGAGCCTGCCAGGAGTGATTTCTGAGCATAGAGCCAGGAGTAACTCCTGAGTGCTGCTGGGTGTGACAACCCCCCCCCCCCAAAAAAAAAGAACCTCCAAAAAACGCCCATACTAAAACAAAAAACAAAAAACTGACATTAAGTTTAAAAGCTTTCAGCTTGAAAATACAACTGAGGAGACCAGACCAACAGTGGGTTGGGTGCTTGCATTAGATGACGCCTACCTGGGTTCAATCCCTGTCATCCCATATGGTTCCTGGGGAGTGCCAGGAGTATTTTTTTTTTTTTACTCCACCTCCCGAGGAGTAATTTTTGAGTATAGAGCGAGGAATAACTCCTGCCCGAGTACCGCTGGGTATGCCTCCCCCAAAACAAAAACATAAAACAAAAAACTGGGGCAAAAGTGATAGCACAGGGGGTAGGGTGTTGGCCTTGTGCACAGAGTCAGAACTTACTGAGCACTGCTGGGTGTGGCCCCAAACTGAAAACAAAGCAACAACAAACATATATAACAACTAGCAATTCTGATTTTACCATACTAAAATTAGACATTTTATTTCTATGGCTTTGATATAGGGGATTGAAGCCAAGAGCATTCATACATGAGGCATATGCTCTGGTCACCGAAAAATATTCCTGGGTAAGATTTAAATTCCAAATAGCTTAAAAGTCCTGCTCATAAATAAGACCACAAAAATATTGTTTTTCTCCAGGATATAATATCCCAGGCATTATATACCAAGAATCCTCATTTCTTCTTTACTGTGATTATTTCATATTCCTTATCTTTTCTCTACCTCTCAAACTATAATTAATTTTTTAAATAACATTGATTTTTTGACAATTAAGGCAAATAAATATTGCTTTAGGAACTTCACAGTGGGTAGGCTGGAGAAATAATATAGGGATTAAGTAACTTGCTTTGCATGCAGTGAAACCCACCCAGTTCAATCACTTGTTCATCACAGTCTCCTGAATAACCCCTGAACACTGCTCTGCATGTTCCCCAAGCCCAGTGATTCCATCCCCCAAGGAATTTTGCAGTAGGAAACCAAGACTTCTCATGGTATTTCACAATTACAGTCTCACAAGACCAAGAACTCCAGTTTAAAAACATCTGACAATATGGAGGTCTTTCTGGTCATTTCAGCAATGACCTATAGAGCAAAATGGTACCAGAAAGAGCAACATTCACTAAAAAGAGCAGAGTATAGGCCATTAATGTGTTTTGTATGGCAGATACATAATTTCTTTTGCCAGTCAAGAGTATGATAAGCATTAGAAATACTACCAACAAGCTCTGATGCAGAAATTCAGTTCAATCTCATTACAATTCAAAGGCTGTCTCTTTAATTCATCTATAACCCGTAAGTGACAGTCTTACTAAATCCATATCCTCACCCAGTTATTCCCACTCCAAGTGGCTACTGTGAAATCTTCCCTTCTGTTTTCTTAAAAAGTAAAAAAATCAACTAACAACCCAGTTACAATTTTAGATTTTAGGGAAGGACAAAAGTTATAAAAAGTGGGAAGAGGGGGCCGGAGAGATAGCATGGAGGTAAGGCGTTTGCCTTTCATGCAGGAGGTCGTTGGTTCAAATCCCGGCGTCCCATATGGTCCCCGTGCCTGCCAGGAACAGTTTCTGAGCCTGGAGCCAGGAATAACCCCTGAGCACTGCTGGGTGTGACCCAAAAACCACAAAAAAAAAAAAAAAAGAAAGAAAAGAAAAAGAAAAAAAAAAAGTGGTTAGAGGGAACTCTTTCTACCTTCCATTTCTTTTGAATCACCATAAAAAGTAACAGTCTCAAGTGGTCTTGGAGTATTTCATACCTTGAAGAACCTGTATTTGTTTAGCAGCCTCCTCAGCTTGACTTCGATAGGCTTTTCTTTCCTCTTCCAAAAGAGCTAAAAGTAAATGAAAGAAATAGAATCTCGTTTTGTTAATGTAAAGTTTTCAGAAGTGATTAGACAGGGTGCTTGCCTTGCATGCGGCTGACCCAGATTCAATCCTTGGGCATCCCATACGGTCTCCCCAACACTACCAATGTTCCTGAGGGAAGAGCTAGGAGTAACCCTGTGCCTCACTAGGTGTGGCCCAAACACAAAGACAACAGAAAAAAATTTCCTAAAGCTTACCAAGGAAAATAAAAGTAAGTACATTAGTATTAGCAGTTAAATAGCTGAGGTTATAGGAACATAAAACAATAGTAAATGATGACTATATTCACTAAATAATAGAGTTTTCTAGGTTCTGTACCACCAAGAAAACATATGCTATATCCTTCATGTGAGAAGTTTTCTTGGTAAATGTTGATCAGCACGCCGAGCTTACAGTTTAAAAACAATGATAAGATTAGGCCGATGCTTATTTCCATATAGGAGGAAACAGGTCTTGGTTTTGAGCCCAGCATCAGAGTCCCCAAAGCACTGCCAGGAAGAAACCCAGAGCACAGAGCCGGGAGTAGCTTTCAAGTACCACTGGGTATGGCCCCCAAATAAAAACTTGACAAAAGAAAAAAATAAAACCTAGGGGCTGCTGCAATAGCTTAATGGAAGTCTTGGGTTCAATCCCAGGTCATGAGAGTACCAGTTGGAATGACCCCAAGTAATATGCTACAGCAGTACTGAGCACTGCTAGGTGTGGCCTCCCCCCAAAAAGCACCCCAAAACAAAAACAGACCTAAAATCTTCATAGTAACTACTGACAAAATAATTGCTGCTTGCTAAATACTTTTCATTATAATTAAGTGAATTAGCCTGGCTTCTCCAAAATGTTTAAGCTAAGTAAATGCCAATTCCAATTTTATCAAGAAGCAGAAAAGTAAAAATGGTTCCAGGAGTTCCTAGTTTCCTACTGGATGTGAACCTTCCTCCTAGCAATTAGAAGGAGCAAAAGGACGCCACTGGCCATTCATATTCACTTTCTCCTCATTCCAAGACTTTCTATGGTGCTAGCTGGCAGCTATAATAAGGTAGTTTCTGTGAGTGAAATGGCAATGTAAACATCTTCAGCACTCAGCTGGGGCTCCACTAGCAAGTGGCTAGGACTAGAAGATCGTCTGGTTCTTTCCACTTACTAATAAATACACTAATCATAAGAGAATATAAATGCTCCCAGTAACATTAAAACTAAAACTTAGAAATTTATATGCATTATTTTTTCCTTGTATTGTAGTTAAAAATACAAATAAGATCTTTCATAGGTATAGGTCTTTCTTAGGTCCTCGTATTAACAACATCAAGAAAGTAGAACAAGTCTCCCTAAATCATTAATTTGAACTAAGTTCAAAGGTAAGTGAGTGTCCAAGATCAAAAAGCCAATAACAGTATGGATCTGAAACAAGATACCACACTTCTGGGTGGACATGTGGAGCCATTCAGTTACATATTACCTTCTTTTCCCCTAAAAGACCAATGTAATTTTGATCTCACCTTGAAGTTCAAAGCATTTTTGTTTACTTGTTCTAGCTAGCTCCTGGGCATCAATTAATTCTTTGCGAAGATGCTGAATGTCTTGTTTTGCCTCAATTTCTGACTGTCCACCTTGTAATTCATCTGACAAAAATGTTTATTTTAAAAGCAAGAGTTAGTATCACATTGTAATTACAACTCAAGATTAGTTAACAGCACAAATGAGTTAAGTAAAATGTAGTGGCAGACTGGATTATATTTAGCATTTCAGTTATCTTTACCTTGACAAAATAAGAATTGTTTTATATTAGAAATTCATTGTTATAACACTATAAGTATTAATATAACACATATAGTTATATATTTCACTCATGTAGAGTCAAAATATACTTAATATTTAGTGAGAAAAGCGTATTTTGTTCTTTATTAATTTTGAAATTTGATAACAAATCAGAAAACCTTTACTAGGAACTTAATTAGAAATGGAAAAACAGAAACAAACTTTTCTTCAAGAAATATTATTTTAACATAATTTCCCAGTTAGACATATAAAATAAAAACTAGACTGAAAGGTTCACTGTGCTCACTTTGCCATCAGATATTTGCCAAATACTCCACATAGAGCAAATACGGGGTGAGTTACTAAGAAACATAATAATCTAAATTGTTTTATTCAAATAAATTGGCTTCGACTTCATATCACAAATATGTGCCTTCTCCAAGCTGTTTCACATCTTTCACTGTATTCAAAATTTTCTACTAGTTTTACCTGAAATAAATGCAAAAGTAAAACAGAAAAAAAAGGAAGAAACTTGCATTAAAACCAATGCAGTTGGGGCTAGAGATAGCATGGAGGTCGGGCATTTGCCTTGCATGCAGAAGGACGGTGGTTCGACCCCGGCATCCCATATGAACCCCGGAGCCTGCCAGGAGCAATTTCTGAGCGTAGAGCCAGGTGTAGGCCCTGAGAGCTGCTGGGTCGGGCCCCAAAACCAAAAAATCAAAACAAAACAAAATAAACCAGTGGTTTTTCGTCACACATCTATTTCACTTTCAGAAGTTATTTTCAATGGTTGTAACTTTAATATTTCTTGAAAAAGAAAAACAATTTCTATTAATTATACTTCAAATTAATGCTTAACTTAATTTTGCTAATCCTAGATAAGGAACATAAAAAGCAGAACTAAAGGGGACGGAGAGATAGCACAGCGGTAGTGTGTTTGCCTTGCAAGTGGCTGATCCAGGATAGACGGTGATTTGAATCCCGGCATCTCATACGGTCCCCCAGGCCTGCCAGGAACGATTTCTGAGCACAGAGCCAGGAGTAACCTTGAGCACCATCGGGTGTGACCCAAAAGTCAAAAACCAAAAAAAAAAAAAAAAAAAGAAAAGAAAAGAAAAGAAAAGAAAAGAAAAGAAAAGAAAAGAAAAGAAAAGAAAAGAAAAGAAAAGAAAAGAAAAGAAAAAAAAAGAAAAGAAAAGAAAAGAAAAGCAGTACTAAAGATGAGGTGTTTTCAAGAAGGAAAGAATGAAATTTTCAATGAGGGAAATGAATGGGTAATCGAATGTGATGCTCATCTATCTCGACAGCTACAGAGCTTAACACAGTGGTCTCATAATAATATGCTCTGCATTTTAAAGCCCGTTAAAAACAAACATACAGGGCTGGAGAGAGAGCACGGAGGGAAGGTTTTTGCCTTGCACGCAGAAGGACGGTGGTTCGAATCCGAGCCTGCCAGGAGTGATTTCTGAGCGTAGAGCCAGGTATGATCCCAAAACAAAACAAAACAAAACAAAACAAAACAAAAACAAGAAAACAATCATATAAATTACAAAGCATAACCATGTATACTTAACTAAATAACCCAACATATTAGTAAGTGCCAATGAATATTTTTTATTTTTTCCACTCCCCTAATATAATTTTTTAAACTTTATTTATTGATTTGATTGATTGATTTGTTTTTGGGGCAAATCCAGAGGTGCTCAAGGGTTACTTCTGGCTCTGAACTCAGAAATCATCCCTGGCAGGCTAGGGGACCGTATGGGATGCTGGAAATTGAACTGGGTCCCTCCCAGGTCAGCTGCACACATGGCAAACACCCTACCGCTGTGCTATCTCTCTGGCTCCAATATTTTATTTTTATTTTTATTTTTTTTGTTTTTTGAGTCACACTTAGCAGCGCTCAGGGGTTCCTCCTAGCTCTCCACTCAGAAATCGCTCCTGGCAGGCTCGGGGGGACCCTATGGGATGTTGGGATTCAAACCACCAACCGTCTGCATGCAAGGCAAATGCCCTGCCTCCATGCTCTCCCTCCGGCCTGGCCCCAATATTTTAAAGAATGTATACACATATAAGTGTCGGTAAAGAAAAACAATGAATCAGGGTTATGATTAATCTTCTTGGAGAATTGTATCTGGGCAATTTTTTTGTTGTCTAGGATTTAGCACTCTGATTGGAACTCAATCACATCATTGTATAACTAGGAGAACAGTACAGTAAAAAAATTCTTCTTTACATGATGCCAAAGCAGGAGATCTGGACTCTGATTCTTCAATATGTCAGTCAGAAGCAATGGCACATTACAGGGACAATTTTCTGATTCTAGAGAGCTGACTGACATTTACCACCACTAACAAATATTTGATTCAAGGCTAAAATCACGTCATTTTTCTGTGTGCAGTCTGTAAAAGAATTGAACGCTGACCATCACAGGCTTAGAAGCCACTCCACGGCACCATAGTTGTTTTGTGAAGCAAGATGGCTTTTAGGGAAAGTTACTTTCTGAGGAAAGAGAGAGAGGGATGGTTGAGAGAGAACAAGGATTTTCCAGAGTGAAAAAGCAAGCTAGCCAAGACATAAATGTGCTCAGGGAGAACATGTGCTTGAATCAAGCCACAGCACTTTATTTCAAAAACTCTTATAAATACTAATTTGTTCCTTACTATTTTCAATCTAAACACGTAAACATGAATGAATATAATCACTTAGAAGTGAGACAAATAAAAGAAGTAGGGCCCGGAGAGATAGCACAGCGGCGTTTGCCTTGCAAGCAGCCGATCCAGGACCAAAGGTGGTTGGTTCGAATCCCGGTGTCCCATATGGTCCCCCGTGCCTGCCAGGAGCTATTTCTGAGCAGACAGCCAGGAGTGACCCCTGAGCACTGCCGGGTGTGGCCCAAAAACAAACAAACAAACAAAAAATAAAATAAAAGAAGTATTACTACCATATAACAGCAAATCAAATGGGAAGTTATTTTAAGCAACTATTTTCATCTTTAAAAAATTTTAGTTGAGGGCCCGGAGAGATAGCACAGCGATGTTTGCCTTGCAAGCAGCCGATCCAGGACCAAAGGTGGTTGGTTCGAATCCCGGTGTCCCATATGGTCCCCCGTGCCTGCCAGGAGCTATTTCTGAGCAGACAGCCAGGAGTAACCCCTGAGCAACGCCGGGTGTGGCCCAAAAACAAACAAAAAAAACAAAAAAAACAAAAACAAAATTTAGTTAAAAGCGACCATAAGCAATCAGGAAACAGGAGATGAAAATGTACAGAGAAGCTCACAGCTGCATCACTCAGCACTTTTCCTTTCGCAACCTTAACTGACCCTTTTACAACTTAAATATTTTTTGTTTGAAGCACCAACACTTAAAATCGTTTGTTTCTACTTTGAAAAAACCTTATCTTAGTGTTTTAAACTAAAATGTAAAATTTCACACCACATGCAGAACTGATTTTGTCGGTGAATTTGAGACCCTGGTTTAAAAAGCCACAAAACAGAGCCGTACCTTTCAATAGGGCCACTTTAGCAAGGGGTTCATTTAGGTCTTGCTCATCCATTTGGGCGTCTTCAGGGGAGAAAAAAAACGGTTACAGAAAATACTCAGCTCTATTGGAAGGCAATTAGAATTTACATAAATCATGAAAATATCTGTAGCTACAGCATTTAAATAGTCGAAAAGAGTTTAGACAATACAGCCATGATTTACAGAAGATTGCTTTCGGCCCCAAACTTTGGAATCTCCACCCACACGGACCTATGGAATAGTTAAACTGCTCAGTCAGTACCGTTACCATGCAGATGTGTAAAAAGTTAGATGAAAACTTACCTGTAGTGTCGTCACTACTTTTTTCCTTGCTGGGACTCAGGGTATCGGATAAGTCAGATTCCTTTGCTCTCGTCTGGTTTTCTATCAAGAAAAAAAAAAAAAAAAAAAACAGAAGAATCATTACAATTAAAAAGTTTACATATATTTACTTTTTAAAAACGGCTTCAGGCTATGAGTGTTCTAAATCTACTAGTATGCAGATTACTTTTAAATTAACTGAGATCACTGAATCTCTTACTTCTTCACCACTCTAGTCCCAAATGGAATGCTGGCTGTTATTACACGAAGCTCATATTAAATTATAATGTGGATCATGTCTGCTGTGCAGAGGGCTGGGCTTTTGTTCAAGGCTGTCCACTTGCCGACTGGAAACAAAAATGAAGCAAGCTTTGCTAAAATATTCAGAGAACTGAAACAAATATATCAAAATTCCCAGGACAATGTGGACACTGTATGAAGATGATGAAAGTAAATGGTCCTATTATATAAAAACACTGTAGAAAGCCTGCATCCCATTAACTTATATTAGTAATACTTTAAATGAAACCATACTATACAAGTAACATTTAAAAGAATATAACTACTTGAACCCCACTGAGAAAAGACTTAACTATTTCTTTCAGTTCGGGGGTTGATTTTACTTTAATCCCAGTGGTGCTGGAAACTGCTCAACTGATCAAACATATAAATCTTGAGCCATTTATCTGGCCTCAAATCTTAACTTTATTATTTTTTTCAAATTTAAAATATTGGTAAATAACATGCTACCTGAACCAATGAACCCTTGATCTAATTTTCATTGAATAGATCTGAAAAATTCTGAATACAAATTCAACAATTTATTAAAGATGACTGGGAATAAATTAGGTCCTAGATCTTCATCTAGAATGGTACAACTATATATATATATATACCAGAGGTTCCTAACCTTATGTGACCAAATACCCCTTTTCCAGAAAAAAAAATTATTCAAATAAAGTGTTTTATCCAGAAAATCCCCCACTTCCTAGAAATCTACCTGATAAAAACAAACAGAAAGCATTCTCCATTGTTGGTGAGGGGGCTAACCAACTTCCTAGATATGCCAGCACTCTTTGCAGGGGTAGCATGGAAAAGGTGGTGTGTATTATGGCATCAGTATAGCATTTGTAGACATAGTTATTTCTTTTTTTTTAAACTTTATTTATTTATTTATTGGTTGATAGGTTTCTGGCCCACACCCAGTGGCGCTCAGGGATTTCTCCTGGCTCTGCACTTAGAAATTACCCCAGCAGGCTGGGGGCCCATTTGGGATGCCAGGAATCAAACCAGGTCCCTCCCAGGTCGGCTGCATTCAAGACAAAATGCCTTGCAGCTGTGCTCTCTCTCTGGCCCCAGAGATAGTTATTTCACTAGCCATAATGCAACACAAAACTCAACCAAGTTTTACATTCCAGGATTTAGTCATAATCTGATCTCTGCATTAATTTCCACCTAACTTCTGTTTTCAGTAAGGTTGGTTTCTTTACATGAGTGAGGTATGTAAGCTAACATTTATTTTTTTTTTTTGTTTTTTGGTCACAACCAGTGGTGTTCAGGGGTTATTCCTTGCTCTGCGCTCAGAAATTGCTCCTGGCAGGCACGGGGGACCATATGGGATGCTGGGATTCGAACCATTGTCAGTCTTGAATCAGCGGCATGCAAGGCAAATACCCTACCACTGTGCTATCTCTCCAGCTCCACATCATTATTTTTCTTTTTCTTTTTTTTTGTTTTTTGGGCCACACCCGGCAGTGCTCAGGGGTTACTCCTGGCTGTCTGCTCAGAAATAGCTCCTGGCAGGCACGGGGGAACCATATGGGACACGGGGATTCGAACCAACCACCTTGGGTCCTGGATCGGCTGCTTGCAAGGCAAACACCACTGTGCTATCTCTCCGGGCCCTCATCATTATTTTTCTAACTCCAACGATCCTTCAATACTTGGATTATACATTTCTTTTTTTTTGGTTTTTGGTTTTTGGCCCACACCCGGCGGTGCTCAGGGGTTATCCTGGCTGTCTGCTCAGAAATAGCTCCTGGAAGGCACGGGAACCATATGGGACACCGGGATTCGAACCAACCACCTTTGGTCCCGGATCGGCTGCTTGCAAGGCAAATGCCACTGTGCTATCTCTCTGGGCCCAGATTATACATTTCATTGAATACAGTGTGGGCCTCGTCTAAGGAATTCTTCCTCTCTCCAACATGCTGCTCTTTTACTATATCTTCCTACATGTCTTACACGTTTTTGCAATTTATTTTTATTTTATTATTTATTTTAATTTATTTTATTGTTATAGCACTGTCTCTGTGCATATATATCCACATATAACTTCCTTAAAATATAAATTCACTAAACATGTCTTTTTTATGTATCTAATAGTACTATTTTTAATACTATATATAAAGTATGTGATGCAATATTTTTGTGTTTTTGTTTCTAGCATTTTTGTTTTGTTTTGGGCCACACCCGGCGGTGCTCAGGGGTTACTCCTGGCTGTCTGCTCAGAAATAGCTCCTGGCAGGCACGGGGGACCATATGGGACACCGGGATTCAAACCAACCACCTTTGGTCCTGGATCGGCTGCTTGCAAGGCAAACGCCGCTGTGATATCTCTCCGGGCCCTTTCTAGCATTCTTTTAAGGAAATAAAAATACATACACTATGTAGGTGGAAACTCTGCAGCATTATGTATTATGAAATGAAAAATATTCAAGATATACGGCGTTGTGGGAGGGGCATCCCTGGCAGTAATCAGAACTCCTGCGAGTCACATTGGTAGTAATGAGTACAGCAAAGTGGGCTGAAGGTGTAGGGCCTGAAAAGGTCGTGCTGTTGTTGCCGCTATGAGTTACAAGAGCTACCTGGTAAAAGACAAGATGGCAGGATTCAGGGAGCCACAGGGTACGAAGGACCAACTTGGTTCTTTGCAAGACCAACTTACCCCAGCCCCCTGAACTGTTCCAACTATCCCCCACCTCTACACTTAACATTTGAAGAGCAGCCTTGCACATTATGCCATCCTTAGATGAAAAATGGTTATACATTTAACAGGGAATTATTAGTTGTAAATATTTAATGAAGTCTAGGAGGATTTATAAAAGAGAAATCTTATTCTGGAGGGAGAACCATGACACACATTTACTTTTTTGTTTGTTTTAGACCACATTCAATGGTAATCAGAGCCTTCTCCTGTCTCTGTGCTCAGAGGGCACACCTGGCAATACTCAGGGGACTTATATATGGTGCTAGAGATCAAACCTAAGATCACTGGCATTCTAGGGAAGTACTTTAACCTCTGTATTCCCTATCTCTTCAACCCATACCGCTTTCATTTTTTCTTTTTATGTTGCGCTGAGGACAACAACAGGGCCATTCCAGGTGGTGCTCAGTATCATGCAGTAACATAGCAGCACCAAGACTCTAACAAGGGCCTTGAACATGCAATGCATGAACTCTCCCACTGTGTTATGTCCCTGGACCTACACAGTTATTTTCTACTTCCTAGAGCTACGCAGTTAAAAAATTACAGTAGTATACAGGTTATAATAGAATGTGAAAACCTATTTTCAGTTATAAAAGTAACCAAGCATCTAAAACTATTATTGCCAAAATATTTAATAAAAACTTAAAAAATACATCTTGTGAGAAACTTAAAATAACTTAAAAACTTAAGATACGTCTTGTGGGAAATAATAAGGAAACTCTTAGAATATACAGTTTTCGAAATGAGTGATGAATTATAAGCAACTCTGGCCACTTTGCTTACTGCGATTTTCAGTCAAAGGCCTACTGGCAACAAACCAGGAACTTTGCACTAACCTTAGAGGCCCGTGGGAATCAAATCTGTGACCTTGAGGGAGTTATTTTTCAACATTCTGGTTTTGACCACAAAGTGACAGTCTAATCTAATCTGTATTAAGATAGAACACGAAACACTGGGGGAACAGAATGTATAAAAACAAAAGTGATTCTTTTCATATTTTTGGCATTTTTATCTATCAAGATATTAAAGTACAGCAAATGTATTCTTCTGCCTTACTGAAAACCTTGGGTCTTTCCTTGCAAAATGGGACTGAACCAAGATACAAACACCCACCCATCGTGCTACCAGAAATCTTAGCAGCCCTCACTCAGTGCTGCCATCTTCCCGGCGGAGAAATGGTCAGACTTTTGCACCAAATTCCTAAAGAAAATAATGGCCAGCAACACTTTCCAGGTAGTCCAGTCTTGGTTGATACCTCTGTGGTCTTCTCAAAAGTGTGTATGATGGGGGGAGGTTCTCCTTTCCACATGAACTACAGTAGCACTTCTGTCTACTCTGACAGAAATGGCCCAAATCTGAGACCTCATTTCCAGGTCATCAAATCTGTTTCATATTTATAGATCCTGGACCACAGGACACCTCAATATCTTACAGTAGTGTCAGCCCATTAGTATCACAGGAAATTGATGGAAAAGTTAATTTAACATCATAATCTACCAACTTCAGTGAGCCTTAACCATAGCGCAGAAGGCCCAAATAGAACTAACCACTGACTTTAACACCAGGGAGAGGGGCTGGAGAGGTGGCGCTAGAGGTAAGGTGTCTACCTTGCAAGCACTAGCGTAGGACGGACCGGGGTTCGATCCCCCAGCGTCCCATATGGTCCCCCCAAGCCAGGAGCGATTTCTGAGCACATAGCCAGGAGTAACCCCTGAGCGTCAAATGGGTGTGGCCCCCCCCAAAAAAAAACCCCCAAAACACCAGGGAGAGAAATATCAGTCATTTCAAATTTATCTGTGTTGAACTAAGATTTGATAATTCCATTTGCCTCTGGGCTACAACAAGCAATATGAAGTAAATTTGTGTGTGCATCAAGGTAGGCTATGGTGGTGGGTGGGAGACTGGATGGTGAAGGGAAAGTCACACTGATGGTGTGATTGGTGTTTAAATATTTAATGCCTGAAATGACTGGATGATGAATAACTTGGTAAATCACAGTGCTATACTTAAAATCAGAAAAAAAAAAATCAACCAAAAAAGGCTACACTCTGGAGAAATATGTATTCTTCTGCCTTAAAATAACTTTTTTTGTTTTGTTTTGGTTTTTGGCCACACCCATTTGATGCTCAGGGGTTACTCCTGGCTAAGTACTCAGAAATTGCTCCTGGCTTGGGGGGACCATTTGGGACGCCGGGGGATCAAACCGCAGTCCTTCCTTGGCTAGTGCTTGCAAGGCAGACACCTTACCTCTAGCACCACCTCTCCGGCCCCTTAAAATAACTTTTATGGGGCTGGAGAGATAACAAAGCAGTAAGGCATTTGCACTGCATGAGCCAGGTTGACCTGAGACGGACCCAGGTTTGAATCCCAGCATCCCATATGGTCCCCTGTGTCTGCTAGGAGCGACTTCTGAGCACAGAGCCAGGAGTAATCCCTGAGTGCTGCCGGGTGTGGCCCAAACCAAACAAACAAAAAATAACTTTTATATTTTATTTATTTAGAGAGAGTGTGCTATACTCAGTGGTTCTCAGAGCGTACTTCTGCTCTGTGATCAGAGATCACCCCAGGGTGATCAAGGGACATATGCAATATCAAGGATTCAACTGAGGTAAGCTACATGCAAGGTAAACACTCTAACCTGTACTATCTGGTTCTATACCTTTTCTATTTAGAGGATTAGCTCAAGTTAAAATTGCCCAAGAGAGCTGGAAAGATCTCATGGGGCTAAGGCTCTTCCCTTGCATGTAGTCAACCTTGGTTTTAATTCCTATTTAATTCTAGTTTTGATTCATGCAATCCAAAGCATCGAGTCAAGCTTTAAAAAAAATTGGCCAAAGAAATCAAATGTTTGATCTTATTAGATTACTAGCTCCCATAGGGCTTATAGAAGGGTGTATATCTATATACACACATAAAACACAGGCAAAAAGACTACATCAATTGTATAAAACATACATGCTTCAAGAAGATGATGGCTGAAAGCATGCATCTATTTTAAGTGAGAAAGTAAATCTTGTACATGTCAGGTCATGGTTCATCATTGTGTTCCAATACTATACAGCAAATAGAGGGTAAAGTATAATCTTTGTTTTGTTTGGGGCCACATTGGCAGTGCTCAGAGGTTACTCCTGGTTCTGCACTCCGAAAGTATTCCTGGTGGTGCTTAGGGGACCATATTGGATATCTGGAATCAAAACCAGGTCAGAGGCGTACAAACCAAGTGCCTTAACTGCTGTGCTATTAGCGGCCCTGAGTATAATTTTTTTTTCCAAACATGTATTCCTTACCTATTAAGTAGCACCAGCTATCTTGTATTAAAAACAAGTAAGTAAAAACACACAAGTCGTGATTTTCTTTGTAATATTCAATCTTTAAGATACATTCCAATAACATATAGAAATAAATAGAAGAATAGTTACCAGCATCAGTAGCAAAACTGTTCCCAAGGTAGAGAGTATACAAGGCATCTATTTTTGCTCTATCCTAATGCAGACATTTGATGTAAAATAAATACACTGGTCATAGATCCCATTCTATACCACCTTGCAAAGAAAGCAAGGTCAAAGATCAAGAGGGGGTGGAGCAGTAGCACACTGGGAGAGTGTTGGTGGTGGGAAGGTGGCACTAGTGAAAGGGAAGTATACTTTTTAATGACTGAAATCCAACTACAAACATGTCTATAATTATGGTGTTTAAATAAATACATTAATTAATTAATTAAAAAAGTATTTCCTTAAGTTTTCACTAACCCTTGCAAAGTGAATGTGGTAAATGTTAAATTCCATTTAACAAATGGTAAAATTAAAAATTTAAAGAAATAATAAGTCTACAGAAGACGAATAAGTAAGTAGTGGATTCAATACAGAGTTGCATCCAGCTGTCATACCTACCTTCTCTCTACTTCCATCCCAAGCTACTGTAAACATAGAATGAGTTAGGGCCCAAACAGAAAATCTGTTTAAAGCAATCTGTTTTAAGCAATCTGCAGTTAATTCTTTGCGTTCGGTAAAATATCTGAAAGAAACACTAAGACTTGAAATAGTTTGTAATTAGCAATTTCTAGTAGGTAATATTGTCAATGGAAAACAGAACAAAACTCCCTCCCCTAACACCACAAATACAAGCATTTTAAAACTGGTAATACAAAATTGTAAGATATTTTAGTCAAATCTAAAAGAAAATACTTTAGAACAAGAGTTAAATCATTTAAAATGTTGCTTGTTTTATTTAGCCTTACTAGATTGTCACAAGTTCTAGAGCATCTCTCTCTATGTTGACTGAGAAATACTGATATCTGACTACTGAGTGAGAGGTATCTGCGTATATAAATCACTTAACTGCATTTTAAGTAAAAACTTGTACTTTTATTTGGGGGTACCGCATGTTGTGGGGCCATGTCAGGAGTACAGTACTCCTGACACCTTGTGGTACCAAGAACTTGAAATGAGGGTTTGCTGCACATAAGACAAGCACCTAACCCTGGTATTATCTCTCTGGCCCTGCACTATCATTCTTTTTCTATTTTTTTTTCCTTGGTTTTTGGGTCCCACCTGGCAATGCTCAGAAGTTACTCCTGGCTCTATGCTCAGAAATCGCTCTTGGCAGGCTCGGGGGACCATATGGAATGCCGGGATTCGAACCACCATCCTTCTGCATGCAAGGCAAATGCACTGCCTCCATGCTATCTCTCCGGTCCCTGCACTATCATTCTTAAAGGATATCTTGTTTACTTGCTTACTGCCACTTATTTTATAATGCTCTTATTATTGAATACTTCTATTTTCATCTTTTTACTTGGGTCATGCCCTCAGGGTTTACTCCTGGCTGCACTCAGAAATTGCTCCTGGCAGGCTCAGGGGGCCATATGGGATGCTGGGGTTTGGGATAGAACCCAGTTAATCAGCTGTGTGCAAGCTGTGTGCAAGGCAAACAGACTACCTACCAGGGTCCGCCCTACTGCTGTGCTATCACTCCACCCCTGGTCAAAGTACAGAGACAGAAGTAACCCTTGAACAATGCCAGGTGTGGCTGAAAATTTAAACAAACAGAAAACAAAAATAAAAACCTTTGGAATTGGAAGTGCTGGATCAAAGGGCATGCTTAAAAAAAAGAAAATCTTTCAATACATATTTTAAACAAAATTATAAAAGGAAATCAATTTTACTCAGCACAAATACTTTTTCAATAATTATAACAAACTTTCAAGGAAATACATTCCAATTCAGATTGCATTAAGGAGAGGCATTAGGGCAGCAAGATACTTTAAGTGCTCTTATTTTTTTTCTTAAGACTCAACTTCCACTTAACAGAGTTGGCTATGCAGTCAACTAATCCAAACAGGTATTTAGGTGGTGGAGTAAAAGCTATTTTAAAGTCTGCTCTCATCTCACTTTAAAAAAGATTAAATAAATCACCATATGCACTAAAAATAGTTCACCATTCTGAAATTCAATGCCCATTTGCCAGAACAATATCAGTGATTCATATTCTATGCATTCTTTTCCCAAATATAGCATTTTCCAAGCACAAATTTGAAAATGGAAGTCAGTGGATGTTTAAAATACACTATCCTTTTGAATACTTTAAAATGTC
This sequence comes from Suncus etruscus, assembly GCF_024139225.1. NCBI lineage: Eukaryota > Metazoa > Chordata > Mammalia > Eulipotyphla > Soricidae > Suncus > Suncus etruscus. Next base: position 130,924,057 of record NC_064854.1, on the reverse strand, counting down.
AAATGAACCCAATTATTTCCAGACCTCACTAAAAGTGAGTGCACTAAACTATCACTAATCAAAAATGCATCTAGCTTTACATTGTATACACTTTGATAAAAGTCAAAAGAATAATGAATAACGCAACTGGTTCTTTTGCTCAATTTCCTTGTATTAAAAAGTGACCTCACAAAACACCGCTTTCAAGACAACTATAACAGACAAGAATGAAGAGAATACACTACCTCATACAATTATGACTGTTCATTACAAAATACAAACTCCTCACATTAAAGAGATCAAACGGAGAAGTAAAAATTAAGAAAATATTAAATATAAGATATCAAAGGTTGAATACATAGCTCCCCCAATTAAATCACAAGTATTTTTAACTACTGTTCTTTTTTTAAATTTTTTTATCTATTGTTCTTATAAGAGCTTTACATTGTTTCCATTAGTTTTGAGATCAAAGCTGAAAACAGTATAAGAAGACAAAGCAAATCTTTAATACTGAAGGTAGCCCACCTGAAGCATTCACATTAAATTTTATATACATATAGACCCAATTAAAAAGAAACTTTTCAATTAAAACATTCGTCTCAAAGCAGAACTACCAAACATTTCATAGTATCATCTAACAGTATTACTTGTGTGCCCTTCTGTGAGCTGTGAGAAATAACGAAAACACCACGCCTTGAAAGTGCACACTAACCTTCGTTATCCAAAGGACAGAGCGGTCAAGTCAAGCCCCACAGAAACTAGCCCACAGAATTCGGAAAACCAACCTTTTGAAAGCTTCGTTTCTTCGACCGCTTTGGTGAGATGCCCTTCAGCCAGCAGCTTCTCTGCCAAAGAAAAGAAACGTCACTATCCCAGCCCAAACCCAGCAGCATTTCCCCGAGCCGAGTGTAGCACATTCCATGACCAAATTTAAAGATGATGACATAACTCCCGTGACTAGGCTTGGAAAAACCTGGACCTGGAAGGAGAACTAAAGAGAACCTGAACTGTGATAGAGAAATTGGGGCAATCCAGAAATCCAAGGGTAGGGGGATAACTGATTTACTTTTAATTTTCATTAGTTTTGGTCTTATTTTAAAAGTCAAAACTTGGGTATGTTATTTACATAGAAACACAAATGATGTTAAAACTTACTTTTCATTACTTATAAAGACTCAGAAAAGATGCTTAGAAGTTTCTGTAAAATGGACCTTTTTTGGTCATTTTGGGACCACTGCTAAAGGTGCTCTGTAGTCACTCCTGGCTCTACACTCATGAATCAATCCAGGCAGTACTCAGGAAACCATCTGGGATGTCGAGGACTGAACCCAGATTGGCTGCGTGCAACGCAAGTGCCCTAACCACTGCACTGTTGCTCTAGGCCTGAATGAACCATTGTAGAAGAGCTACTTATTTCAAGGAATTTTTACACGTCTTTGTTCTGTTATATGGAAGGAGGCATTGTCTATAAATGTGTGTATTGGTATAACGGTCTTAAAATAGTCTATATTTCACTGAGAAGGATAATATATCTACTTAGCATACACCCTTAACTAATGCTCTCCTTCAATTTATGATTTGCCACGCGTAAAATAATTTCTCCATTCTTTTAGCAATTCAACTAACTGATCTTGATCTATGCCCACTACTTAACTATTCTTTTTAAAAATGTGGATCGTCACGAATTTGAATCTGCTCCACAACCCAGTAACTTCCTATTTCTTAAAACCCAGGACTTCTTCCTTAATTTTATTTCATATAAGTTCTTTGCAGCATGTGGTAATGTTTGCTTCCTCTCAAAATTTATAAGGCATTTAGTCCTCCAAGACATATAATGTAAGCTGTTGGAACCATTCTCTATTTTACTCTACTCCATTCCTATAATTAAGTTCTAAACTTTTTTTTTGGGGGGGGGGGGCACACCCGTTTGACGCTCAGGGGTTACCATATGGGACGCCGGGGGATCGAACCGCGGTCCGTTCCTTGGTAGCGCTTACAAGGCAGACACCTTATCTCTAGCGCCACCTTCCCGGCCCCAAGTTCTAAACTCTTAACAATCATCTTTTGTATATATTCATATTTTTAAGTCACCTATTTATGTTTTCCCACCTTATTTATTTATTTTTGGTTTTGGGGTCACATCCAGTGACACTCAGGGGTTACTCCTGGCAATGCGCTCAGAAATCGCTCCTGACTTGGGGGACCAGGGGGACCATATGGGACAAAGGGGGATTGCTCCTAGGCTAGCATGCATAAGGCAGACAGACGCCTTATGACTTGCGCCACTCCTCAGGCCCCCCATCTTAGTATTCAATAATGATTTTTTTTTTTTAGTTTTTGGGTCACACCCAGCGGTGCTCAGGGGTCACTCCTGGCTGTCTGCTCAGAAATAGCTCCTGGCAGGCACGGGGGACCATATGGGACACCGGGATTTGAACCAACCACCTTTGGTCCTGGATCGGCTGCTTGCAAGGCAAACGCCGCTGTGCTATCTCTCCAGGCCCTAATAATGATTTCTTATGGATGACTTGGGAGCTCTCATATCCTATCATCAAAAGGTTATTTTGTCTGTATACAATGTCTTCTGTGACTATTACTTATATCTGAATCATGGGCTAGAGTGATAGTGCAGTGGGTAGGGCGCTTGCCTTGTATGCGGCTGACCTGGGTTCAGCTCCCAGCATCCCATATGGTTCCGTGGGCATCGCTGGGGCGGCCCCCAAACAAAAACAACAACAAATATGCTGTGGTTATATTTCCTTTCTTGTATACCATTTAGGTATTTATAGAATTTAAACTCCTTAATTTTGCTAATCTTACATAACTTTCTCAAATACAATTCAAGATCTTACAAACTTTCAATAGATAAGTTATTCCTAAATCCTGTTTTCACTTTCCACCAAGCTTTTAAACTTCACACTAGAAGCCTGACTTGCCTTGTGTAATATTCCCCCTACATTCTAACTCTTCCTCGCTTGCCTCATTCCCTGGGCAGAAAGGGAATGTTTGTTCCTCTGAAAACGTAGCATTCTACCTCCATATCTGACTAATGTGACTAGATACAACTTCATAGGAATTAAGTTGTCTTCATATTTTTAAAGCATTGTTCCAATGTCTTTTTGTAAAATGATTACTATAATGAAGAATCTGTTCCAATGTTTTCAGTTCATATGAGAAGATGAGTCTAAGCCAGCCAGAATATTATTTGTTAAATATACACGCAACAGCTGGTTTGCCCAACCCATAAAGCATCTGGAAGAACTGAATTATTTAAACTCTGTAGCACTGAGAAGGGGGCCCATGTGACTGTGTATAGCCTTGGGCAAATAATTTAATAAGGAAAGAGAGTTTTTAAGATTTCTCTATTCCCTTCCCCTATAAATCCCGTGTTGTGATGGCAATATAAGGTGCTAAAACCGCTCTGTTAGCTTAGATTTCTTGAGAAACAGATGTTCTTCCTCACTTTTGGCTATATAACTTCAGTAATAAATAAATAAATACAAGATTTCATAATTTATTGTTATATTAAATCTAGTTTAATATGACCAACACAGTATAAGCCCTATATATTTCTAGCAATTTTGAAAATATTCTTTTTTTTTTTTTTTTTTTTTTTTGGTTTTTGGTTTTTGGGTCACACCCGGCAGTGCTCAGGGGTTATTCCTGGCTCCATGCTCAGAAATTGCTCCTGGCAGGCATGGGGACCATATGGGACGCCGGGATTTGAACTGATGACCTTCTGCATGAAAGGCAAACGCCTTACCTCCATGCTATCTCTCCGGCCCCATTGAAAATATTCTTAATTTTTTTTTCATTGAATCTCTGTGAGATACAATTACAAAATTGCTTGTGATTGAGTTTCAGTCTGTTCCAACATGCATCCCTTCATCAGGATACCTTTCCCACCATCAATGGCCCTTGTTTCCCTCCCGCCTTTCCCTCTCCTCTATGGCAAACATTCTTCTTCTTTCCTCACTCTCTCTTCCTTTTTTCCCCAGACTGCATATGGTTCCCCAAGCACTGGCAAAAGTGACTGACCCCTGAGCACAGAGATAAGACCAAGTCCCAAACACTGCCAAGTGTGGCTCAAACACACACATGAATTTACTTCCAACCTTAAACACCACTTAAGCCCTTCCTCTACCCTGCCAATCATGCTTTGTTTCCTTCCTATACAATTCCTGTTCTGAATATTTCATATAAATGAAATCATGAGTTTTCATAGATGTATTTGGATTTAGTGTAGTCTTTAAGATTCATTTACTTTTGTATCATTCCTAGCAGTGCTTTTAGGACCATGTGTGGTGACAGACTTGAACTAGAGTGGGCTATCTGCAAGGCAAGATTATTTATTATTATTATTATTATTATTATTATTATTATTCCTTTATTCTTTCTTTGGTCCTCAGTAAATAGAAGCTCGTATCTTTAGGGAATTATCTTGCACACTATTTCACTGATAAATTCTCTCCTCTTATTCCCATACTGCCCTTCCTCACACTTTGGAAATCTTATCATTCAGATGTTAGATCTCCAGAATCAATACTAAATTTTCTGAAAATTTCATCCTTCTATTAAAAAAAGTCTTGTTTTATTTTTTTGAAAATCTCCTCTACATTCTTTTCTAAACCTTCAATTGATTCACTTTTTTGTTTGCATGTTTGTTTTTTTAGGTTTTTGGGCCACACCCAGTGATGCTCAGGGGTTACTCCTGGCTATGCGCTCAGGAATCGCTCTTGGTCAGGGATCAAACCGAGGTCCATCCTGGATCAGCCATGTGCAAGGCAAATGCCTTCCCGATGCGCTATCGATTCGGCCCTGATTCACTTTTTAAAATCTGACATTTTGTTTATAGTTGTTAGAAATTCATGTTGCGCATCTGAAGAGAAAATACAGTGGGTAAGGTGATTAATTACCATGCCTGTGGTAAACCTGGGTTCAATCCCTAGCACCGCTGTATGACACTAAGAACCATCAGGAGTGACCCGAGTAGAGAGCCAGACCCTGACCAGTCAGATGTGGCCCCAAAACAAAACAGATGAACAAAACTTTACTTGTTTTCACTCTACTTTCTTCTTTCCTTCCCTCCCTTCTGTTGTTGCTCACTGTGATGACTAAATAGTACATACATGCTTGGCAATACTACTCACACATATGTGCTCTCACCCATTTATCTGTGGAGTATGCACTCACTGGGGGTCACAATTTTTAGTTGTGATGCTTTAGTTGTAGAGTTTGCCAGAGAGAGCTGTTGTGGTAACCATCCCTTTCCCTTTCCACCCTTCACTCCCAATTCTTGGCTGTAGTGCACCTGGAAACAACTTGGAGGGTGGTGTGTGTGTGAGATAATCTCAGATAGCGTAGAAGCCAGGATCATGCTTGGCACAATGATTATATTTATGTTATAAAAGAATAATTAACATAATATTATATAATAACATTGCAATAATTATGATAATTTGTTGCTATAAGAGAATAATAAAAAAATCTTTTAAGCCCAGCATCTTCAGGGCTGGAGAGACAGAACAGGGGATAGGGCACTTGTCTTGCCTATAGCTGACCCTGATCTAATCCCTGGCACTGTATATTACCCCAATCACCATCAAGAGTGATCCCTGAGCACTACTGGGTATAGGCCCTAAATAAGCACACTTATTTTATCCATAAAACTTGTTTTTCTGAAAAAAATCACTTCTACTTAAAAAATTATTTTGGTTTTATTAGGGGAATGGATGTGTGTTCAACATGTGTATTGAGCAAGAGTCCTGAGTTGAATCCAAGGGATTCATTTCCTGAGCAGCAAGCAGGTCACTAATCATCGAGTGTAGCTAAACAACACCCCCTATTTTTTTTAATTCAAGGTGACATGGTTTCCATCAGTATTACCCCTTACACTTTAGTCATACAGTGTTGCAGTACCCTGCCCACCACCTATGTCCTTCTGTCACTACCTCGAGGTTTCTTCCCTCTGCTCCCTCTTACTGGTAAGAAGAGTTCTGCTGACAAGCTCTAGGGGCTTGTTTTCATTGGCCACTGACCACTGCCATGCTCCTTTCTTCAAATTCCATGTGTAAATTAGATCACATGGAATTTAACAGGATACATACTTTTTTTTTTTTTTTGATTTTTGGTTTGTGGGTCACATCCGGCAGTGTTCAGGGGTTACTCCTGGCTCTACAATCAGAAATTGCTCCTGGCAGGCTTAGGGGACCACATGAGATGCCAGGATTCGAACCACTGTCCTTCAGCATGCAAGGCAAACGCCTTACCTCCATGCTATCTCTCCAGTCCCAGAATACATACTTAGTTCCAAATTATAAGGAAAGGTGAGCTTCCATCTTTTTTTAAGTTCACTGCAACACAATGAACATAGATGTGCATGTATCTCTTCGAAGCAATTATGTTTTGTGTTTTATTTTTGTTTGCTTGTTTGTTTTGTTTTGGGACCACACCTGGTGGTGTGCAGGTTACTCCTGGCTTTGTGCTCAGAAATCACTCCTGGCAGGCTCAGGGACCATATGGGATGCTAGGGATTGACCCGGGTCCATCCTGGGCCAACTGCATACAAGACAAACGCCCCACCACTATGCTATCCCTCCAAATGTGTTTTGTGTTCTTGAGATAGATACTTAGGAATAAAATTACTGTCTTTTTTGTTTGTTTGTTTGTTTGTTTTGTTTTTGGGCCACACCCGGCAGTGCTCAGGGGTCACTCCTGGCTGTCTGCTCAGAAATAGCTCCTGCCAGGCACAGGGGACCATATGGTCCCCCGGGATTGGAACCAACCACCTTTGGTCCTGGATCGGCTGCTTGCAAGGCAAACGCCGCTGTGCTATCTCTCCGGGCCCAGAATTACTGTATCTTATATTTGCTCTACGTTAAATAAGTTTCCTTAGTTTTCCATAGAGGCTGGATCAGTATTTTATTCTCCCCAAGAGCAAACGAAGGCTCCTTTTTATAGTATCTCCAACAGCACAGACTTTTCCGGTCTTTGATACAGGTTAGTTTCACTGGTGTGAGATATCTCATTGTCATGTCACTGATGTACATATGCCTAACAATAAATACAACAAACACTTTCTACATGCCTGTTTTCTTTGTCTGTATGTCTCTTTGGAGAAGTATCTGTTCAGCTTTTCTCCCCATTTTTTGATGTTTTGTTCATATTTTTAGTACTTTGCATTGTTGGAAATTAGCCTTTTGTCAGATGTATAATATGTTTTTCCAACACATGTATGTGTGTATATATCAATATATTTACACACTACTCAATACAGCCAAACTATTTCACAAGTAATTAATATAAATGTATTAAGGTATTTTTCTGTATTTACTTACCTTGTCTTTCAGCTGTAGTTAAGACAATATGGTTACAATCGTGTTGGTGTTTATGCTTTTGGTGTACAGTTACTGCAGCTCTACCACCCGCCACCCCAGTTCAAAGACATTCCATCACTTTCTGTCCTCATGTCACCTCGAGTACACTTCTCCCTTTCTTCTCCATGCCAGCACCCTTCTCCCATCACGTGGTATCTTTCATTATGTAGTCAAAATCTAAGGGTTTATTTTCACTGGACACTGTCCTTTCCCTTGCCTTGCAGAAATGGATTTCTTAAGAAATGATCTATGTATCAAAACACAATTACTATGAATTTAAGACTATCTGTCCTACGTTAAAATTAATGTCCAGGGGCCAGAGAGATAGCATGGAGGATAAGGTGTTTGCCTTGCATACGGAAGGGCGGTGGTTCAAATCCTGGCAACCCTTATGGTCCCCCAAGCCTGCCAGGAGCGATTTCTGAGTGTAGAGCCAGGAGTAACCCCTGAGCGTTGCCGAGTGCAACCCCAAAACAAAACAAAACAAAACAAAACAAAAAATTAATGTCTAGTTTAAACTCGTTTTCCTACAATGTGGACATATATGTGAGCAGAGAACGATGCTAGGTGTTTTCTATTCTGTCATAAAAAGAGAGCATTTTAAATTTTCAAAAAATAGAAACTTAAAAATCCATTTCAAGTATAACATGTAAGATTTTTAAATTGGCCACAGAGACTGAACAATTCATCACCAAAGAATGATGAAAGCAAATAGTTACAAGAACAACAGCACTCAATGTATTAGTCTAAATAAGGAAATTTCTGAAACCAAAGCCTCAGGATAAAGGAGGAGAAAATTAAAGAGGCATACACAGATCATGACTATAATTTTATTTTATTTTATTTGGTTTCTAGGCCTTACCTGGCAGTGCTCAGGGGTCACTCCTGGCTCTGCGCTCAGAAGTCACAACTAGCCAGCTCAGGGTCCCATATGGGGTTCCAGGGATTGAACCTGGGTCAGCCACAGGCTAGGTGAATGCCCTACCTGCTATCACTTTGGCCCCAAAACTATAGTTTTAAAATGGGAATGAGGAGTAGAGAAAGACGTTTTCTTTTTATTTATCTTGGGGGACACACCTCTCAGTGCTGGGGCTTGCTCTGGTCAGTGTGTGGGCAGCAAAGCAGTGCTAGGGACTGAAACCAGGCATCCTGCACGAAAAGCATGTCTTAGCTCTTAGAACTATCTCTTTGGTCCACAAAATTTTTTTTATTTTGCATTTTACTTTAGGTGTCAATAAGACATAACATACTGAGAAAATTCGAAATGTTCTAGTAATTAAAACTACTAGGGCCGAGGTCCAGAAAGATAGCATTGTTGTAGGGTGTTTGCCTGGCATGCAGAAGGACGGTGGTTCGAATCCTGGCATCCCATATGGTCCCCCGAGCCTGCAGAAGCAATTTCTGAGCATAGAGCCAGGAGGAACCCCTGAGTGCCGCTGGGTGTGACTCTCCCACCCCCCCCCAAAAAAAAAAAAACAAACAATCCTACTGTCTCACAGGATGCATAGGTTTAGAAACATCTTTGGTTTGGTTTTGGTTTTGGTTTTGGTTTTTTGTTTTTGTTTTGTTTTTTTTTTTGGTTTTTGGGTCACACCCAGCGGTGCTCTGGGGTTACTCCTGGCTGTCTGCTCAGAAATAGCTCCTGGCAGGCATGGGGGACCATATGGGACACTGGGATTCGAACCAACCACCTTAGGTCCTGGATCGGCTGCTTGCAAGGCAAACACCGCTGTGCCATCTCTCTGGGCCCTTGGTTTTGGTTTTTGGCCCACACCCAGCAGCACTCAGAAGTCACTCCTGGCAGGCTCAGGGGATCAAAGCCGGATCCCACGTCAGTTGCATGCAAAGCCAACACCTTACCACTGTGCTATATTGCTCTGGTCCCTAGAAATATGTTTTAACTTTGGGCACAAGTTAACCCCAGATCAAAAATGAGATTTACTGAGAGAGGGAAAAACATTCTGTCTCTACAAAGGAGACCTTAGAGCAGGGGTCTTCAAACTACGGCCCGAGGGCTACATGCGGTCCGCAGAGGAGTCTGATCCCGCTTGCCAGCAGTGAGCGCTGTTTGGTTGCCAAGATACCTGCCAGCATATACACTCAGTGTATATCCAAATATCAGGAACCATGCACTCAAAATGGTAACCATCTTTGGTAGCACTTATGCCTGTGAACAGACTTTTTCAAGAATGAAACATCTGAAATCTCCAACCAGATCAAGATTAACTGATGCCCACTTGCATCACTTGTTACGGCTGGCAGTGACAAATATGGAACTGGACACTGACCATCTCTTTAGCCAAAAGTAGGCCCACAGTTCCCATTAAAATACTGGTGCGTGATCTGTTTATTTATAAATGATTTTCATTTTATTTATATAAGATATGTGCAGTGTGAGTAGGAATTAGTAGCTCATATAGTCCGGCCCTCCAGCTCTTTAAGGGACCATAATCCGGCCCCCACTTTAAAAAGTTTGAAGACCCCTGCCTTAGAGGAAAGTTCCTCTAGAATTCAGAGTGATGTCCCTGCCCCAACCTTGACCAACAGGAACAAGAGATAGCAAGAGGCAGACAAATTCCGAAGAAGGCTGCCTTCAACATTCCATGACAGCTGGCCTCCAACTGGCTGGATTCTTCAACTTTAACACTTCATCTGTTTTTGTTTGTTTGTTTGTTTGTTTTTGGGTCACACCTGGCAGCGCTCAGGGGTTCCTCCTGGCTCTACACTTGGAAATTGCTCCTGGCAGGCTTGGGGGACCATATGGGATGCCGAGATTCAAACCACGGTCCTTCTGCATGCAAGGCAAACGCCCTACCTCCATGCTATCTCTCAGGTCCCTCATCTTTGTTGTTGTTGTTGTGTTTTGGGCCATATCCAGTGGCACTCAGGGGTTACTCCTGGCTCTGCACTTTGAAATCACTCCTGGCAGGGTCAGGAAACTATATGGGATGCTGGGGATCAAATCCGGGTCCATCCCGGGTTGGCAGCTTGCAATCAAACTCCTTACTGCTGTGCTATCACTCTGGCCCCCAATACTAGCAATACCCAGGAATATACCCTAGGAGCCCAAGAACACAATGTAGAAAAGTCCTCTGCGTTTTTTGGGGGGGAGGGCACACCTGGTGACATTCAGGGCTTACTCCTGGCTATGCATTCAGAAATCACTCCTGGCTAGGGGGACCAGATGGGACACTGGGAATTGAACCAGGTCCGTCCTGGATCTGCCCGCGTGCAAGGCAAATGCCCTACTGCTGTATCACTCCAGCCCCACGCATTATGTTTTACTGAATGCAGATTCTTATGCTATAATTTTGCACTATGAAGAAATTTCACTTCATATACAAAAAGTTATAGTGACATTTGTTGAACATCTAATCTTTTGTTTGTTTTGCTTTGGGGCACACTTGGTGGTGCAGAGGACTTACTTCTTGGCCTGCACTCATGGACTACTACGGGCATGGCTCATAGAACCCGATGAGGTGCTGGCGATGGAACTAAGGTCAATTGTTTGCAAGGCAAGTGCCTAATCACAATACTCTCTCTCTGGTTCCTCAACAGCCAATCTTATTGTTTACATTAAAAATGATAATAGAGGGGCCGGGAAGGTGGCGCTAGAGATAAGGTGTCTGCCTTGTAAGCGCTACCAAGGAACGGACCGCGGTTCGATTCCCCGGCGTCCCATATGGTCCCCCCAAGCCAGGGGCGATTTCTGAGCACATAGCCAGGAGTAACCCCTGAGCGTCAAACGGGTGTGGCCCAAAAACCAAAAAAAAAAAAAAAAAATGATAATAGAATTATAAACCCAGGCACTTTAATAAAAGTAGTTAAAAATGATAAAACAATAAAAAAGAAAAAACTACCAAGGTTTTCTCCTAAAAGAATAATAAGAAATACAATCTGCTTTACCACAAAGGAAAACAAAATAAAATATGAACTAAATATCCTCAAAAGTGTAAATGGTTGAGCCAACAACCAAATTATTATCTAATGGATTCTGCCAAAAGACTGACAGACACAAAGTATCTTCTGGAAGTAAACTAAAGATATTAGCTCGGGACTGAGATCCAACCCACAAAGATGGCAAGGAGACAGGCTAGTAAAGCAAAAGCAAAGGAGTTTACTAGAGATACCAGCATGCTGGGGCCGAACCTCTCCCAGGTGGCGGCCCTTAAAGGGAGTCCATCCACAAGGCATTTTTATGGGTTGCTGGGCTTTCGGGTTGGTACTATAGGTACTTAGGACATATTGAGTCAGCAGGTTTAAACTAGTGAAGGAGTAGCTTGGGAGCCTGACGACCTTAAGGTGCAACTAGTTACATAAGATTTATCACCCGCAGACCCCCAGGTATGGCTAGATATCTTTTTTTTTTTTTTGTATTGCTAGATATCTTGCATTCCTTAATTTATCTAACTGTCCTGGTGTGTGTCCATGAAGTTCCTGGAACTGGCTGTCTTTCTGGGCCTAATCCCTGTCCTCTGTAGCTTAAGCCTGTCATGGCTGTCCTGTCTGAAACCAAACAAGGTTATGAAACGAAATAGCAGTTAATCTAAATTTCAAACTTACATTCTAATATTTCCTTCTTCTTCCTTTTTTTTTTTTTTTTTTTTTGTGGTGTTTGGGTCACACCCGGCAGTGCTCAGGGTTACTCCTAGCTCCATGCTCAGAAATTGCTCCTGGCAGGCACGGGGGACCATATGGGACGCCAGGATTCGAACCGATGACCTTCTGCATGAAAGGCAAATGCCTTACCTCCATGCTATCTCTCCGGCCCCTAATATTCCCTTCTTAAAGTACAGTACACTTCCAAAATTACAGGAAAAGAGCCTCCATATAACCAAGCAATTTCATTTCTGGGCATCTATCCCAGAGTCTCAAAACACAGCTTAGAAAAGACATCTACATGCCTATGTAATGTACATTGCAGCATTCTCCTACTAGCCAAATTCTGGAATTTTGCCTCCACACGGATGGGGCTGGAAAGAATCTGAATCAAGTTAGAATGAAATGGACAGGACACAGAATAATCTTTTTCAAATGGGGATATGAAGAAACATAAACTGAGAACATGTCTTCAGTATGAAGTTTTCCCCGGGAAGAGGGAACGTGGGCAAGGGCTCCTGGGCCAGATGGGGGAAACAAACATGGGTCGAAGGTATGGTACTGGAATAGCTCATATATGAAATCACATTAATACGTCTGTGAAACACTATGCCCAACATTATGAAACACCAGGCCAGAGAATTTGTACAACAGGGAGGGTGCTTGCCTTGTATGCAGTCAACCCAGGTTTAATTCCCAGCATCCCATATGGTCCCCAAAGCACTGCCAAGAGTGAATCCAAAGACTAGAGCCACCCCCCCGATCATCACTCTTAACTTAAAACAAATAAAACAAACAAACAAAAACAAAGCTAAGGACCAGGATGCTCAATAGGTCATGTACAGGCCCAGGCTCACTCCCCAGCACTGGGAAAAAAGATAAGCACAAGGAACTACACAGCTAAATAGTTTATGGTACTAGAAATTATTTTTTTTACAGATTATAACAGAGTCTCTTGAAATTCTGTGCTTTTTTTCTTTGGGCTAAAGATATAATATAGATTATATACATTATAATATTAAATATAACGTAATTCATAATATAGTTACTTCGTATGAGACCAACCCCAAAATGATACCTGGTGAATCATCAGCTCAGTTATCCAAGAGTCACTGGGAGGACCCATAATTCTCTCTTTGTTGAAAAACAAAATCAAACTTCCTAATATTCTTAGGGCCAGGAATATGGCTCAATGGCTCAGTGGTATAGAGCATACCTCATTAGTGTGCAAATCTTTGGGTTCAATCCAAAACACAGAGACACAAACACAGACACACACAGACACACACAGACACACACACACACACACACACACACACAAAGACACTCACAGACACACAGACACAAATTACAAGAAGGAAGAAAGGTAGGAAACGAGTGAAGGAGGGAGGGAGACAATCTATTGTTAGTATATCCCTAGACAGCTTCTGCTCCCTAGAGGCCATCTTCAGATATGAATGCTCAAATTAAATGACTGTTTTTGTAGCTTCATTTGATCATTTAAGAAAATTAATAAAGTGTGAGTAATAATACATGAAATACCGCTAAACATCCACGCAAACAGCTTGACCTTTTATTTTGCCCCTAAAAGTGATTTTTAATGAACAAACATGAAATTTCCTTTTTGGTGGGCAATAATGAAATGATCACTTTCATTTGTCAAGGGAAGCACAATAAAATTTCTCTAAAGAGAGATTGAGAAACAAAATGAAATGCTCCCCGCTGTCTGAAGATGGCCCTTTGTGTACTTCGACTATTGACAAACACAGCTCTTCGTTTTCTCTGTCAGCTTTATTTTAGCCTGTCCTTATTAATATCAATGTGAAAAACTGTACTCACTCTGACATTCTATGAAATGATGGATAAGTGTGCGGTCCCCTCCACTCTTTGAAAGCAAGTGGTCTAATAAAGAAAGAAACACCTTTAAGGATATAGTTTGTTGCTGTTTTGGAAAACCAACAGCAGGTAGAAAAATGTATGAGCATGACTAATCCTGAATAAAATTAATAAAATGTACCATCTTTATATTAACCAGCATAATTTTGTGTTAAAGTTATAGGACTGAAAATCAAAACTACAGTCATCAATTTGTACCCTAAATGGTTAGCTTTTAAAGGTGCAGTTTCTATCCAAAGAGCTCGAGAAAACCAAAGGCTTTTTTATTGCTTTAATAATCTTCTCCACTTTTAAAATGTACTTTTTTTCCAAAGAGTTTAAAATACCAATAAATAACTTAAAAATATTTTAGCTGGGGCTGGCGAGACAGCATGGAGGTAAAGCGTTTGCCTTTCACGCAGAAGGACGGTGGTTCAAATCCCGGTGTCCCAGGCTCGAATCCCGAGCCTGCCAGGAAGTAACCCCGAGCGCTGCCAGGTGTGACCCAACCCACCCTCAAAAATTAATTTAGCTGAATTAATTTTGAAGTGGCTGATCTTTTAATAGTAAGTATCTTTTCAAAGCTATTCATCTCAGTTAAGAGACAAAAGGTAAATACTTTGATATCAAAAAAAAATCTTAACTACTGAAATTTTCCATAAAATGTTTATACTTTCTTTTCACAAAATCTTCCCTTTGTAGGCACTAGCCTGTGCTTCATAAACTATCAAAATATTAAATTATTTATTTATATCCATATAATTAAAACAATGACTACATGTTTTAAAGTAAGAACTTGGTAAATGGTTCTGATTAGCTCAAATAAATTTTTTTGTTTGTTTTTTTTTGTTTTTGGGTCACACCCAGCAGTGCTCAGGGGTTACTCCTGGCTGTTTCCTCAGAAATAGCTCCTGGCAGGAACGGGGGACCATATGGGACACCAGGATTCGAACCAACCACCTTTGGTCCTGGATCGGCTGCTTGCAAGACAAACGCCGCTGTGCTATCTCTCCGGGCCCTCAAATAAATTTTTTTAAAAATGGGTAGAGAGAATAAAACAAAAATGGTTTAAAAGAAGTTTCATTTCATACTTAAGGTGATTTTTACTTACTTTGAATTAAAGTTACATTCTGAATGTGCATAACTCTCCCTTCTTCAATTATATACATTTGTATATTTTAAAAACAAAATAAACAAACAAGCAAATCAAATAGACTTTGGGCATTCAAGTACTAAAAATATATTTGGGGCTGGAGTGGTGGCACAGAGCCTTGCTGGCACTAGCCTGGGATGGACCATTTTCGATCCCCCAGTGCCCATATGGTTCCCCAAGCCAGGAGCGATTTCTGAGCACATAGCCAGGAGTAACCTCTGAGTGTCACAGAGTGTGGCCCAAAACAAACAAACAAACAAACAAAAAACCCAAAAAATTTATATATGTATATTCTAGAGACTAGGGAATAGTTCAAGGGGCTGGAGTGTATGCTTTGCTTTGCATCCCCAAAACCTCAGCACCATATGGTCCCCAACACAAAGAGGAATGACTCTGACCTCAGAAGCAGAGAAATCCATGAGGACCAAATGTGTGGCCTACAAAATAAAAAAGAACTCTTGACATGAACTTTCTGAAAGATGTGAAAGCACGAACATCTGTCAGAAAGGATTTGGGTTAGTGTCACTCTGTGAGAGACTCTACATCTCAATCCACCACATCCCTCTCATCCTCTCAGTTTTGCTCGAAAGGCAGGCACCATCTCCTGTCATTCATGTTTACCAACTCTTCTTAACATTCTCACTGACAGTCTTCTTCTTTACCTTCACCCTCAAATTTATCATGATCCTTTACATGCTGGATCTAGTTACACGGTTTGAAGGCTTCCAGTCTATAGTCATCATCAGTTTCACATTTAGGTGAAAAGACATAAAACTCTTGTTTTTGAAAAATAAATTCAGTGCATTATTGGAACATTACAAAGAGATATAATGTACCTTTAAAAAATAAGAGTCAATCACAACATAAACTTGAAATTAAAATTTAAAAATCTATTAAGTAGCATTTTCCAAATGGAGTCAAGAAATCTAGATTCAATACTAATTGCCAAGAAAAAACTTACTTTACACACATCCTTTGTAAGCTATATTTTCAGAACTCAAAACAGGAACCAGAGAGATCGTTCAAAGGGAAAAACACATGCTTTTCATGCAAGAGGCCCCAATTTGAACCCTAAAACTCCATATGGTCCCTCAAGCATCATCCGGAGTGACCCCCAAGTAGTGAGCCAGCAATGACCCTGACTACCTTCAAGTGTGACGCAAAAACCAAACTCAAACCTCAAGAACAACAGAACTCAAACTATATAATACTGTGAAATATAAAAATTCACTTGAAATAAGATTTTTCCTAAAACAAAAGACCTTATAAAATGTACTCAAAACCAAAGTACAATTATGATAAGACTTTATAGATGACATTTATTAATTCAGAACATCCCACCAACACTTAGCAAGCCACAAGATATTCACTATTCTGGTTTTAAAATCTGAATTCTATTATTTACTATAGTAGGTTATAATAAACGTAAGATTAATATAAAAAGGAAACACACCTATCTACCTACCTATATATACCTATAACTTCCCCCAAACTCCTAGACAAAAGTTTTTCCCAAACAAATTCTTATAAATATAAAATGAATTTCAGACAGTATATAAAAGATATATATATAAGATATATAAAGATATATATAAGATGATCTTACTAATCCTCTGTTTGAATTCAGACCCATGGGAAATTATTTTTCCAAAACGTATATGCCAACAATAATCAAAAGGAATAAGAAACTTAAAAGAATGGAGGTGTCTATAATATTAAATGGAACTCTAAGTATATGAAGGGGGGGAAGATAGAAACAAAACATATGTAAAATGTTTTATTTATATGAGTTTTCCTATAGACTTTTATTTTCTATGTCTATGAATAGAAATAGTCACAGACTAAATGTAAGTCATTACTATTATGTTGGTATTAAGACCCTAAAAAATGTATAGTATAGGGACCGAGCAGTGGCGCAAACAGCAGGGTGTCTGCCTTGCGCTGACGGACTGAGGTTCAATCCCCTGGCTTCCCATATGGTCCCCAAGCCAGGGGCGATTCTGAGCACATAGCCAGGAGTAACCCCCGAGTGTCATCAGGTGTGGCCCAAAAACCAAAAATCAACCCCCCAAAAAAAGATATATATATAAGTATACATATATATATATAGTATGAGTTGAAAAGTACTGTAAGTATAAAATATATACTAATTACAAAAAGATTTAGTAAAGAAAAAGGAATGTGAAATGTATTTACAATATTTTATAGAATACTGAAATTATTTTAGATGTAACAGATTGAATATATATTAAGTACACCATTAAAATACTAGAACTTTATGCTTCCTTTTTTGGGGTGGGGTCACATATGAAGTTCTCAAGGGCTACTCCTGAAGCCTTGCTCAGGGTTTGCTCTGGGCAATATACAAGGAACCAACCGTGAAGTGCTGGGACTTTCATATGAACCTTCCTAACGTAATATAGAAACTAGTCCTTTGAGCTCTCTTCTTAGGCTTCTTTTTATCATTTTATGTGGAAACTAAATTTCTTAAGTAATATATGTAGCTTTATATTATTTTTATAGGATAGTATAGTTTTAACTCCCTCCAAGACATACTCATATTCTGCTTATTGGATAACAAAAATGACAAGGCAAAGTCATTTTACTTAGATTTGTCATTTCAAAAATGAGATTTACTGGGAAAGTATTAATCAGAATAATCTTAATATCTTCAGACAGGTTAGGTAGTCTTTTACTATACTTGGCTCTCTCGGCACAAAAATAATAGCCTTATTTAAATTGTATCTGAGATTTTATAATCTTAGAATAGTTCTAAAAATTATTGCAAATGACTCAATAAATTCATATTAGTCCAAATTTTACTCTGCGATTTAATTTGGTATAATGAGGTCTTTGTATATAAACATACGTATTTCTATTCAGTTTCTTTTTTCTTTCTTTTTTTTTTTTTTGGGGGGGGGGTCACACCCTGTGACGCTCAAGTGTTATTCCTGGCTATGTGCTCAGAAATCACTCCTGGCTTGGGGGATCATGTGGGACACCAGGGAATCAAACCGTGGTCCATCGTGGGTATGCCATGGCTCGGGCCCCAGTCTACTGTTTCTTTATATTGTCACCCTATTCAATTTATCATCAATAAAAACATAAATAGATCAGTAAGTGAAAATATAATTTATAGCAAGCAGAAATTTCAAATATTCAAAATATGTTTTTACTCTTAAATCAAGGAGTTGTCTATTTTCACCTAAATAACTAGAATTGGCAAAATAATTTAAGCAGCCATTTGACAATTCTAAATAGTAAAAGATAGTTCAGTGTACAGAATTGACTCTATTCTACTAGTTTACTAGTATTCTACTAGTATTTAACAGTTTACTCTTAACTGAAAGAATAAAAAGCTCCCAGCTTCAGTTAACAAATCATTAATAATGTTCACTCAAAAAGAAAGAAGTGGGGGCTGGAGAGATAGCATGGAGGTAAAGCGTTTGCCTTTCATGCAAGAGGTCATCGGTTCGAATCCCAGCATCCCATATGGTCCCCTGTGCCTGCCAGGAGCAATTTCTGAGCATGGAGCCAGGAGTAACCCCTGAGCACTGCCGGGTGTGACCCAAAAACCACAAAAAAAAAAAAAAAAAAAAAAAAGAAAGAAGTGAACATTCCAGGAAAAGAAAGAATAATGACAACAGAAAATATACTTTCACTTAAGGATGAAAGGCTTTTGCAAGAAGACAATGAAGTCATTGAATGTGCTGGCTAAGTTGGTAACTTTGGTGCAATGAATATAAACTACACCTTTAAAAATTTCTCAAACTGAAACTCAAGCAAATCAGTTTTAAAATGTCAACATCTTACCAAAAAACGATTAAAGTCTTAAAAATTCACAATACATATTATCATGTCTTGACTTCGTAGTATAAATATACATGATTACCTAAGTTAAGAGCAAACTTAAACCCAAAAATAGCAGCTTTTTCTAACTTTGTCAGCTTTGTTGTTGCCTCAAGACATCCTGATATGAGGGGGAGAAATGAAGTTCTGGTTATCAGCCTTGACATTCTTCACTAAGTTCTGTTTAAAAACTGAAGGGGGGGGGGGGCAGGAGCAATAGTACAGTAGGTAGGGTATCCCACATGGATACCAGAAGTGAGTCCTCAGTGCAGAGCCAGGAGTAACTAGGAACATTGCTAGGTGTGGTTCCTTTCCAAAAAAACCAAAAAATCTGCTGTGAGAGGCATACAGGTTTATAAATAGAAAAATTTTTTATTTAAACTCCCAAGAATCTAATGCAGGATCTGGCATCTATATTCTGGTACTTATATTCACATACATAGTAATACTGAAGAGGAGATGAGGGAATAGGAGTATTTCAGCTGAAGAAACATCGAAGTCACTGGATAAAATGTACCAGACACAATAACAGGATAGCCCAAGTGATCCATAAAGAAGGGTTTCAGTATCAAGGAATAAATGATTTTCAGATGACAGAAATGACTGCCATCATTTTCTCTAACTCATGAAACAGACAGATACAGAAAACAGTTTCTAAGACATGTTCAATGGCTCAGAGGGCTACTGAGTAAAATTCTTGATGGGAAGGGACAGTGTATAGCATTAAACACGGGGAATCAATTATCCCCAGGAATTACAGAAATTAGTATTATAGGGGATCACAAACAGTGGAGGCTGTGAGGACAAGTTGAGCATGTATCATGGTAACCAGGGATTAGGCTCAAGGTCTCACATTTGCTCTATGTACATTTTAAACCACTGAACCATCTTTGAGGTACCTTCTCAATAGAGATCCAAACAACAGAACTGTGAGAGCTGTCTACATCACCATGTCACATGCAACCAACTTCAAGTCAGAGTGTGAACTCTTGGTCTCATGCTTCCTAGACAGTTGTTTAAGACACTAATCTTCTAGGGCCCCAGCATTTCATTCTTTGAGAAATGCAATGGCGGACAAAATGGCCACGCTAAGTTAAACTCATTACCATCTTAGTATTGGAAAATTGTAATTCCCATAGAACAAGGGCTACCCAACCATCGACTATAGAATTTATGAGTTGCAAGATAAAGGAAGACTAGCATAAAAGAGAATTCAAGGTCTATGGACCATACGATTTCCATTTCAAACACTTAAAATTTTGACCTCTCTATTCTGCTTAAATATCAAAAGAAAATTATGAAAGAAAAATATTTAAGGTTTTACACTACCTTTTTCTGTGCTCCCATTTATTTTAGGTAAGAAGTCATCAACTTGTATCCCTAGGATTAAGAGAGTGTATCATTGCCTGATCAGAGAAAGTGACTCCAAAACTGGTTTCAAGTGTAACCATGGGATCTCACATCCCTCATTATTTTTACACAAAAGGTTCAGCTTCCCATTGAAAGAGAAGAAGCTGAAACTACAAAGTAATCCAATAAACCTCAAAAGACAAAGGATCCTGCTACTGTATTTTTCTTATATCAATAATACCTAAGTAGAATGTCTCAGATACAGAAATGTCATTCATTACAAGGACAAAACAATGGCACCCACTAGTGGCGATCAAGAATATTTTAAAGAAAATGTTCTGTATGTATTAGTATATATTCTATGCCAAATACCGGAATAATAAAACATCTGTTACAAAGAATAAGCACCCAATGTAAATCTGTAAATACCAAATGTTTTGTGATAAAATTCAGCTTTAAAATAAGAGATAGGATACTTACCTAAGCTGCTGCATTCTTTAAGAGTTTTCTCCTGAAGATGTTCTAACCGTACTGTAAATAAAAGTCCAAGAAAAAGATATTTCACAGATAAAAAGAAAAAAAATCAAATCAAATCAATGTCTGGATAAGCTCACTTACCTTGTAAAGCTGTTAGCCGTTCATTGGTGAAGTCATTATCAGCTTGCAAAGCTTCAATTTTTGCCTGGAGCTCCTGTTCTTTTTCTTCCATTTCGTCTATTTTATGCTGTAACTCTTTTTTCTCAGCTTGCCCCTTCTGCTGGATTTCCTCTTGTTTTCCCTCTGCTACCTGTGAAAAGAAAAAAGAAATTAAAAAAAAAAATCAATAAATCTTGGCCTTATTTAAGAGGTGTATCCCCGCATTGTTTTTATTCACAATAAACCTCCAATAAGAATACTCTCAATACTACAGAACTATTTATCAATGTCAACATGATGCAAAGTGATCTGACCTGGGTCATGCAACCCTAGTATCTAAGGGGGAAAGAAAAAAAATGGAACATGCAAGGCAACAAAGGATTCGATACAGTCTAGATGGAGGTAAAAATGTCAACTTCCCATTTTCTCTCTTGCCTCTCCCTCTGTTGATGTTGCACTAAGCGGGGATCAAACTCAGACACCAGAAGCAGTGCAGTGCCGGGGATTGCAGCACGACTGCCAGGTCTAAACAACAGAAGTGCCTTTCAAATGAGGCCGTGATTCAAACCCTGATTTACCTGCACACATGCACCACGCACAATCTTAGCTGGAGAGCACTGTCCAGTACTGCGAGCGACTTCCCGTGGCACCACAACCAGGTGTATGAGAGGATACAAGTAAAGGGGACACATCCCTGGCGCCCAATAAATCTTGGCCTTATTATTATTATATCCCCCACCCCCACCCCACACACACAGTGCAAGCAGTAGAACTAAAAAGATTTGCAAGCACCACAACCAGGAGCATGAATCTTATGAGTACACGTGCAATCCCTCGGCAGACACTGTAACCAGACTGTGCGTAAACAACTAAACAGCAGGACCCCTGAACTCAGACGTGTACCACTTCCCGCAAGGACCAGAGTGTGACCACTGGCAGTACCAAATCTAAATGTAAAGCATCGCAACCAAGTATGTGTTCAACCCTGGTTCTTCACTGTAACAACATCAATGAAGGAAAAGGAAATTAGAGAAAAATATATTTATTGAACGGTCATAATTCAACCAACACAACTATTGGAATTTAACCAGCACATGGAGATAAATCTTCATTCTTAGCTCTAACTAATATGAATCTGTAGCTACTCGATTTAGAGAATGAATCATGTAAAAATGGATCTTCACAACTCAGTTATAACATATTAAAACGTGTTCGATTTCTTTTAGTGCACGGATCAAATTCAGAGTCTCCCACATGTGAAGCATGCACTCTATCACTGCAGGCACTCTACCCTATACACTGCTGGTTTTCTATTTTGAAAGAACAATTTGACAATGCTCAAAACTGTCCTTATCCTGGAGGGAGCTGCAGTTCAAGCAGTCACCAGGAGATTATAGGATTAGCACAAATCACTCCAAGAATCCTCTGAGCATTCTAGCAGCAATATATCTAGTGTGGCTTGGGTGACTGCTAAAACTAAGCATACTTACTACTTAAAAATCAGAATTGCCCGAGATTTTCTAATTCTTATCTACTTCCTGTTATATTAAAAGATGGCGTTGTGGGCCCACAGAGATTGCACAACGGCGTTTGCCTTGCAAGCAGCCGATCCAGAACCAAAGGTGGTTGGTTCAAGTCCCGGTGTCCCATATGGTCCCCCGTGCCTGCCAGGAGCTATTTCTGAGCAAACAGCCAGGAGTAACCCCTGAGCACCGCTGGGTGTGGCCCCCCCCCCCAAAAAAAAAAAAGATGGCGTTGTAAACTACCATTTCCACCCAGGTGAAATACACCAAGACTTAGAGACTTTCATGGGTTTGGAACATAGAGAATACAAGCACCTACTTTTACTATGCATTTCAACACCAAATTTTACATCAGCTCTGCAGCAATACATGAACCACTGAAGTTAAAGGGTCTACTAGGAACAATTAACAAATTTTCTTTTTTTCCCAATTAACAAATTTTCAACTTGAGAAAATACATACCTTTAATTTATCAGATAAATCTTTAATCTCATTAACTGCTCCATTATATTTATTGGCTAGTTCTCTTAATTCTTCCTGAGTCCGTTCATTCATTTCTTTCAGGTGGGTACATTCATCTTCAGTATTACTCAGGCTTCTCTGCAATTCAAATTTATAGGCAAGTGAGTTGAAATAAATACACACTGTTTTTTGGTTTGTTTTTGGACAACACTGGCAATGCTCCAGGCTCTATACTTAGGAATCAGCCCCCTGTGGTACTCAGGGAACCATACGAGGTTCTGAGGGTTGAATTCAGATTGGCCACGTGCAAGGCAAGCACTCTACCTGCTGTATTACAGATCCAGCTCCACAATAAATACACATTCTAAATTTAACTTATAAAGTAAAACTCTAGGCCATTCAAAGTCAAGATCTACTTGGACTTAATATAAAGCTTGGTTAAGCAACATAAGAATGTCAATTTGCCTCAGAAATGTGCGAAAACAGAAAGCATAACAAAGCATTTGATATTAAAAAAATAATTTTTCTTTCTTTCTTTCTTTTTTTGGTTTTTGGGCCACACTCGGTGACGCTCAGGGGTTACTCCTGGCTATGTGCTCAGAAATTGCTCTTGGCTTGGGGGACCATATGGGACTACGGCATCAAACCTCAGTCCATCCTTGGTTATAGTGTGTGCAAGGCAAACACCCTACTGCAGGGGTCTCAAAATGTTGTGGCCCTGCCCTAGAGGAATCTTCTTTTGTTTTGTTTTAGTTGTTTGGGTCACACCCCCCAATGTTCAAGGCTTATTACTGACTTTGCACTCAAGGATCATCCCGACTTTGCCTCCTGAGGCCTCCAGGTAAATTAAGTTTGAGACCCCTGCTACTGCTACTCTGGCCCCATTAAAAAAAATAATTTCCTAATAAAGAAACTGTGATTTACAAATATTTTATAGTTGAGTTTTAGGCATATACTATTTCACCACCAATCCCACCACCAGTGTTAACTCCCAACACCAATGTTCCCATAACCTATCATCGCCACCTCCACATTCGACACCTGCCGTTTTGACAGGTACCTAATAAAGTTCAATGGCTGTTGTTTTCTTTGTTTTAGGTTTTTGGGCCACACCAGGTAATGCTCAGGGGTTACTCCTGGCTATGCGCTCAGAAGTCACTCCTGGCTTGGGGGACCATGTGGGACACCGGGGGATCGAACCAAGGTCTATCCTAGGCTAGCGCTGGCAAGGCAGACAGACACCTTACCATTAGTGCCACCATGCCGGCCCCGGCTGTTGTTTTCAATGTTGTTGAGTCTGTGCTTAGATGTATAGCTATACCACAGTCCCATATCACCAATATGACAGAAGTCTTGACCCCTGTTCCCCGCTTTTTCTCATCTTCTTCCTTCTACTTTGATTGCTTTCCTTCTCTGTCTCCTAAGTTCTGGGGTTAAGGGCTTGACTTTTTGTCTTGTTTTGTTTTGGTCATACCTGGCATTGCCCAGGGGTTCCTCCTGGCTCTACACTCAGAAATTGCTCCTGGCAGGCTCGGGGGACCATATGGGATGCCGGGATTCGAACCACTGTCTTCCTGCATGCAAGGCAAATGGTCTACCTCCATGCTATCTCTCCAGCCCCCAGGGCTTGATATTTTTTAAAAGTGGGCAGTAGGGGCTAGAATGATAGTACAGTTGAGCATAGTGTTTGCCTTGCATGTAGCTGATCTAAATTTAATTCCTGGCATTCTATATGGCCCCATGAGCCCCACCAAGAGTAATCCTTTAATGTGGAGCCAGGAGTAAGCCCTGAATACCGTCGAATGTATCTCTCCCATCAAATTAAAATGATATAGGGAAGAGAAGATGTTACTGATATAAAACTGTACTTTTAAAGATTAAATAGCTGGGAGACAGCTCAAAAGAAACACCCAGGTTTGACCCCCAGTACTACATGACCCTTGGGCGCTTCCAGGGGTACTTCAAAGCACCCTGCCAGGAAGTAGTCTTCGAATATTGTCAGGTATGAGTTGTCCAGCTCACCCGCACTGTCCCTCCAGAATAGGTTGACAAGAGCCAGGGAGATAGATCAAGGGTCTGGAATGCATGTGATGCATCCATTCACTAGGTCCCTGCAGGCTGACCTGAGAGTAACACACTGTTGGCCCTAAGGATTGAACAGTGAAGCCTGCAGAGCCAGGTCAAATACTGGCAAATACTCGAGAAAGATCTTGAGAACTTTCCTGAGCATTTTACTGAGATTAAAAAAAAAAAAAAATTAAAGGTCAGGGTCCGGAGCGGTGGCACAGCGGTAGGGCTTTTGCCTTGCACATGACTGACCCAGATTGGACCGCAGTTTGATCCCCCTGTGTCCCATATATAGTCCCCCAAGCCAGGAGTGACTTCTGAGCACATGGCCAGGAGTAACCCCTGAGTGTCACCGGGTGTAGCCCCAAAACAAACAAATAAACAAATAAATAAATAAAAATTTACAGGTCACTGAATCTCAGCCCTCCCAGAGCCTGGTCAAACCTCATTGCTCCACCACTAGTTTCTGCAGACACCTACCCAACAAAAACTCCAGGTATGGCAATTTGGTGCTAAAAATTCTATGGTCTTTTTGAGTAGAGATGGGCAGCCTCCCCCTCCACCCCTTCATCCTTCTAGAAGCCCTGGCTACCACAGCTACATCCCATACCAGCCACCATGTAAACTTATCAGCCCAGCTCCACAGACCCTGGAACCCCTAGAGCACATGGCCACATATGCAGCAGCACTGACAGCTCCAATTCCTCAATAATGACACCTCAGTAGGAACATCTCAAATTAACAGAGAAGTCATGTAAGCTCAATAACAAAAACAACAACACAGAATGCCTAAGCCAGGAGTCTTCAAACTACGGCCTGCGGGCCACATATTGTATTTGTTCCCGTTTTGTTTCTTCGCTTCAAAATAAGATATATGCAGTGTGCATAGGAATTTGTTCATAGTTTTTATTTTCTTTCTTTTTTTTTTTTGTTTTTGGGCCACACCCGTTTGATGCTCAGGGGTTACTCCTGGCTATGTGCTCAGAAATCGCCCCTGGCTTGGGGGGACCATATGGGACGCCGGGGGATCGAACCGTGGTCCTTCCTTGGCTAGCGCTTGCAAGGCAGACACCTTACCTCCAGCGCCACCTACCCGGCCCCGATAGTTTTTATTTTCACTATAGTCCAGTCCTTCAATGGTCTGAGGGACAGTGAACTGGCCCCCTGTTTAAAAAGTTTGAGGACCCCTGGCCTACGCCAATACTCCATAATAATCATTGCCTCTTCAAAACATGAGTTGTTTAGGTAAATTGGTTTCTATTTTTAGTACATTTAAATTATTTCTAACTAAATTTTATTGATACCAAAGAACATTATCTGCATGATAATTCCTTGAAATCTGCAGTTCCATGAAAAAACACAATTTTCCATAATAAAACAGCAATTTTTATCATATTCATTGCAATATACTCAATAGATAATGGTATAATAAAATATACTAAAATTTCCTAGAATAAATATAATTGAAAAATAAGGGTCCCTGATTTTTTTGCCTTGACTATATCTTTGCTTTGTGGCCACACCCATTTTATTCCTCCAGAGGGTGGCTATGAGGAGGGATATAAACAAATAAAAACAAAATCTTATCAGTTGGAAGGAAAAAAAAAAAGAAAATGTGGTGAAAGTATCTCTGTAGATTTCTAGAGGAAACTAGAGGGAAACCAAAGCCCTGGCAATGTATCATAGCATGGCATATATCATGCCTCATGTGTGATATGGCTAAATCCTAAACGATGCAAATAGTAAGAGTTTGTGTTTAGACTGTGCCTCAAAAATCACAAACATCAGAACTTAAACAATTATGCTGAGAACTCCCAACAGTTAATTTGCATATAAATCCTTTCCATTTGGAAATAACTGTCTTAGCTATATAATAAAACACAAGTTGAAATTTTCTAAAATATTAGTGATTTTTAGGCGAGGGTTTCTAAATCATAGTATTTATTAAACAAATACCTCAACTTCTGAAAGTTTTCTAACCACTTCAATTTTCTCCTGAAGAACCCGCCTCAGTGACTCTTTGGCTGTTGTCTCATAGTTGTGTTTGTCCTCCTGTAATGCTATTAGTTCCTTCCGTAAACTGTCTTCTGTTTGACTCTAGGATTAAAAGGCATGGATATAATTATAAATAGTCTAGATTTTTAACCATTTGAAATAATTATGATGCTCCTTGAATTCTATACTAATGTACCTCTAAAATCAAACTTTGTAAGCCTCATTTATTGACACTGCAGTCAAAGGTTGCATCAATAAGTTACAACTTCATGGACACACCAATTCATACTTTCAACAGAATGAAAAAGTCAAAGGAAACAAAAATTTCTCTTAAATCTACAAAATTACTTCTATTTTTTGGTTACATGATAATACTTAAGCTTGTGGAAAAAATAATCTCTTACCTTAAGAAGGCCAGATATTTTAAATCAATGATAAAATCAAAAGGAGTTGGGCCGGAGAGATAGCATGGAGGTAAGGCGTTTGCCTCTCATGCAGGAGGTCATCGGTTCGAATCCCGGCGTCCCATATATGGTCCTCCCGTGCCTGCCAGGAGCAATTTCTGAGCCTGGAGCCAGGAATAACCCCTGAGCACTGCCGGGTGTGACCCAAAAAAAAAACCACAAAAAAAAAAAAAATCAAAAGGAGTTAGAATGAAAAAAAAAAAAAGGATATTAGAACAGTATGGGGAAAAAAATGGCTAGTTTCAGGTCTGAGGTAGGAAAAATATAAGATGGTTTTCTTTCTCTTTTTTTTTTTTTTTGGTTTTTGGGCCACACCCGGCAGTGCTCAGGGGTTACTCCTGGCTATCTGCTCAGAAATAGCTCCTGGCAGGCACGGGGGACCATATGGGACACCGGGATTCGAACCAACCACCTTTGGTCCTGGATCGGCTGCTTGCAAGGCAAACGCTGCTGTGCTATCTCTCCGGGCCCATAAGATGGTTTTCTGAAACATCTTGTGTTATATGACCAGACACTATCAAAGTGTTGGGTTTTAACAAAAAAATAAATAAAAACAAAAAACCCAGGCTTTGACCAGAAACGGTTTCTCTGGTCCAAAGACAGATAAATTGATAATCAATAAGAACAATTAATGGAACAGGTCAAAATATATGAAATATATTTTAATCTAAGGTTAGATCATTCCTTGGGTGGATAAGAAGGAACTAATTATGTTCAAATTCATTTAACCTGTTTTTCCTAAGAAAATGTACCCCAGCAACCAAATTTGTACAGGTTAAGTTTTCTTTTTGAAGGCAATTAAAGCTAATTAATGAAGAATTACAGTATCATTGCTTTTTGTGATTTGGGGGGGGGGGGGAGAGTTCTTGGCCACCCTTGGCAGCGCTCAGCCATTACTACTGGCCCTGTGCTCAGAAATCACTGTTGGAAAGCTCAGGGTACCTTATGGGATGCCAGGGATCAAACCCAGGTCAGCCACATGCAAGGCAAACATCCTACTCAGTACTATTGCTAAAGTCCCATGCTTTTGTGATTTTTAATAATTAATTCAGGAAATGAACACCACAATTACTAATCTCCCTTACTCCCCAAACCCATTCAGTATAGTATTTCTTTTTTGTCTATTTTTTTGGGCCACCCGATGGTGTTCAGGGGTTACCCCTAGCTTTGAGCACAGAAATAGTTCCTGGCAGGCTCAGGGGACCATCTGGGATGCCAGGATCAAACTCATCCAGGTCAGCCGTGTGCAAGGCAAATGCTCTAACCACTGTGCATGACTCTGGCCCCACATTATGGTATTTCTTTGTAAAAAAAAAAAAAAAAAAAAAAAAAAAAATATATATATATATATGTATATGTATACATACATGAGGTCCTAAGAAAAATAAAGTTGAAACTAATTAGGATTGAGTCTCTAGATCAAAATATCAATTTTCAGTTGAAAAGAGGGAAAGGAGGGGCCGGGCGGTGGCGCTAAAGGTAAGGTGCCTGCTTTGCCTGCGCTAGCCTTGGACGGACCGCGGTTCGATCCCCCGGTGTCCCATATGGTCCCCCAAGCCAGGAGCAACTTCTGAGCACATAGCCAGGAGTAACCCCTGAGCGTTACCGGGTGTGGCCCAAAAACCAAAAAAAAAAAAAAAAAAAAAAAAAAAGAGGGAAAGGATGTTCACAAAATAATAACCCAGGAGAGGAAAATTACAGAGGATAATTAATGACCCAATTTATCAAAAAAAGACCAAGTTATAGAAAAGGGGGAAAAATTGTACAGAATGGGGCTGGAGAAATAGCAAGGAGGTGGAGCGTTCGCCTTGCATGCAGAGGGTTCAAATCCAGGCATCCCATATGGTTCCCTGAGCCTGCTAGGAGCGGGAGCAATTTCTGAGCGTAGAGCCATGAGTAACCCCTGAATGCTGCCGGGTGTGGCCCCCCCACACAAAAAAAATTGTACAGAATATTTACATTATGGTGAAAATTCATACAATGTTACAACATACACTCAAAACGACTGTCAAGGAAATCCTGTGCATTTTTATTTACTTACTAGAGATTAATACTTACTTTGGAGCATGCCTGTAATTGGTTTCCCATAACTTCTAACCGTGATAATAGTCTATCTTCATCTATTAAAGCCTGTTGAAGAAAAATTAAACATAAAGTCTTACAGTAATTAAAAAATAAAGTAAAATGTTAAAAGATTGCTACTACCAAAATAAGATGTACAAAATCATAAAACTTATTAACTTCAAAATTTGTACGTTAGGAATAATTATGTGATAAAATTTCAATTTTAACTTATTTAACATATAAAGAATATTAAATCACGTTTAAATGATTCTTGAATAACAAACAACTGAAATACCTGCCAACTGGTATCTGAAGCCTCCTGGGTGATGGTTAGTAGCCGCTGAAGCGTGGCTAACTTCTGTTCCAACATTTGTTCCCGGTGTAAGGCCTCCTAATATTATGTCACGAGAGATTAAAATAAACTCAATATGACTTCTTTGAAAAGTAAAATTACTTTTCAGCACATATAAAGAACTTTCATATTATATTCTAATTTGTGCCTCTATAGTAAAATCTGGTAAGTCTAATTTGTAGGTGATATCATTTTACCCTCATTTGTTTGGCTGTTAGTCATACTATTAGGGTTGCACTAGCTGCAACTTGCCCTCTAATAAAAAACAAGCTATTTGATTTTTTTTCTTTTTCACTCATAATATACAGGAGTTTTAAAATACACACATACAACTACACACAAAACAAATACTAACTACGAGAGGTCCTGGAGTGATACGGCAGGTAGAGTGTTTGCGTTGCTCATGACTAATACAGGTTCAATATCCAGCATTCCAAATGGACTCTCCAGGAATGAGCCTTAAGTACAGTCAGGAGTAACCTAAGCAGTATCAGGTATGGCCCCCAAACAAAACAAACAAAAAATCCCCAATGATAGAGCGTAAGACTCCAACAAATATCTGCACCTTAATAAAGACACACATTAAACAAATTAAACTATGCATGTCTCAGAAGAAACTCATTCCTGAGACAAAACAATCTATCTGGTCAACACAGATTACTAAGTTCACAGATAAAGTAACTAAAATAGAAATACTTTAGTTTTTTTTCTTTTATACTTTCTTTTCTTTTTTTTAGAAGAGTATCAAATATGCTTCTTTTTTCTATTTTTATTTTGTTTATAAAATATAAGTGATATGTGGATAATGATGGAGGGTTCTGTACAGGTTTTTGATACTAAAGGTACAACCACAATGTTGGAGCTTGGAGAAGAGTACAGTAGTTAGGATACTTGCTTGGGGGGTAGGGTGGGGTTTGGGTCACACCCGGTGATGCTCAGGGGTTCCTCCTGGCTATGCGCTCAGAAATCGCTCCTGGCTTGGGGGACCATACGGGACCCTGGGACACCAGGGGATTCAGCCCAGGACACTTGCTTTTACAAGGCCAACTCAGGTTTGATTCCCAGCCACCTATGTATTCCCCCAAAGCTGACAAGATGACCCCTGAGTGCAAGAAAGAGTAAACCCTGAGCACCACCAAATGTGGCCCCAAAACAACAATAAAAAAATCTATTTTAAATTTAAAATATTTATTTATTTATTTATTTATATTTTTTGGTTTGGGCGCATATCTGACAGTACTCTGGGCTTACTCCTGTACTCAAGGATCTATACTCGGAGATCTGTACTCAAGATCACTCCTGGTGGGCTTGGGGAACCATATGGAATGGTGGGAACTGAATCTGGATCAGTTACATGCAAGGCAAGAACCCTACCTGCTGTACGACTGCTCTCCACTTTAATTTTTAATAATTAAAAAAGTAACATATATAGGCATGTATATATAACTTGTATAGGCATTCTAATTATTTCTGTGACTATATACCAATTAGTAGTAATTAAAGCTAAAAGAAAGTTATCACCAAATTTAGATTCAATGTAGTTAAGTAGGCAAAAATTTATATATCTACTTGACAAATCCAAAGGATTATTTTTACAGAACAAGAAATAGGCAAGCAAATTCTTATCTCTAAGCCACTGTTAAATATTGATAGCTTGTTTCCTTAACTGGAAATTAAGATAAAAATGTTCATAAGGCATTCAACTGTTTTTCATGCACCTTGAACTTGAACTTTCTTTTATTCCTATCACTATCTTAAGAACAATTACTATACTTAATACCTCTAAACCTCTCCAAGAGAAATTTTCAAACACAGTACTTGATGCTTAAATTTTGCAGTTAACTGTTCTTCATGTTGCCAACAAGTAATCAAGTAATGTTCATTTTTTTTTTCTGAAAATCTAAACTGTGGGCCATTTTATTTATTTATTTATTTTTTTATTTAAACACCTTGATTACATACATGATTGTGTTTGGGTTTCAGTCATAAAAGGAACACCACCCATCACCCAAGTCCCAAATCTCCCTCCTCCCCACCCAACCCCCGCCTGTACCCTAAACAGGCTCTGCATTTCCCTCATACATTCTCAATATTAGGACAGTTCAAAATGTAGTTATTTCTCTAACTAAACTCATCACTCTTTGTGGTGAGCTTCCTGAGGTGAGCTGGAACTTCCAGCTCTTTTCTCTTTTGTGTCTGAAAATTATTATTACCAGGGTGTCTTTCATTTTTCTTAAAACGCATAGATGAGTGAATTATTCTGCATCTACCTCTCTCCCTCTGACTTACTTCACTCAGCATAATAGATTCCGTGTCCATCCATGTATAGGAAAATTTCATGACTTCACCTCTCCTGACAGCTGCATAATATTCCATTGTGTATATGTACCACAGTCTACTGTCCTCTTGCGTAATGTTCATTTTTTAATAATTCTAAAATGTAAAGATTAAGGAATCTGATAAAAGGTACATTCCTCTGAACGTAAGTAAGCCAGGCTTACTCCAGGCTGAGCTCAG
The DNA here is from genome assembly GCF_024139225.1 of Suncus etruscus. NCBI lineage: Eukaryota > Metazoa > Chordata > Mammalia > Eulipotyphla > Soricidae > Suncus > Suncus etruscus. The sequence continues at coordinate 130,891,796 of NC_064854.1, read as the reverse complement.
TGACCACTCTAGGTGGTTCAGGAGCTAAACGGGAGCAGCGATCACTCAGATCGCCAAGTGCGAGGCAAGCAATTGCCCTAAGCACTGTACTATCTCTCCAGTCCCTAAAGCTCAGCGTAAACTGAAGAGAAATTATACTTCTCCACAATAATGTCCACCAGAGGCAAGTTAGGTGGTGGGGGATGGGGACAGTGGGGGGAGATGGGAGAGAAACTGGGGAAACTGGTGGCAGAAAATGAACACTGGTCAATGGACAGGTTTGGAAACATTGTGTGACTGATATTCAGCAACTTCTTAACTATCTCACAGTGATTAAAAAAAATAAATATTTTTTAATTTAAGAGATTTACCAAGTCTAACCTTCTATAACATTTCTAATATCCAGGATAAAACATACCGCAGCAGTATGTTTTATGTAAGAATAAAACCACCAAAACAACTGATTGTTTCCACTAGATGGTGGCATTTCACTGTTAGTTCTTTTTTAAAAAACAATTTTATTTAGTTTCATAATTTCAATGAACCGCTTTTTAATAGAAATCTAATCTTCCCAGAAATGATCTTTTATTTTAAGGCAAGCAAAACATCCATTCCAACATTTATTTTTAAGTTTTACAATTTACATTGAAACTTTAACAGTCCAAAATGTACACAGCATAATTTACTCTAAAAGAAAAAAATAGTGAAAGTCAATTAATGTTCAAAGAATCCACAAAAAATGTTCAGTTTGAAAGAAAGGCAGGAATACAACATTCACTAGTGGCAATAGTGTATTTAATTACACGTGCAAGGCATATGCAATACCAACTATGCTATCTCCTTGACCCTTTATTTTGTATTTAAATCAAACATTATTTCTTTAGTTTATATTTGTAGCCTAGCAAAATCTAATCTGAGGTGTTTTCCACTCCTAAAAATAAGAGAAATAATAGAAATACAACCACTTAGTTGAAATTAAAGAGAAATATTTCAAAGGGGGGGGTGTTCTTTATATGATTGTAACCCAACTGCAATCATGTCTGTCATCAAAATGCTTAAATAAGGGGCTGGCGAGGTGGAGCTAGAGGTAAGGTGTCTGCATTGCAAGCGCTAGCCAAGGAAGGACTGCGGTTCGATCCCCCCGGCGTCCCATATGGTCCCCCCAAGCCAGAGGCAATTTCTGAGCTCTTAGCCAGGAGTAACCCCTGAGCATCAAATGGGTGTGGCCCCCCAAAAAAGTTGCTTAAATAAGATATTTAAAAAGAAAATATACAAATAAAAATATTTTTAAATAATCTGCAACCAATAAAGGAAATGAAAATACTCTGATATTATTTGTCAGATAATAATTTAATATCAAATTTAGAGTAATCGATCTATTAAGTAATAAAATCTCTCTCTTTTTTTTTTTTTTTTTTGTGGTTTTTGGGTCACACCTGGCAGTGCTCAGGGGTTTTTCCTGGCTCCGTGCTCAGAAATTGCTCCTGGCAGGCACGGGGGACCATATGGGACGCCGGGATTCAAACCGATGACCTTCTGCATGAAAGGTAAACGCCTTACCTCCATGCTATCTCTCCGGCCCCAAGTAATAAAATCTCTTAATTTAAAATATTTTAACCACTTTCTTCACAAATGCAACAGAACAGTCAGCCCACACATACCTGCTATCTCCTAGTTTTTATTTATAAAAGGCTTTATATATTTCTCTAAATTAAGGCTCCATGACTTGTAAGTTATTCACAGTTCAGTTTTAAGTATACAATGTACTAACACCAGATTCATCACCACTGTCAGCTTCCCTCCATCAGTGCTCCCAAGTTCCCTCCCCACTCCACTCCCAGCTTGCCTCCTTAATGGGTACATTTTTGTTTGTTTGCTTCATTTTGCTTTTGAAACACACCCATGGATGCTCAGGGGTTACTCCTGACTCTGTGCTCAGGAATTACTTCTGGCAGTGCTCAGAGACCTTACAGAGAGCTGGAAGCCAAATTCTAGTTGCTACATGCAAGGCAAGTGCCCTATCCGCTATGTTTTTATTCTGGTCCTAATACATTAAACATCACAATATCCCATTTTGGAATGCTTTATTAAATGGAAAGAACTCTGGAGCTGCAGAGAGATAGCGCAACATGCTGAGCGCATACTTTATGTATGTGACCTGCTGTGTTTAATCTCCTGTACCACATAGTCCCGTGAGGGCAGCTGGGAGTAACCCCTGAACACAGCTTGAGGGTGTATTCCACAAACAAAAACAAATTTCTCCCATTTTTTTCTATTTTCATTCTTCATATCATTATTTCCATTCCTAAGAAGAAAAACATTGTCCCCTTGCTTTTATAATTTTACACTACAAAAATAAACCGTGCAGTGAAAATGTCTGGAATCCCATTTAGAGATTTAAAAATTCCTGGCAAATCATAACATTTGCCTTTGGGTGGTATATGGACAAGACCATTCTAGTTTATGTGTGAGACTTCATTTTGACAAGAGCATCCTTCTACTTTGTGTGTTCCTACAGGACACTAGGGATCAATCCCAGGTCAGCCAGGGCAAGGCAAGTGTCCTACCCACTGAACAATTGCTCAGGCACTTTTGTTTGTTTTGTTTGAGGGGCTATAGCCGGTAGTGCTCAAATTACTCCTGGCAGGCTCAGGGGACCATGGGAGAGGCCAGGGATGAAACCCAGGTTGGCCACTATACTGTCTCTCCGGCCACACAGGCACATTTTTAAGTTTGGTGTTGCAGTCTTAATGTGATGCTTCCAGAGCTCTAATTTTGTTCATTTTAAGTTTATTTTGGGGTACACCCAGCATTATTCAGGACTTACTCCTGGCTGGCTTAGGGACAATCGTGACAGGGATCAGAGGACTATATGGGATGCTGGGGATCAAACTTGGATCAGTTAGGGTATGGCTAGCAATCAACCTGCTGTACTTTATGTATCTCTCCAGTCCCCATCTAATTTTGTTTTAAAATATTAAAGATTCTCAAATTTTACTTTTACCTGTAGATACTGAGAAAGCTGGAATAGTTCCTGAGAGTACATACTTGGAGTGTTAGCAGCAACCTAAACACAAAATGACAGGGTCAACAAGTCATGTAAAATACTTAAGAATTCAATATATACTTTAGAGATAGAGCTCACTTATGATGTCCTGGGAATATGTGCGTATATTAAGGTCACATCCATGGAGAAAACTTAAATATGCAAACCAAAATTCTTGTTCCAATTAACCGGTTCCTTTCATTTCCAAATATTTCTAGCTAAAATTTGTACATGGTATATTATATTATACTGACAAGTTTCAAATTTAAAAACAGGGATAAGACTGGTGGGATAGCTCACACAGAAGAGCATAAACCTAGTATATGTAGAGCTCTGAATCCAAGGCATAGCACCGCAAGCCAAGCCTCAGCACCAGCAGGTACCAGAAATAGCCTCAAGAAGCACTAAGAGTAGCCCCTATTTTTTTTTTTTTTAAGTAATGTGAGTGATAGCTCAAGCAGTCATGCCTAGCATATGCAAGGCATTTGCTGAATCTCCACTACCACATGGCATGACCTTGGTAGCACCCAGCACCACACGGCCAGACCAACAATAGTGCTGCACTTCCAGTCCGGAAATGATAGAAGAAAGGCTGAACATACGTGATCATTTAAGCCCAATGCCTGCGGCAATACAATGTGTTTCTCTAGCCAGTGGTGGGCAACCTTTTTTTCAACTGAGCCAAATCTCGCCAAAACCACGATTGAAATTTATTTTGAGAGCCACACAGGGTGCGCACTGACAGAGGCTAGGAGCAGAGACCTGACTCTTGGAGTGGCCGCCCGGCACACGGAAGAGCCGCATTAAAAAGTGGAAAGAGCTGCATGTGGCTCGCGAGCCACGGCTTGCTGACCACTGCGTCTAGGCTATCTTCATTCCTAAACTATAGGTAAGTTTGAAGAATTAAAGATGGAAAATAGGAAGGAAAAAAAAACAGGAAATAATAGTATTTTAAGTATTACAAATCAGGGTTAAGGAGAAGGCTCAACAGGCTGAGCATATTCCAGAAAACTAGAACCACATAATTCTCAGGGTATTGATAGAAACAGCCCCCAAGCAGCAAGTCAAGAGTAACTTCTGAGCAACACCGTTTGTTGCCCTCCAACAAAACAAAATTACAAATCAGTCAAAACTACCTAGAACTAAAAAACCAAAGCAATAACTAGAGAGGAGAAGGGAGAAAGAGGACTCAGGAGCTAGCCGAAGGGAGAGGGGGAAGAGGAAGGAAAAATGACACTAAGTAAGCTGCTATTTGCTCACATGCTCAAGACTGTGGAGCTTTCTATGCTAAGTAATGAATGCTCTTAAGAGCTTCATTCCCTAACTACAAGTCATAAAAATGGCCCCTGTTTTTAAAAGTCTAGAGCCAGAGATAGAGCTCAAAGGACTGGATGTATGCTTTAAAAGTAGGAGGTGCAGGTCTGAACCCCAGCACAAGTTTTCCCTCTACCCCAGCATTGTTGGGAGCAAACCCAAGACCTCGAGAAACAAGATAGCACAGAGACTCCGAGCACAGAGCCACAAGTAGCTTGAACCCCAACAGTGGTCAAAATAAAAAAGAGTTCTTCCTAAGTCAGTAAGGTTACTACTTACTTCTAAAATGATTCTCAGTGTTGCTGAAATGGACAACTAACTACTCCTACAATGGAATCTATCAAATAACTCCAATTTCAAGCTGATTTTCATTCTTCATCTAAAATATTGGGGAAAATATTATATATTCCTACAATATTTTACTAAAATAAGGAAATTCAAAATCTTTTTACTGCCAAAACTATTTCTATATTTAGCTATGATAGATCTAGTTTAATGCACATTATTTCTGAACAAGAGAAAAATATATACTATAAATTGTTGCAACTTTCAATTTCCATTCTTGAATGAAGAAAAGAAAAAAGGAAAAGAAAAAGAAATTGTTGCAACAACAGACAAAGAAAAGGTTAAAACTGATCAAAGACAATACCTGTGCTACTTCCATGTATATAGAATGATTACTTTGAGGTAAAGACATGCATATTTCTAGACAAATGTACTGCAAAATAAACAGGCTGTAACTAAAATTTCTAATCTCTGGCCAACAACTCCACACAGTGCACAATTTACTTGAGATAACAAAAGCTTTCCCCCCAAAAAACTTCAATGCTAAATTTTTTGACATAGAAGATCACAATTCCACAATAATTATGTTATACATGCTCTCTCTATATATTTTATATATATATTTCAAAATATAATTATAAAAGAGCACTAAGTTTCTAATTAAGGTATATTAAAAACAAATAGAAGCATTTTCCAAAGTGACATAGCTGAGTTTGTCTGGGAAACAATAATCATTAGAAACTTACTTTGTCAACAGGACTTGGTAATGGAGCATGGATGACACTGAAAAGCAAAATTTAGAAAGTTTATCTAATTTCCTGACAGCAGAGGAAACAAAATGACAGAAGCTCAAAGTGGAAGACTTGACTTGTCTTTATTTAGCTAAAACAAAGTGAATTATTTTTCAACCCATCATACATCTAGCATAAAAATTTAGAAAACCAGGTGATATAAAAACCACATTTTATCAGCACAAAACCAGAATATATTAAGACTTCATTTAGGACCCAATGTTTAATCAAGGCTAACTTATGTTACTTAGTTACAAAATTTTGCATAAAAAAACCAGGGCTAGAAAGACAACATATATGTTTATATATACAAACATATACACTTACAAATATAAATACATCTAGTGACTCATATACAACATTTTTATTCTCACGAAATCAGGATTTGTAATGTACACCTGTGGGAACTTGGGCTTTGATTCCCAGCAGGGTAAGATATGGCCCTAATAAAACACATAATTTGAGGGATACTAGAGGTAGTTATGGCATATGTCTTACCTATGTCTGACCCCAGTTCAACCCGACACTCACAGCATTAGCAAGGAGTGTATCCCTGGTGGCTCCCAAATATTGCGGAATATGGTCCTGGTGATCCCTGAGCACTGCTGGGTGGCCTCCAGCACCGAGGGGCTTAAACATCACCAGATTCTCAGGCCTCACCATCCCCACACCAACTCTAGGACTCATTAATTTAAATTAAAACAACACCTACTGAAACTTTAAAATCATTAAATCTCCTGTGTACAATGTCCTTTAATCTCTAACATTTGACTAATTCCAACTGGAGACGTTTGTACCACATATGGTCTCCCAAGCACTACCAGGACCACTAAGTACAGAACCAAGAAAGCCCTGATATTGCCAGCTGGGGCCCCAAAAGCAAACACTGCCCCTAAATAAAAGATCTTGCCTCTACACATGCTATCTAGCACACCCAAAAGCATCTTGCCTGCTAAATACTGGTTTACAATAACAGATAGACAATATTTAGTGTATGTCTGGTACATGTGCCAATGCTATGTCCTAGCTCGTTAAGCACAGTCTTGTTTCACACTCATAAAATTCCTGTTCAAGAGGTACTGTTTTTAATTTCCTTTTCTATATGAGAAAAGAGAGGTCTGAAAATCACAGAATAGGTGGGATCAGTCTCTAAACCAGACAGTAAAGATCATTTTGACTTTTTCTTGTTCAACTACCTTCTCCAAAAAGTAAGCTCAATTACATTAAAATAGAATTGGCGGTAAAATTTTAGAGGGTGCAACTATTTAATCACATAGAAAAAAATAACCATAAGAAAACATGGGTGATAATTAAAATCATGGTACAGAAGAGGAAGAGGAACAAAATTTCACTGAAATATTTTGATATACCTTACTACACAGATCCTCAAAACATATGATCCTTTAAGAAACTACTCAGTTTTTTTGTTTTGTTTTTTTTGGGGACACACCCAGCAGCCCTCAGGGGTTACTCCTAGCTCTGTGCTTAGAAGTTACTCCTGGAAGGCTCGGGGACCATATGGAATTCTGGGGATGGAACCTGAGTCGACCATGTTCAAGGTAAACACCCTACCCAGCCACTCTGCTATCGTTCCAGCTCCCTATTCAAGACAACCCATTTAAAGAATGTTTAGTTCTCCTGAACAGCTCATAATGGTAATCTACAAACGCATGATATCAAAAAGGACATATTTATAATTGTAACAGTTACATTTCATGAGCAATTGTCCCCTTTCAAATTTATCCTCCTCAAAGTGATCTTTCTATGGCTTCTTCCTTTCCTTTCCCTTTCTTCCACCCCCACCCCAATCCCCATTACACTAAAAAATCCTTCCATAAACTGCCAACAAAACAGGCTACTATGAACATTCTCAAGGTTCAGTGGGATTGACTTCAGAGGCAATGGTAGTGTAAGTAGTCATATATTAAATGCAGGCTAAAGGGCTGCGACATAGCACAGTGGTAGTGCAAGGCTGACCTGGGATGGACCGAGTTTGATTCCTGGCATCCCATATGGTCCCCCGAGCCTGCCAGGAGCACAGAGCCAGGAATAACCCCTGAGCCCTGGCGTGTGTCGACCCAAAACAAACAAACAAATAAACAACAAAAAAGCAACAGAAATAGACTAAAATATAGCTAATCACAGGCCAATAATGTACATATGCCAAATACTTTTAAAAAACTACTCAATCATAAAAATACTAGAAATAACTAGAAATTTAAATTTAGAAATATAATGACTTATTTCTCCTGGTACATTATTATTTATTTATTTTTGATTTTTGGGCCACACCCGGCGGTGCTCGGGGGTTACTCCTGGCTGTCTGCTCAGAAATAGCTCCTGGCAGGCACGGGGGACCATATGGGACGCCGGGATTCGAACCAACCACCTTTGGTCCTGGATCGGCTGCTTGCAAGGCAAACACCGCTGTGCTATTTCTCCCGGCCCTCCTTGTACATTATTTACTAAGATAAAACTAATGTGAAAAGCAATTAAACTGAAGTGCATTATACTCTAAAACACCAATTTTTCATCATTGAAATAAAGCAGAATTAACAATATGCTACTATCTAGAATATTAAGTGATAATGAATACAACAAAAACTTTATAGTACTAAATCATACTCACTCTGAGCGCAGTCGGGCTTCCATACCGTCTGGTAGGAAAAGTTTTATTGTAGAAACAATACACCCATGGGTAACTGGTTAAAACAAATAAATAATATGGATGAAACAACTGCTTACAAATACAAACCTTCACAACCTCACATACCTATGCATATTTTATTCATAAAAGCAATAGTTCTGAGAAATAAAATAAATCCAATGATTTAAGGACCATTTTTGTTCCCCTAAAGAAAGATGTTTCTACCTTTAAGGAATCCCAATCACAAAGCAGAATTACAGGCAGAACTGTTTCACACAAACATCTAAAGCAGAAACAAGCTAAGGAAAGTCAGCTGAATATACAGAAACACAAGTAGGGCTAGAGAGATAGCACAGTGAGTAGGGCATTTGCCCTGGAAGTGCCTGACCTGGTTGAGTCCCTAAGTCCTTGAGACTCGGAGGACAGTGCCAGGTACAAGCCCTGAGCACACCCAAGTGTAGCCACAAAACAAAGCACAACTATAAGAGTGTTTGCTCTTTCTCCCCTATTTGTTAGCACAAAACCAAAATTCAACTATTTCTCTTTTAAATATTAGGCCTTACTCCTAAATTTTATGCCTCAACCTGTAACTCTTATTTATTCACAACTCAATTCTGCATAACACAACTTGGAAAATGACATTTAAGAATGATAGAAACCAAAGTCTCAAGGAAAGTGAAACTTCCTACTAATACCAGAACTATGATAGAACTTAGATCGGGTGTTTCCAGTTCAGTACTCAAAAATTTGGGGATTTTTTACTTCTGTTTTTCCTTTAACCACAAAATACCTTTATATGACATCACACTAGTCACTGTAGACAACCTTTTAGCATTGCTTCTTGCTTCATTTTCCTTTTGAAGATTTTAAAACAAAAAAAGTCCTCAAAACAACACTTGTCTAGAACTTCTCTTTGTATTTCTATATGGAAAAAATATTTTTGTTGGTTTAAAGGTATGTCTACATCTTCTCTATTATTTAGATATTGTGTCTTCCAGGGTTTGAGAGCTAATCTATTTAGTTAATAAAACTAATTAAAAGCTAATACGGGGGCCGGAGAGATAGCATGGAGGTAAGGTGTTTGCCTTTCATGCAGAAGGTCGAAGGTTCGAATTCCGGTATCCCATATGGTCCCCTGAGCGCGACCGGGTATGACCCTAAAAAACCAAAACAAAACAAGCAAACAAAAAGAGCTAATACAGGGGCCAGAGAGATAGCTTGGAGGTAAGGCATTGCCTTGCATGCAGAAGGACGGTGGTTCTAATCCCGGCATCCCATAGGGTCCCCCGAGCCTGCCAGGAGCAATTTCTGAGCGTAGAGCCAGAAGGAACCCCTGAGTGCCACCGGGTGTGACCAAAAAAAACAAAAACAAACAAACAAAAAAAACAAAAAAAAACAAAGCTAATACAAATGGAGAAAATACATATATCAAGAGAAATGAAGTGTGATTATATCTGTCAAAGCTCACTAAATTCTACATGTAAAATAGAGTTCTAAGTATTTTTTACTTCGATAAAAGCACTCTGTTTAAGGGGAGAGGGGGACTTAACCTCATACAAGCAAGGCAAGTGCTCTACTACTCTCTTCATCCCCAGATCTCAGGAAAATTGATATTTAAGAATACTGGCCAATGCATTTCTATGAAGGATAATTTAAGTCTTTATTTTTATAAATGATGAAGAAGATATTGGGCTGATGAGTTAGTACAAGCAGTTGCCTTGCATGCAACCAACCCCAATTTGATCACAGCACCATGGTTCCCCAAACAGCCCCAGGAGTTTCTCATGAGCATAGAGTTAGGAACATCTGTGGGAATGGTCCCAAAACCAAAATAAAAAGAATTTCTAAACAAGGGCCAGGTAGATAGTTCAAACGACTGAGTACTGTACAAATTAACCCCCCACCCCTGGCATTGTTAGGTGTAGTTCTGGAGACCCTTAAACACCACTGGTGTGGGCCTCAGAATCACTGCACAGTCCCAACACGGAACAGACATCCCAGCTGGCCAAGTATAGCTAGGAATGTTTCTCAAGCACTATGAGCACTGCTTGGGAGCCCACCCCATAAGCTAAAGAAAAAGTTTTTTGACATGCTTTACTCAACATTTATCTTCATTAATTTATTACAGGAAAAGTGCTAACAGAACTAGAACTATGTATGAGACAGTTTTAAAACCTGTACCTACTAGAGCAATCATGGCTACGACCCATTGGGCTCATTCCTTCTTTCTGGGTCTCATGTTCCCTCCTGCCACCACTGATGGGCTTTATAAAACCAAACCACCTACCTCTCCACACTTGACTGCACAAACACACTTTACTTGCAAAGCTTTCCTGTAAGTGATGCCCTTTATCTCCTTGCTTATATAACCAAGTGCTACTTTCATGATTTCTACCTCCATCACCAAAACTCGTTGTTTATATTAGATGCCAGCCTTTTATATCCAATTCTTGGAACACCAACCAGATAACACTGTGAGTATTTATCAAGTGCAAACCACCATCCCACCAACTCTTCAAGGTTAGCAATTTGTAAATACTGGTACTTAGCAGAATTATCTGGTAAAAGTAGACATTTAATAAGTATTTACCAATATGTCAGAAAACATTTCGTATTTATAGTATTTATATTTGTCATTAGCAGGATAAAAATGTCTCTTACTGAGGACAATATAGTTTCTCTCCACTACAAAGAGCACATAATTCTTTACTTTCCCAAGCAAAAAAATAGGAAAGGAATGGATTTATCCCAGTTCTATAGGCCCTTTCCAGATTTATACAAATAGGTTACAATTTTTTTAAGCACAATACAAGAATGTATTAGAGGTCTAGACTTAATTATGATTAGAGGTCCACATGGCAGTATGAATATACTTTGAAAAAAATTAACAAAAACAAACAAAAAAAAAAACCAAAGAATTCTCTAGGGGCCAGAGCAACAGTACAGCGGGGAGGGTGCTTGCCTTGCACATGGCTGTCCTGGGCTCAATCCCACATGGTTTCCCCAGCACTGCCAAGAGTGAGTGCAGAGCCAGGTATGGCCCCAAAACAAAAACAAAAGCAAAAGACAAAAAAAGAAAGAAAGGGGAAAAGAAAAGGCAAAAAGAATTCTCTAAAGCAGTTTATTTTTTACAGTCCCTTTTGTTTGCTCTTGCTGTTGCATGTTCAATGGTTACATTCTGGAATAGTTTGTGTATTACTGGGTATGATTCAAAAACAAAAATTGGAAAAAAAATATATATCTGAGTCATGGAAACTAGGCATTTGTGAAAGAAAATTCTGAACTCATAGCTGTAGCTTTTTTATTTATTTATTTATTTATATTTTTACTTATTTATTTATTTTTATTTATTTGGTTGGTTGGTTGGTTGGTTTTGGGGTCACACCCTGCAGCGCTCAGGGGTTACTCCTGGCTCTGTGCTCAGAAATCGCTCCTGGCAGGCAAAGGGACCATATGGGATGCCAGGATTCGAACAATCGTCGGTCCTGGCTGTTTGCAGGGCAAATACCCTACTGCTGTGTTATCTCTCCTGCCCCAGTTTTGTCTTCATTTAAAAAATAAGAATGAAATCTATATACATTGACTGACAATTAGATAATTTTTCTCTCACTTTATGTTAATTGTATTTGCTTTCCAGTTACTGTATTTATTTTATGAAATTCAGTCAGATTTTTCTATTGCCTCTCCATACTAAAACCACTTAAGGGCCCCATCTTCACTTTGGTAAATTTAAAAAAACAACTGAGAATCTGGAAAATATACTGACATTTCTTGAGTGTGTTGTAGTCTAGGTTTTATCTCCATTCCTAAATTGAAGAAGGGCAATATATTCTCTATATTTGAGTAGTTTGAAGGATCTCTTGAGATGATTGGCAGTAACAAGAAGGACAATGAGTACAAACATTTAAGTTCAAGAAACACTTGAAAATCAAGACCTAACCAAAAAGTGTTAACAGTTCCAGAGCAGAGGATTATTTGGATTATTTGCTAAATTGCATTTTGACTAAATTCTAAATAAAAGTTAGCAAGCTTGCATTTACTGAACTCTGCTTCATTAAGCTTATTGATTCAAAAATCTATTTTTTGTTTTCTATATTAGAAAATAGGTAGAAAAGGCTGAAGAGATAAGGACTTTTTAATTCTAAAATATTCTGAATTGATATTTTATCATTGTCTCACTTGTAATTTGAAGTTCAGTTATAACAAAATTTTCCTAATTAAAAAACTATCTGAGGGCCAGAGGAATAGCACAGCAGTAGGGCATTTGCCTTGCATGCAATGCAGCCCACCCAGGATAGACCTGGGTTCGATTCCCAGCATCGCATTTGGTCCCCTGAGCTTGACAGGAGCGATTTTGAGGATTTTGAGCACAGAGCCAGGAGTAGCTCCTGAGCACCACCAGGTGTGGCCCAAAAACCAAAATTAGAATTAAAAAAATTTTTGTATTTAATTAAAGAACCATGATTTACAAAGATACTGATAATTTTTAGACATATACTATTTCAGTATCATTCCCACAATCAGTGTTTTTATTTTGTTTGTTTTTGGTTTTTTGGGTCACACCCAGCAGCGCTCAGGGGTTCCTCCTGGCTCTGCTCAGAAATCGCTCCTGGCAGGCTGGGGGACCCTATGGAATGCCTTTGAACCACCAACCATCAGTATGAAAACCAAATGCCTTGCCTCCAGGCTATCTCTCCGGCCCCCACAACCAGTGTTATGGAGCTCTATCAGTCAGTGTTCCCATACTCCATTCTCCCACCCCAGTCATCTTGACAGGAACTTTACAAAGTTCTGTGGTATCAGCTTGAGCTCATGTTTCAATATTGCTGCGCCTGTGCGTTGGCCAGATAGCTGTACCACTCTTGCACCTTATCAGTGAAGCCCCAACCCCCCCTTCTCATCTTTTCCTTCCTGCCTTAATTTTGTTCCTTCTCTGTCCTCCCTGGGGCATGAATGATCTAGAGTCCCTCCCTTGATTACAATACATTTCTTCATCCAGTTATTCTCTATATACCACAGGTAAGTGAGACCATCCTATACAAACTTTCCCTCTTCTATTGCTACAAAGAATATAGCATAGGGGCCAGAGAGATAATAAAGTGGGTAGGGGGCTTACCTTGAAAGCAACCAATCCAGGTTTGAATCTCAGCATCCTACATAGTCCCCCCTTCATAGCCAGGAGTAATTCCAGAGTGCAGAGCTAAGAACAACCCTAGCACCACAGGGTATGGCTCCCCAGTCCCCACCAAGAAAGAAAGAAAAGATAGCACAAACTAGTCATTCTCTCTATATTTTCAGGTAATAAATGAATTGTCTGTGTTTCTCCAGCAGGGATCAAATACTTTGTCTTTTTACTATTATTATAAATCCACCAATATAAATATATTGGTGCATAGTATGTGTAAGTTATCTAATTTCTATGTGTGTCAGAGATGGAACCCTAGGCATGTGCTTTACCAGAGTCAATCTCCAAACCTAGTATTTCATATATTTTGATCACCATTTTTAATGGAGTCCTAGAATGGACTCTAGGAACATTGGTGGAGACAGGCTGACAATGGTGGTGGGATTGGTGCTGATATGTTGTATGTCCAAAATTCAACTATGAATAACTTTGTAAGTCTTTAAATTAAAAAAAAATGTTTTTTTCTTTTTTGTGTTTTTTTTTGGGGGGGGGGTCACAACCAGCAGCACTCAGGGGTTACTTCTAGCTCTACGCTCAGAAATTGCTCCTGGCAGGCTCAGGGGACCATATGGGATGCCAGGATTCGAACCACAGTCCTTCTGCATGCAAAGCAAATGCCCTACCTCCAAGCTATCTCTCTGGCTCCTAAATAAAAAAAAAATTTTTTTAAATAGACCTTTTTTTTCACAGTGATTCAAGTTATGAATGGAAATAGGTGAGGTAGATTTGGGTTAATGAGCTGACTGCAATTACATGTGAATTTTAAAAAACTGTCTCAAGCTTTGTAACAAAGGATTTATAAATGGTAGCATAAGAAACTTAGCCCTAACAACGTATTCTGTAAATTTGAGAACAGAAGATGAGTTAGCAGTTGGGCTGTTAAGGCTTCCAAAATAGAATATGACAGATTGGCTTTTTCTTCTACTCTCTTCCTTTTGGGTTTGGAGAGATAGTATAGTGGGTAAGGGTGCTTGCCTTGCATACACACACCTGAATTCAATCGCTGGGACCTAATATAGTACCCTATATTCCTAATTTACTATTTATTGAGCAGATATTGTTTTTGGTACTGAACGGTACATTTTCTCCCTGAAGCCAAGCTATGTGAAAAGTTAAAACTAAAAATGAGCTTATTTTGGAAAGTTTGGAAAAGCTACTAAAATAACCATTATGTTCAATGGCATAAGGCAAGTTTCATATTTTAAATAAAATCTTGATCTCTGAATCTGAGAGATAGAATAGTGGGTAAAGCGCTGCATGTGGCTGACCCAGATTCAATCCCTGGTCATCCAGTATGGATCCCCAAATCTGCCATGATTAATAAGGCCAAAGACATATAGTCAGAATAATGTGACAGTTCCATCGATTAAGCCCACCCCAGCCCCAGATATTCTTCTGGCTTTGACTGAACAACACAGAATATATCACCCAAATATCTTTGTGTGATAAGGATCCCAGAGGCAAGAGTAAGCCCATGCCACTGTCAGGTAGGACACAAAAACTAACAACAGAAGAATTTTTTCCCCAAGAACCAGAATTTGAGTTTGTTGATCTCTTCTGGAAGTTCTGATAATTTCATTAATTTCTGCTTTTTATATCTTCTCCCAGCTCCTTTCTCTAAGTTCTTCTAAGAGTCAACTTACTTCATTGTAGCCCTTTCTTCTTCGAAAGTTAAGAAATTTAAAATTAGAACTGTTTTCAGTGCCAGGGATCAAACCCAGGCTTTAATCAATGTGCGCTACAGTGTGTGTGTGTGTGTGTGTGCGCGCTACAGTGTGTGTGTGTGTGTGTGTGTTTAATTTTGGGGCCAGAACTGGTGGCACTCAAGTGTGTGTGTGTGTGTGTGTGTGTGTGTGTGTGTGTGTGTGTGCGTGCGTTTAATTTTGGGGCCAGAACTGGTGGCACTCAAGTGTGTGTGTGTGAGATTTTGGGGCCAGAACTAGTGGCACTCAGGGTTACTCCTCGCTCTGCACTCAGAAATAGCTCTTGGCAGGCTCATGGGACCATGTGGTATGCCAGGAACCGAACCTGGGTCTGTCCAAGGTCAGCCATGTACAAGGCAAATGCCCTACCACTGTGCTATCGTTCCAGCCTAAAATTTATCAATTTTTATCCAAGCAAAAATGTACTGATTCTGTGAGAAAAAGCAAGCTGATGAGACAGACATTGGTAGTAGAGAAAAATTCTCCATTTTTTTCTGTGGATTATTCATAGCTGGTGCTCAGTAAGTATTTAGTGGTTTTGATTTTTGGACCACACCTGGCAGTAATCAGGCGTTGCTCCCACCTCTTTACTCCATGCTCAAGGATCAGTCACTCCTGATGGACCTCGGGAACAGAGGTGGTGTCAGAGATCAAACCTGGATCGGCAGCCTGCAAGGCGATCACTAAACCCAGTGTACTATCTCTCCAGCCCAATTCTTGTGTAAGTCAGGTGGTTCCCGGTATGATCTTCCTTAAAGGGAGTTATCATCTTAAGTACCACCCAATATTTTTGCATAAAAATACAAACTTTCTTTTCTATTTTTAAGATTATAAATGGAAATTCCTAAATTACTGGCCCTACTTAAATTGAGGCATTGAGTACAAAGCTAGGAATAACCCCAGAGTACAGCAGAGGGTGGCCCAAAAATCTTAACAAAATGAAACCTAACTGCCTGAAATCAATAAATTTTGGTAAAAATAATAACTGCAGTTGTACCACTCGTATAAGTATACTGACGTGCATATGTATACACGCACACATCATCGCTATGTTTGTCTTCTGTGCAAAATATCAGACTGGTGACATAGTTTTACCAGCGTATGTTCAAAGAAACAGAGAAACTTGCTAAGCAGCTGCTATTATACATATTGAACAATGAGTGGAGGTACACTTCAAGTTCCTGCTCCTTACATTTCACAATTCAGTCACATAATTTTATGGCCATAAGATAGACACGGAACCAGATAGACTTAATAAGCTGAATAATTATAAAACATATAGATAACATATTTAGAGAACTCCTAACCCAAAAACAAATGTAAGATTTCATGTTTGTAAGCTACCTAAAGAACTTTCTGAGAGGGGCCGGCATGGTGGCGCTAGAAGTAAGGTGCCTGCCTTGGCTGCGCTAGCCTAGGACCGATCGCGGTTCGACCCCCCAGTGTCCCATATAGTCCCCCAAGCCAGGCGCGATTTCTGAGTACATAGCCAGGAATAACCCCTGAGCGTCACCGGGAGTGGCCCAAACCCCCAAAAAGAACTTTTTGAGGCAACAATGTATGCATAAATGGAAGAAATAAGTAATAAGTGATCTATGCCAATCATGAATCTTCTGCTCACATATGCCAAATAAGTAACTTTTCTGTATCTGTTGTTAACTATGTGACCTATGTTATCAATGAAACAAAAGAAGAAAACTGCTGGGAGGTTCCCTAATTATTCTTTCAATATGCAAAGAGTCATTCAGAAAGACATTTGTCCTCATCTTCTTTACATAGGATAGCTAAGAAAAGTAATGCCTACTATTACTACAGTATTCATCATGAGGCATAAGTAAAACAATAGTGGAAAAGAGAGAGAGAAAGAGACAGGAAAACAGTTAACACCCTGGATTCATTAAATCAAGAAAACAAAGAGTTTATTTGCCTATATTCTTTTTTTTTAACCAACTCACTCCATGATTTATGCCCATCAGATATGCAGTCATTGATGCAAACTCTTTACTGACAGCAGTATCCTGTGCTTTCATAATGCGTTAAAAATAAAATTACTTACACTTATCATTTTAAGTTTTAGAAGAGCACTGGAGTGAAAAAGTGTTTCACCACACATAATACTGCATTTAAAATGGTTTTCCAAGCATAAAATGTTCTATAACAATAAATAACAGAATAAGGAAGTGAATTTAAAAGGAAAAAAATGGATCCATAGCCGTACCTTTTCGTGTGTTTTCCGTCACATCTACCCCAAACTGGATTATGTCACCAGAAAGAATTTCACATGGCGGGCTTTCTTCAGAGCCTCGACTCAATCTCTGGCTATTTATAAAGGTACCATTACTACTTTTAGTGTCTTGGAGATAAAACTGCAAAAACAAAAAGAAAGAGAGAGAGGGAGAGGGGGGGGAGAGGGAAAGGGAGAGGGAGGGAGGGAGAGAGGGAGGGAGAGAGGGAGGGGGAGAGAGGGAGAGGGGGAGAGAGAGAGAGAGAGAGAGAGAGAGAGAGGAGAGAGAGAGGAGAGAGAGAGAGAGAGAGAGAGAGAGAGAGAGAGAAACAATGGTTAATATTTACAATCTCGGTACTGCTTTATAAAAAAGATTGCTTCCAGCTTTGCAAAGTCCACTAGAGGTGGACTTTCTCCCCTATCAGTTCAAACTAGTCGCTTCAGCAAAGGTCCTGCATCAATACATATGACGTAAGAATTCCAAAACCAGGTGATTTAAAATACAGCAAAATAAAATGGTCTGATCATTTTGGAAAACAATTTGTAATGTCTTCAGATATCAAACGATAGCGTTATGACCAAGCAAATTCCATTCTGAAGTTAAAAAGGTAAGTCAAACTATTTATTATCACAAGTCAAAGCACCGAATGTTCACATATACAGTGTTATTTGACAGTTTTTAAAAAGTACCATTGAGTATGCCATCACATCCATGAACTTTTAATACTAATACCCTACATTAATAAATAAGCACAAAATACATCATATAAACTCCATTTATAGTAAATAACCAGAATTAGCAAATCTAAAGATAAAAAGAACATTTTAGCTGTAAGGTGCCGAGACACGAAAAGAAATGGGGTAAAGAGGTGGGGTGGTGATAAGGAGGTGGAAAATAACTGTTAATTAACTCTGCATCTACTAAAATTCACTGAATCGCATAAATTTAAAGAAAAAATTTTATCTCAATAAAGTTATTTTTTAGTCATCTAAACAAAATTCTTCATGAAAAAAAATTTTATTTTTTGGTTTTTCGGGCCACGCCCTGAGCTAAGCGCTCAGAAATTGCCCCTGGCTTGGGGGTACCGTATGAGACGCGGGGGGGGGGGGGATCGAACCACGGTCCTTCCTAGGCTAGCGCTTGCAAGGCAGACACCTTACCTCTAGCGCCACCTCGCCAGCCCCTTCATGGAAATCTTTAATAGAAGGCAAACGATGTAGAATTGTATATGATCTAAAGAGAAAGCAATGTATCTAGACAAAATTCTAATTCTATCTTTCCATCTCACTCTGACTCTAACTTTGTTCCTAGGATATCTGGATTAAAACAAAGACGTGGTCATTTCATAGGCAAGGCAATAGCTGTCATTATAACCAGCAACTATCAGTCATAGCTTGTGTGCCAACTGAACCCAAGACTGACAGTATTTTCAGAAAAGGCTTTGCCATAAAGCAGATTGAAAACACTAGAAACTAAAATACTAGAATTAACTATGTAGGAAACTACTTCCTGGCCTCCCAACTACTTCCTTGCCTTTCATCTACTGGGTGATCTTCCCTATTTAAAAAGGGAGAATACAGCAGGAAGTAAAGAAAGCCAAACCACTTATTACCTATCTATCCAAAACGAAAATTAAGAACAATAGGAATACGCAATAGTCTTACAAGAATAAACAGCCAGAGAAAAATATCTGTACTTTCCTTTTTGCATGTTGCTATTCTCTCAATCCCTACATACTCTAGCAACATTATTTTCACTTGAATTCCTTCCCAAAGAACAAAGAAAATCACTTCTGGCAGACTGGGGGTTGGGGAGGACACATATGGGACCTGGGATTGAACCCAGGGTGTCTGAATGAAAGGCAAATGCCCTACTCACTGTGCTATTGCTCAGGACCCTAGTTTTAGTTTTGAGTACAAAAATATTCTTGGAAAATATGGTGATAACCTGAATTCTGGTTTGGTCAATTTCAATCATGTATAACTTCTATGTCAATAATGCAAGCCAAATAAATGGGCTGTACTAGATCCAGTGGTTTTCACATTTCAACTTTTGGAGAACTATTTTGTTTTAAACATCAAGAAAAACAGCAGAGGCGCCAGAGCAACAATACAGTGGATAGGCACTTGGTTAGCAAGAAACCAACCTAGATTAGATCCCTGACATCTCATATGGAACACTGAACCTTCTAGGAGTAAGCCCTGAGTATATAGCAAGATGGGGGGTGGGGGGGAATGGGGAAAAAAATAAAACCTTAAAATAGGAATAAGGAGCCGAAGAGGTAGCATGGCGGTAAAGCGATTGCCTTGCATGCAGAGGACAGTGGTTCGAATCCCAGCATCCCATCTAGTCCCGAGCCTGCCAGGAGCGATTTCTGAGAGTAGAGCCAGGGCCAGTGAGGTGGCGCTAGAGGTAAGGTGTCTGCCTTGCAAGCGCTAGCCAAGGAACGGACCGCGGTTCAATCCCCCGGCGTCCCATATGGTCCCCCCAAGCCAAGGGCAATTTCTGAGCGCATAGCCAGGAGTAACCCCTGAGCATCAAACGGGTGTGGCCCAAAAAACGAGAGAGAGACAGACAGAGAGAGAGACAGAGAGAGAGAGAGAGTAAGTAGAGCATGAGTAACCCCTAAGTGCTGCCAGGTGTGACCCCCCAAAAAAAGAAATAAAAATATATGAAATAAATATGTCATATAATTATTAAAAATATTTAATATTGCATGATCTGGGTCGGAGAAATGGCATGGAGGTAGGGCATTTGCCTTGCATGAAAAAGGATGGTGGTTCGAATCCCGGCATCCCATATGGTCCTCCGAGCCTGCCAGGAGCCATCTCTGAGATTAGAGCCAGGAGTAACCCCTGAGTGCTGCTGGGTGCGACCCAACACGCCCCCCCAAATATTGCATGGCACTTTTTATTTAAAAAAAAAGTAAGATTGGGGCCGGCATGGTGGCACTAGAGGTAAGGTGTCTTCTGCCTTGCCAGCACCAGCCTAGGATGGACCATGGTTCGATCCCCCTGGCATCCCATATGGTCCCCCAAGCAAGAAGCGACTTCTGTAACCCCTGAGCATCACTGGGTGTGGCAAAAAAAAAGGCAAGATTAAAAAAGAGTAAGACATAAAATTATGTGTCCAATAATAGATGAATGGATTATAGAGATGTGGTATGTAAACTATGGGCTATATATACAGAGGAAGGATGAAATCATGCAATTTGCTGCAACCTGGTTGGAAACGAAAGCTATATTGAATGAAGTAAGGAAGAAAAAGAAAGACAAACATGAATTGATCTCAATTAGATGTGGTAAAGAGTAAATAAATGAAGAAACGTCTTGTAGTAAAGGAGATCACCCTTGACCCCAGAGTTTAGGGAGGAGAAGGACTGGGAAGGAAAGAAATCAAGGGGGGTGGGGGAGAAAGAATGTGAGAAAGGGGAGTAATGGGAGAACAGTGGTCAGGACTCTAATTAAGCTATATTTTATACTCTGATGTGAGTGAGTGAGTGGCAGAGTTATGCATCCAAAGCACAGACTCAACACCACTGAACACATGATCCAGACTGAAACCATCGAATTTTATCACACGCCCGTCAAGGTGGAAGGAATAACAAGGATGAGGAAAAAAGTATGGGAACATTAGTGGAGAGAAGATGACAATGTTGGTGGGACTGGTGTTGAAAGATATGCCTAAAACTCAATTAGCAATAATTTTGTAAATTATGGTTCTTTAAAAAATTATTTTTGCTTGTTTTTTTGGGTCACACTAGGCGGCACTCAGGGGTTCCTCCTGGCTCTACACTCAGAAATCAATCCTGGCAGGCTCGTGGAACCACCGTCCTTCTGCATGCAAGACAAACGCTCTACCTCCATTAGAAAAACTTTTAGAGATATATTATACATTCATGTATCTGTATATAAATCTCAATACCTATCTTATACCTGCAGCTCTTATTAACTCTAAAACCAAAAACATCCTCTTATCCCTTTCTACTTAAGAAAGTACATTCAACTGGCCAGCTATAGCACAGTACCTCACAAGTTGCATCATTTGCTCTGTGACCTTCAGAAAGTTCCCACTGTTCATTCCACAAATGTTTTACACTGCTATCTACTCTGTTGTAATCTGAAAATACTTCTCATTTATGATGGAAAACTGCCTTTTAACTAATCCTTTAAACATAATAGGTTTTATGATATCCAAACACCAATATATGAACAATATTTGAAATAAACTTCAGAACCAAATCAGGCCAGAAGTCAAAGGCCAAATCCATCCACAAAAAGCCAAGTACACATTCTTCTCCAATGGACAAGGAACATTCTCCCAAAATAGACCACAGGCTGAGCCATAAAAGATAACTCCAGGGGTTGGAGGGTGGCACGAGCAGTAGGGCATTTTCCTTGTATGCACTAACTTAGTAACAAACCACAGTTTGATCCCCCGGCGTCTCATATGGTCCCCCAAGCCACAAGCAATTTCTGAGCGCATAGCCAGGAGTAACCCCTGAGCATCACCAAGTGAGGCCCAAAATAAAAAAAAGATAACAACATAAAGTCAAGAGGACAAAAACTGTATCAACTATCTTGTCAGGCCATAATCCACTGAAAATTGAAGTTAAACACAAAAAGAAGTGAAGAACTAACTCAACACCTGGAAACAAAATAGCTCACTATTTTGGATCCGAGAGGGAAAACAATGAGAGGTCAAAGAAATCAAAGAATAGATTTCTGGAAACAAAAAAGAATGAAGACACAACCTACCAGAACTTGATATTAAGAGAAGTGTATAGTTATTCAAGCATTCATCAGGAAGAAAGGACTCACATAAATAACTCTACTGCACAAATTAAAACACTGGAAAATAACGAACGAAGGGAATTCAAAGCAGGCAGGAGGAACAAATAAAATTTAGAGCAGAGGACCGAAGTGATAGCACAGTGGTAGGGCATTGTCTTGCAAGGGGCCAACCCAGGAGGGATCCAGGTTTGATTCCTGGCATCCCATATAGTCCCCTGAGCCTGCCAGGAACTATTTCTGAGTGCAGAGCCAGGTGTAACCCCTGAGCACCACCGGATGTGACCCAAACACCTCCCGCCCAAAAATAAACTTGGAGCAGAAATTAATCAATTAAAAAATTTTGGAGGGGCCCGGAGAGATAGCACAACGGCGTTTGCCTTGCAAGCAGCCGATCCAGGACCAAAGGTGGTTGGTTTGAATCCCCGTGCCCCATATGGTTCCCCGTGCCTGCCAGGAGTAATTTCTGAGCAGACAGCCAGGAGTAACTCCTGAGCACCGCCGGGTGTGACTCAAAAACCAAAAAAAAAAAAATTGGAGGCCACACCCATGGGTGCTCAGGGATTACTCCTGGCTCTGTGCTCAGAAATCACTCCTGGCAGGCTCAGGGACCATATGGGATGCCAGGAATCGAACCTAGGTCCGTCCTGGGTCTGCACCATGCAAGGCAAACATCCTACTATTGTGCTATCACTCCAGCCCCTGAAATAAATTCTTTTAAAAATTCAAAACCTCATAAAAACTCATAACCAGGGGCCAGAGCGGTGGCGCAGCAGTAGGGTGTTTGATTTGCACGTGGCTGACCTAGGATGAACCTCGGTTCAATCCCCCAGCATCCCATATGGTCCCCCCCAAGTCAGGAGCGATTTCTGAGCACAGAGCCAGAAGTAACCCTGAGCAGCACTGGGTGTGGTCCAAAAAAAAAAAAACCAAAAATTAAATAAATAAATAAATCATAACCAAGAACTAGTTATTTTTAAATATTATAAGACAATAAACCCCTAGAAAGACAGAGATAGGCAGAAAAAACTACGAATGGATTCACAAGTGATTTCTTTTCAAACCTTTAAAGAGGATCTACTGACAACATCTTTACAGGCTCTTCTGGGGAAACAGAAACACACACAATAGTTTCTACGAAGTAAACATCCTACTAACAAAGAGGTGGGTTTACAAGATGAGAGCCCAATGAATTACAGATGCAAAGATCCTCAACAAAATACTAACAAGAACAACCAACACTGGTGTGGATAGGGAGAAAGAAATTCTCATTCCACTTCTTGTAGGAATGTCAATTGGTCCAGCATTTCTGGAAAACAATAGGGACATTCCTTAAAAAAAAAAAAAAAAAAAAAAAAAAAAAAAAGTTAAGAAATTGAGCTGCCATTTGACCCTGGAAACTACTTCTTGGCATAGACACCAAACAAAGTGGAAAGACTCCTATGTTGCTTGTTGCACTATTCACAATAGCCAATATCTGGAAACAGCCCAAGTGCCCAAGCACAGATGACTGTATAAATAAACTGTGGTACATATACACAATGGAATATTACTTAGTTATAACCAAAGATAAAGTCATACACTTTGCTGCACATGTATGGGCCCTGGGAATATCACGCTGAGTAAAGTTAGTCAGAGGGAAAAACACCAACACAGAATGATCTACCTCATATGTGGGATATAAGAAACATGACGGAATAATGAATGCCCAAAGACAATGGAAACAACATGAGAACTGGTATTAGTGGGAAATCTGCCACAGAAAGGCATTCAACTAGGAGGAGAAGGCAGTGTTGAAAGCTGGTAAAGTGTTTGATATGAAACCCTATCAGCAACAGGACAGTAAAACAGTGCAAATCCTTGGGGGGAAAAAGTGCCTAAGCAGGCTCCTTGGTAAAATGCAAACAGGGCTGGGGTGGGAGGCATTGGTGGAAGGAAGCAGGGAGTGAAGAAAGGACTAGTGTTGAAATGTGTATACCTCTAACCCAATCATGCGAGCTTTGTAATTTCATGGTGACTAATAAAAATGAATTAATTAAAAGGCTGAAGTAGTTTGAGTCATTTAAATTCATAAAACTAAACTACCAACCAAAGGCACACGAATAGCAGTTTGGTGCATGACCAGAGCAGGACAGGGGCAATGGAGACAAGAGTCCAGATCAAAGTCCAAAAGGCAGCTACAGAGACAACACAGGAGCAAAGGTGCTCACGTAGATGCTCTCAGCTGATCCCTAAAAGTAAGAAAGTTGTAAAAAGTAAGACAGTCACCTATTTTTTAAACATTTTTACGCAGCAACAGAAGAGGAAGTTCTTTAGGCGCATGACTCTGGGTGGGACAGACAGTACAGCAAGTCGATCTCTTGCCTCACATGTGGCCAATTGGGTTTGAACCCTGGCGTCCCATAGGATTCCCCTGAGCACCACCAGAAGTGATCCCTGAGTAGCGCTAAGCACTACCAGGTGAGGCACAAAAAACAAGAAAGAATAAAAAGAGGAAAAAATGAACAGCAGGTAAGAAGGATGTTCAGAAGGAGCTTACTGAGTCCTGCCAGCTGTAAGCCTTGGGGACAGAACCAAGAGTGAAGCCCTGAGAACTGTTGGCTGTGATCCAGAAATGCCAACGAGGAGGGGAAAGGGGCAAAAGAAAACTACCAAATTCCAAAGGTGTGTGTGTGTGTGTCTGTGTGTCTGTGTGTGTCTGTGTGTGTGTGTCTGTGTGTCTGTGTGTGTCTGTGTGTGTGTCTGCGTGTGTGTGTGTCTGTGTGTGTGTCTGCGTGTGTGTGTGTGTGTGTGTGTGTGTGTGTGTGTGTGTGAGACATGATAAAAGACAGTTATAAGATCCTCAGAGAAAAGTGAAAGAATTGGCTCTCACGAAGGAAGGGGAAAGAGGAGGATGAAGGGGGAGAGGGGAAGGTAGAAAGGAAGGTGGTAGCAATAGCTAGCAGTCTGGAGTAGCCACCAGGCCAAGGCAGGATTTCTGTGGAGGGAGGTAGTAGGAATATGGAGCACCTAGCACCAGAGGCAGCATCAGGGCAGGGAGATGATGCTGAAGCCAGAACGGAACCCAGTCTCAAAGGTGAGCTGTCTGCCGGTACAGGGCATAGAGCCGGGAGGGGATGGTTGAGAAGGATCAGCTGGCACCCCCAGAGGTGGCGAAGGTCCAGCCCTGCCAACATCAGGAGGTAGAGAGAAGTTCTGGGTTAAGAAACCTTGGATGGGCCGGGCGGTGGCGCTGGAGGTAAGGTGCCTGCCTTGCCTGCGCTAGCCTAGGACGGACCGCGGTTCGATCCCCCGGCGTCCCATATGGTCCCCCAAGAAGCCAGGAGCAACTTCTGAGCGCATAGCCAGGAGTAACCCTGAGCGTCACAGGGTGTGGCCCAAAAACCAAAAAAAAAAAAAAAAAAAAAGAAACCTTGGATAAAGAGGAGTGGTTGTAGATCAAACACTGAGGAGGTGGTAAGCTGTGGGAGCTGAAAACCCAGAGCCAGCCTTGGGGCTAGTGCTAGAAAGAGTCTAAGGCGTGTGGAGGCCCTGGAGCTGGGAGGTCCAGGGAATTTGGAGGCTGGAGAGTTGAGGAGGGAATATGGAAGAGGAGAGAGTAAGCAGCATGAGTTGCCTCGGATCCACCTCCAACCCTTAAGACAGAGACTCAGGCCCCAGAGAAACGCAGGAGAACAATAGAAGAGCTCAACAGATTCTGCAGTTGTGGCTTGGCCTGTGCTGGCTACATCCCTCCTGGCAGAGTCAGGGACTGGCCAGCTCCTAGCCTGGCTCTCTACTGCAAGGTGCAAGTGCAGCAGACAGTGACATCTGGATCTGGGCTCCTCAGATCTGCAAACTGTTCAGACCTTTCTTTGTGAAGAAAGCAAA
Organism: Suncus etruscus; assembly: GCF_024139225.1. Lineage (NCBI taxonomy): Eukaryota > Metazoa > Chordata > Mammalia > Eulipotyphla > Soricidae > Suncus > Suncus etruscus. The sequence goes on along the minus strand of NC_064854.1, from coordinate 130,865,961 downwards.
GTCATTCGAGAGAAGGGCAACTCACACCCAACAAGGAACCCAAGGCCTACTTTCCCCTTCTGCAGACACCCACAGTGCCACCCAGCTTGAGACGATGAAGCTCAAGGACGCTCTCTTTGATCTAGATGGGCCTACTTCTGCAGGATCCCTTCATCCCTGACATGCTTTTGTTCCCCTGTTTCTCTCACCCCAGAGCCTCTCCCAGCCTCCAGAAAGAAGGACCAAAAGAACCAAAACTTGGGGCCAGAAAGGGGGTGGGGGTTGTTCTAGCTTTGGGGTTCTTTGGAGACCCTGACCAACTCCTAGAAATGGGAAAGAGATCTCCAATCAAGAAAAGCAAAAAAGTGGAAGCTGAAAAATGCAAATGGGGGAATAGACTCCCACCTCCTGGGCCTCCCAGGGGTGCCACCCAGTGATACAGACTTGGAAGAGAAAGAAGAGGAAGAAATGGCAGGCAACTGTAGGTAGGGAAACTCCAGTCCCCTACACAACACCAACACCCTCTGAGACTCCCAGACCCCCTCCCGTCCCACTGAAGGTGAAAATAAAAGAGGTGGACAGCACCGAAACAAGCCAAGATGGAGATGCCAGCTCCAATAAAGGAGAGAAGCAGGTCATGGATGAGGACAGCCAGCACAGGCCAAGCCACAACTGCAGAATCTGGTCGGAGGTGGATCCGAGGCAATTCCTGCTGCTTACTCTCCTCTTCCACATTCCCTCAACTCTCCAGCACCCAAATTCCTTGGACCTCCCAGCTCCAGGGCCTCCACACGCCTAAGACTCTTTCTAGCACTAGCCCCAAGGCTGGCTCCGGGTTTCCAGCTCCCACGGCAATGATGACTCATGGGATCTCATCACATGTTAACTGCCAACAGCCTTTTGCAAAAGGCCGATGGCTGGGTGCAGCCTTGGTGGAACCTGGACCTACCTCTCCTGTGCTAAGGTTAAGAACACTAAGGTCTGGGGCCGGGCGGGTGGCGCTGGAGGTAAGGTGCCTGCCTTACCTGCGCTAGCCTAGGAGACGGACCGACGGTTCGATCCACCCCGGCGTCCCATATGGTCCCCCCAAGCCAAGGAGCGACTTCTGAGCGCATAGCCAGGAGTAACCCCTGAGCGTTACCAGGGTGTGGCCCAAAAACCAAAAAAAAAAAAAAAAAAAAAGAACACAGACTAAGGTCCCTAGATTCTTTCACTGCCAGAAATGCAAACAACTGCGGCCCAGAGGCCAGGGGATTAGGAGGGGCTTCCCGAATCGAGAAACCCCTGACACTGCCATCTCTAAGGACTTCCAGATGACAACAGAACTTGGCAAATTGTGTCTCAGGGTCCTGATTCTATCCTCTGGAGCTTGGATGATGTTCCACGTCAAGGCAGAGTCCCCAGGGAGACTTGCTGAGAAGAGTATCTCATGCTCCTATTCTACCCTCTTGTTCTAACTTGCAGTTCTGGTGGACGGCTGTTTGGGGCCCAGATAATATCTGCCCTTTGAATCAGCCACCCTTATTCTGGGCCAAGGTTGGAATTGGGATAGAAGTTAACAGGTGTCCATAAAACTAGTGTAAATATAGCGTTCCCCTCACTCATCTATCTCACTACCCATTTATTCTACACTGACTGTATTTTTAGTTTTGGGACTTCCCCTTTTGGGCATGGCAGCTCAGAGCTAGGGTACCAGCCAGAGCCCATCTAAAAAAACAAAGTGATGATTTTTCTCACCTTTTGTTCTTTAAGAAACACTGGCCAGCTATTTGTACAGACAGCCTATAAATAATTTGTACAGACAGTTGTAAATAATAGTGTGGGCTCTTTGAAAAAAAAAAAGAAAGAAAAGTGAAAAAATTCAAAAGATACACAGAAATCAAAGGAAAACCATTTCAGAAATAAATTCAAAATAAGAAAAATAAGAGTCCCCAATCTATATAATCTACATATCACAACAAACAGAGCATTAAGAAAAATAAAGACAAAAGGGACAACTTTTTTCACAAAATCACAAAATAGTTGACTTCAGTAAATAGTGAAGCAGGCAACAAAGAAAATATATTTTGCAGTACCTCTGCAAAAGTGCTGAAATCTACTGAAACTACTAGGAATCAATTTTGCTAGAACCCAGAAAAAAAAGAACATGAACACTAAATCTAGAAAAAAAAGTAACTATTTTATTTTATTTTTTGGTTTTTGGGTCACTCCTGGCTCTAGGCTCAGAAATTGCTCCTGGCAGGCTTGGGGGACCACATATAGGATGCCGAGATTTGAACCATCGTCCTTATGCATGCAAGGCAAATGCCTTACCTCCATGCTATCTCTCTGGCCCCCCCCCCAAAGAGTAACTTTAAATGATAAAAAGAAAAAAATATTTGTGGCCTTAATGGTTTTACCTTGTCCACTTTCTTCCAGTACAAAGAGTTTTAAAAGAGATCAGCCTGCATTCTTAGAATGGGGCCCAGTACATGGTTCTTAAGAGATAAGGAAATCTAGTGTCCTGGCCCGGCCTGGGAGTGGGGAAAACCCAGGGTGCCCCGTCAGCTCCTCCCAGAAACCCACCTGGAGATCCGGAGGAATGGGGGAGAGGGGGGTCGGGTGACCCAGGTCCGGGGCCCCCCCTGGCCCTAGGCCGAACCAAAAGGCCGCTGGCCCATGGGGGGCCTGCCAGCTGCCCCTCCGTGCCGGCTAAAAATCCTGCTCCGGGAAGGGAGAGAGACCCTCCCAAGCCCGAAGCTCAGGGACTGGAGCCCCACCCTTGGCCTAGGGTTGGGCTTAGGGGGTAGAGTTTGATCTGGTGGGTGGCAGATAGCTGCTCAGCTATACTCAGTCCTGTCACTGGTAATTTCATACCAGTCTACATTTTGCAGGGCGCTAGCCCCTGCGCGAACATTTGCTTCCTTCCAACCATCAGTACCCCCCAGATTTACCCTTCTTAACTTCAGTAACACATAGTTCTAATCTCTGACCTAAGACATACAGTATATCTAACAAATCCCAGAACTATTTAGAAGGACACAAATTGAACACATATATCTTTTGAATATTTTATGGGTATTTTCTTTAACTGATGTAACTCTCTATATATTCTTCTACCATGATGTTTCTATTCACTTTCATCTTGTCTATTCTTTGTAAGCTGTTTAGTAAGGATTGTTGGTGGAACTGTCCCTCAGTTTGATGCCTATGATTGAACTATGTCATGGAAATTGCACGTCTTGTTCCTATTGCCTCCAGATGCACCAATAACGCCCCATGGCATTGATCCTTGTTTGCATAGACACATTAAAATGGGAAAACACCATACATACAGATAAGTTCTTATCTAATAAATCTCAATACAATGTACCTTATACCCTGAACATTGATATAATGACCTGGCACAGGCCTCAGAAGAATGGGCATCCTCCATTCACGCCAGAACCAGGCAAGCTATCTACGAAACATCCAAGGTCTTTTACAGCAACAGCTGGAAGCAGTCCTCTACCAGGAAAGACACTACCAAGGGTCTGACATCGACCCCCTAAAAAGAGACTTCCGTTTACACTGAGAAGACTTGACAACATCAATGACCTGCTCTACAGGACATGGTTCTCTCTAGTGCCCCTTAAGTGTGAGGTGAAACGAGAGGATGCTATGCACCATCCTGACTGCAATATGGGATATGCAGACTCCAGGATCTTTAATACAGAAGCATGATACCAACAACAGAGACTATGTGAGGAATGGAGGTGTATTGCCACTACAGACGATGATTCGAATTGGACAAACTAATTCGCCTGGAGCCTAGAGTCAGTCCTGTGCCAGGAAACTTCAGGGTTAAGGTCTCCTTGTATTTAGACCATAATTTGTCTTTCCATGTCCCTTATGTTTTGATGGGCCTATGCAAACAAATGCCATTTTAATACCATTTTTTACTATGTTCCCTTGACTCCAATTCTTAAGAAAAACAAGCCACTAAAACTTTTGAGGTTAACTTAAACTAGTTAGTATGTACATGGAACTAGAGAAATGTACTTTGCCCTCAATGTTTAAGGAGCTACATAAGTATAATGTCTTTAGATTATATTGTGTGCTGCTAAGAAATAGTATGTACTACAACTGGGGATTTGAGGGACAAGAAATTGTATTGTACATGGGTTCAGTTTTGTTTTTCTTAATGCTCTTTGGCTGAAAGTTCAAGGCTGGGATATCATCGATGGGACTACCGAGAATTCTGTTTATGGGTGATTGGGCTTCCACTGTAACTTTACCCTGTCCTCTTCTTTACATCTTTGTTGTCATAATTAAAATAAAAAAAAGAAATGTAAAAAAAAAAAATAAATAAATAAATAAATAAAATCAAGTTCTTAAAAAAATGCAACTTAAAAAAAAAGAGATAAGGAAATATAAAATGCCAATTACTTTATCTGATTGTTCTAATCTTCAACTGACATTCTTCTATTTAGCCTAATTTAGACCTTGCCCAAGCTGAAAAAGCCACAGATGGCCGAACAAAGTGATAGCACGAAGCCGACCTGGGTTGATCCTCAGCATCCCATATGGTCCTGGCAGGCTTTGGCAGGACCGATTTCTGAATGATTAGCCAGGAGAAAAACCCTGAGAGCCAACGGGAGTGGTCCAAAACCAAAAGGGGTGAATTATTCTCAAGTGGTTCAACATAAAGTCAACTGATATAACTTACCATATCAAAAGAAAGGGTGAAAAACCCATGATCATCTCAACTATGCAAAGAAAATAATAAACAAAAAAAAAAATATATCAAACAAAATCCCATACTTTTCCATGACAGAAAACATTCAGAAGGCCAGATTAAAAGGGAACTTCCTCCTCCAGGATCTTTTAATACAGAAACATGATACCAACAACAGAGAGTATGTGAAAAATAAAAGTGTATTGGCACTACTGGACAATGACCTGGATTGGACAAACTAGTTTGCCTGGAGCTGAGAGTTGGTCTTATGCCAGGAAACTTCAGGAGTAGGGTCTCCTTGTATTTAGGCCAAGGCTTTCCTTTCCATGTCCCTCATATTTTGGCGGAGCTTATGCAAACAATAATTGCCACTCTAAACACGGTTTTTACTGATGCTCCTTTGACTCTAATCCTTAAGAAAAACAACCCACTTAAACTTTTGAGGTTAACTTAAACTAATATGCATGTGCATGGAAATGTAAAAAAGTACTTTGCCAATGTTTAAGGAGTTACGTAAGTTTTATGGCTTTAGATTGCTTTGTGTGCTGCTAAGAAATATTATGTACTACAATCTGGGGACTTGAGGGACAAAGTAATTGTACATGGGTTCTGTTTTATTTTTCTTAATGTTCTTTGGCTGAAAGTTCAAAGTTAAGATATCAGCAATGGGACTACTGAGAATTCTGTTTATGGGTGATTGTCCTTCCACTGTAACTTTACCTTGTCCTCTTTCTTTGCATCTTTGTTCTCATAATTAAAAATAAAAATTAATAAAAAATAAATAAAAGGGAACTTCCTCAACGTGATTAAGACAGTTAAAAAATCCACAGCAAATAATATTTGATGAAGAATATCTGAAAGCTTTCTTCCTAACATAATGAAGCAAACAAACCTGCCTGCACCACAGAAATGCTAGCCTGCCACAAGGGGGACATCCAAATTAGATAGAAAGAACATACATACATACATACATACATACATACATACATACATACATACATACATACATTCATACATACATTCATACATAATATATATAGACATACACAGATAACATAATACTATAAATGGAAAATTTCATATCTTACAAAAAAGTTATTGGTGCCAACACACCAGTTCAGCTAAGTGGCAGCTCAAAATACATGCATACATACATACATACATACATACATACACGCACAAAAAAGAATTGTGCTTCTATAAATTAACAAGAAACAATTCCAAAGAGAAATTAAGAAAGCAATTCTATTTATAATAACATCTGAGACACCAAAAACTCATTTAACAAAACTTTGTACACTGCAATCAACACAAAGCATCATTGAAAAGAAAAGAAGAAAAATAACCTTCATGTGTACATTCATGTACTAGAAGACAAACTTGTTGGGTGTCTGCATTAATCAAAAGTGGATAAAGGGGTCGGAAAGGCAGTACAGTAGGTAAGTGCTTGCACTGTATGCACCTGACCTGGCCTCCATCCCAGGATTCCATATGGTCCCACAAACACAGCCGGAAGTGGCCTTAGGCAGAGTTAGTAGTAAGCCCTGAGTGCAGCCAGATGTAACCCCCTCAAAAAAAAAAAAAAAAAAAAAAGAAGAAAAAGAGTGAATTGGTAGATTCAATGCAGTTCCTATCAAAATTGCAACAACTTCCCCTCCCTTTTTTTTTTCCGCAGAAATGATAACATTACTCCTCAAATGTGTATGAAAGTTCAAAGATGCATAAATAAATCTTTTAAAATATCAATCTTAAAGAAAAGTGGAAGGGGGTAAAATGAGAGCACAGCAGATAGGACACTTGCCTTACACATGGCCGGCCCAGGTTTGATCCCCATCAACCCATAATGGTTCCCCGAGGCTGCCAGGAGTGATTTCTGAGTGCAGAGCCAGAAATGACCCCTGAGCACCATTGGGTGTGGCCCCCCAAAACAAAAACAAACAAAAGTTGGAGGATGCACACTTGTTTGATACAAAACTCACAAAGCTACAATAATTAAAATAGTGTGGCACTAGAAACAAAACAGCTAAATGAATGTACAGCAGTACATTCAGGGCTTACTCCTGCTCTGTGCTCAGGGATCACTTACTCCTGGTGGGCTTGAGGGACCATAGAGGTGACAGGGTTGGCCAGGTGCAAGGCCATGGTCATAGGCAAGTGCTTGAACCACTATGCTGAGTTGTGCGGCTATTCCAATGTTCAGGCACTGTAGAGCTCAGTACGCCCATATAGCCCAACAGCTAATTGAATTTGGGTAAAAGTGTCAAGTTCACCCAAAGAAAAGAGAAATGATGACTTAACAGTCCTGGGGCAAATGGCCAACCAAAGGCAAAAGATGAACTTGGGATTGTCTTGCCTTGATGGCAAGTCCTAAATTGGATATCAGACAGCACATGACACGTCTCCCCCACTAGAGGAAGATGTAAACTGTCAGAAATCATGCCCCAAAATACAAAATAAAAAGGATGAATTTAAGGGCTGGAGAGAGAGCATGGAGGTAAGGCATTTGCCTTTCATGCAGAAGGATGGTGGTTCGAACCCCGGCGTCCCATATGGTCTCCCGAGCCTGCCAGGAGCAATTTCTGAGCATAGAGCCAGGAGTGACTCCTGAGCATTGCCGGGTGTAACCCAAAAAAACAAACAACCAAAAAAAGAATAATTCAGGGCCAGAGAGATAGATTGGAGGTAAGGCATTTGCCTTTCATGCAGAAGGTCATTGGTTCAAGTCCCGGCATCCCATATGGTCACCAGAGCCTGCCAGGAGCGATTTCTGAGCATAAAGCCAGGAGTAACCCGAGTGCTGCTGGGTGTGACCCAAAAACAAAACAAAACAAACAAACAAAAAAAAAAACCCTAAATGTAAAAAAGACCTGAAAGTCATAAAAATCTAAGTGAATTTTTTTTCTTAATTTTGCCGTTTCTCTTCTGTATATGCTGATTCACTTGAGTGTGTTCCACAGGTTCCCGAGGTACTTTTCACTTCCTTCCATCCTTTTGCTTCTAAAATACTTTTTTTTTTTTTTTTTTTTTGGTTTTTCGGGCCACACCCATTTGATGCTCAGGGGTTACTCCTGGCTAAGCGCTCAGAAATTGCCCCTGGCTTGGGGGGACCATATAGACTATATGAACGCCGGGATCAAACTGCAGTCAGTTCCTTGGCTAGCACTTGCAAAGCAGACACCTTACCTCTAGCACCACCTCGCCGGCCCCTGAAATACTTTAACGACCATCTATCTTCAAGTTTTATGATTCCTCTTCTCTAAGCTCCAACTGCCTACAAAGCTTCTTTCACCATTTCTTTTTTTACCAATTGCGTTTTTTACGACTTCTATCCTTCCTTATTGGTCATATTTCCCACTTGCACCGTGTTCTCCTGATTTCCCTGAGTCCTTCACCTATAATTTCCTTCAGCATTTTGAGTACATTTAAAATAGCTAAAGACTTTGTCTAACAGGCACAATGCCTGAGCTTCCTCAAAATGAGGTACTTTTGGTAGTTGTTTCACTGTTGTGAAGGATATTGATGGAGCACTGGGGCCCTCCCAATATTCTACCTAATGTGGCTCAGACAGTGCTGCTCAGGAGTTGGAAGTGCCAAGGGCAATCAGAGTCATCTAGATTGCATCTAAGTGCTCATTGAGAGCATGCAATGCTGGGGACCTAGCAAGGACAAGACGTGTCCCTTGGCTACTTTGTTTGAACTGTCTCCCAGGTTCCCCAGGAATTCTTTATTACAGAATGTTTTTCCTAAGAATAAGGTATCACTTCCCGTTTCTATGTATGTTCTGTAACTGGGATTTCTGTGCTTTATTTTGGGGCCACACCCAGCAGTGCTTAGGGGACCATTGAGTGCCAAGAATTAAAGTGGAGCCCTCCACATGCAAAACGTAAACTCGGCTCTTTGAGCTTACTCTCCTGGCCCAAGATTGGATATTTTGAATAATACAATGTGATGTCCTAGTAATCAGGTTCTCTGCCCCACCCCTCTTAAATCACTGTTGTCATGTGATAATTTCCATAGACATCTTAGACTACATTCCTCTGTGTGTGTGAGGGGTGGGGAAGGGAGAGGGGGGGAGAGGGGAGAGAGGGAGAGAAAGTGAGAGAGAGACAGAGACAGACAGACAGACAGACAGAGACAGAGACACTAAAATCTGGTCAGTCTGTAAATGTCAAAATTCATATTGGGGGGGGTTGTCTCCTTAAATCCTTGACAAATGTCAAGGCCAGTTACACTTACGCAGCTTAATACAAAGTTAAGTCACCGTGTTGGCCCTTCGGCAATCAAAACACAGTGATCAAATCACAATCGTAGGGACTACAGAGTTCATACAGGGGTTAACTAACTTGCCTTATATGTGGCTGACTTCTGACCACTGCTCTTTCTCCAGCACCACATATGGTTCCCTGAGCACCAGCAGAAATGATCCCTGAGCACAGAGTCAGGAGTAAGGCCTGAACACGGGTAAAAATGGCCTGGATTCCCCCAGCAATAAAATGAAACAACCCTAAATTTTTAAAGACAAGCAAGTCATACCATGCACCTTGGGTAAATATATTCATGGCTAGCCAGATACTGAAAAATAGAGGATAGAGATGGTAGTCACTGTGCAGGCAGAACACCAAAATTCTCTTCAGTTTTACCATTCTCTTTCTCCTTTAAGCTCTCTTATGGCTTATCTATGTTTGGTTTGACTCCAGGATTCCAAAATAATTGCTTTTGACAGCTCAGGCTAAGGCAGTAACTTTCTTGTGAAAGTACCAATTTTTAGTAGTTCCTTCATCCTTTTCTATGACACCATTCCTATTAGTCATATTTCAACCTATAAAACTTTCATTAGGTCAAATTAAACAAGCCCTAATCTAAAATAACCATATGTTTCTGATCCTTACAATAATCCTACCAAGTAGAAATTAGATTCTCTAGTTTATAAATTAAGAAACTCAGTTTCAATTAGATTAAGATTCTCTTGGGTTCCACAGCTATTGCAGACTCAATACTATTATTTTTCCTTTTGGGGGGGGGGTTGGGTTTTTGGGTCACACCTGGCAGCGCTCAGGGGTTACTCCTGGCTCCAGGCTCAAAAATCCCTCCTGGCAGGCTCGGAGAACCATATGAGATGCTGGGATTCAAACCAATGACCTTCTGCGTGAAAGGCAAATTGTCCTACCTCCATGCTATCTCTTCGGTCCCTATACTACTATTTTTCTAAACCTCCAGACTGCTTTTGGGGCTGGAGAGATAGTACAGTGGGTAGGTGTTTGCTTTGCACATGACGAACCTGGGTTTATTCCCCAGCATCTCATATAGTCCCGAATCATTGCCAGGAGAGATTCCTGCATGAAGAGCCAGGAGTAATACCCAGTCAACACTGGGCCTGAAAATCTAGAAAACTTCAATTTGGGCAGGGAGATGGCTCAAAGGCTAGAGCACAAGTTTTGCTTGTGAGAGCTCTGAGTTGCATTTCTAGCCCTGAATGCTCCTGAGTACCACTGAGAAAAACCTCTTAGATGTGTGGTGAGTGGCTCCTACCTACTGCTAGGATGGCTCAGGAACAAAAAATAAACTAAAAAGTCCCTCAAGGTTTATTTTAAATTGCTGCTTTATTTGTTATGTCTTCCTGAAGCAATTAAATAGGAAGAGTCCATTTCAACTTTTAACTGCGCCATGAATGAAAAGTCATTTATTTTATGACATTCACATAGCACCAATACTGTAGAGATCGTACACTTACCAAATCAAATGCAGAGCAAAAGCAGCTCTACACTAAGAAGGGTTGGAGAAAACAAAAGGCTGGATTAACTGTTATGCAACTAACCCAGGATCAACCTCTGGCATCTCATATGATTCAGGAGTGGTTCTCAAGCACAGACCTGGAGTGAGCCTGGAGTACAGAGAAATCTTAAAAACAATGAGAGAAAGAGAGAGGCAGACAGAAAGTTCCATCCCTGGCATTACCTGCTACTCAAGAATCCTAACACGCAACCCCTGAACACAGAGCCATGGATAGTCCCCGGGAAATACTAGATCTGGGCCAAAGGAAATGGGGGGAGGGATGGAGAGGGGGAGGGAGGATAAAGAGAGACCTGGCTGTGATCCTCCCTGCTACTATATGGCCCAAATGCCACCAAACCCAGCACCACCAGAAGTAGCTCTGGTGCTCCAAGCACTGCAGAGAATAGCTCTCCCCCAAAGAAAAAGAATCCATTGAAAGAGCATGAATCAAGCACAAAAATGCTGAAAGGCTGATGAGAACTATAGTTAGGCACAGCCAGTTGCTAAGCAGGCACTCAGGAGTGCGGGTGGTGATACGGATGAAAGGCAAGAGGGAGGAAGTGGAGGTGAAGCAGGTATTGAAGCACATTTATACATAGCCAAGGCCCAGCCCCAGAAGGTAAAAGGAAGAAAAAAAAAAAAGAAAAGAAAATACAAAATAGAGTGAAGCTGTTGAAAAGAAGGCCTCGTACGTTCAAGAATGAGACTTCTTCCCCCACCCTTTCTTGCTGAGGCCACACTTGGCAGTGCCAGGGTCAACAGAGGGATGAACCTGGCCTCGGAAATGCTACGCAGGCACTCAGCCCAATGAGCGTCTCTGGACCCCAAATCAATTATTTCTTTACAAAAATCTATTACTAAAATATTTCAATAAAATACTGCTTTCAGGACCAGAGAGATAGCACAGAGGCAGGGTGTTTGTCTTGCATGCAGAAGGACGGTGGTTCGAAACCCGACATTCAGTGGTCCTCAAACTATGGCCCACAGACCACATATTGTATTTGTATCTGTTTTGTTTCTTCATTGCAAAATAAGATATATGCAGTGTGCACAAGAATTCGTTCATAAGTTTTGTTTTTACTATAGTCAGACCCTCCAATGGTCTGAGGGACAGTGAACTGGCCCCTGTTTAAAAAGTTTGAGGACCCCTGTTCCATATGGTCCCCAAGCCTGCCAGGAGCGATTTCTGAGCACAGAGCCAGGAGTCACCCCTCAGGGCTGTTGGGTGTGGCCCAAACACCAAAAAAAAAATTTTTTTATAAGAGTAATATTTAAAGTTGTTCTATTGGACAATAATTCAACTAACAGCCACTAACAAAATTAATATGTGATTATCAAAAAAGCGATATTAATACCCAATCCACAATAACACATTATCCAGTATTCCTCACTTCTTAAATATCTTCTTCAGCGGTTTGATTCCCCGGCGTCCCATATGGTCCCCCAAGCCAGGAGCAACTTCTGAGCGCATAGCCAGGAGTAGCCCCTGAGCGTTACCGGGTGTGGCCCAAAAACCAAAAAAAAAAAAAAAAAATATCTTCTTCAGAATAATCTCAAATTCCACCCTCTTTTTCCAACAATGTGCTTAACACAAGCCTTTTCTTCCGAAAGCCCAGAATCACCATCTTAACAAATAAAGTCGCTCTTTCAGAAGGATTTTCCCTTACTAAGCACTTACATCAAACATCAAGGCTTTATTCCCAAACCTGTATTGCCAAATCACACTTTGAACAGCACCATCATCCTGTCTTCGTGTGGGCATGTGCTCTACCATCTGCTCTATATTAGTGGCCAAATAATCCCACCTTTTCTAACCTATAGTGTTTCTTTCCTGCCAGAAATCACCCACCATTTTTAATACAGAATGATAAATAAACTAATTCATACTTTAGCATGGAAGTCACTAAAGTTTTGGTTTGATGAAAGAAATCAAATTGTATTATATACAAAGACAAAATACTATCTGGAACAGCACACATAAAAAGGCTTGAAATCCAGGGGCCAAGGATGTTTTCTAGATGAGCAGAACACATTTCCCTCCACATGTGAGGTCCTGAGCTCAATCCCCATCACAACCACCCCATCACAGGTGATGTTCTCATCCCCAGAGCTCCTCGTGGTGTGCCTCACATCCCTAAGCACTACAACAAACAAGCTTGAAATACAACTTTCTGTCACTCATCTTACTGTCTAACCTTGAATACTACTTAACCTCTCTAAGCATGATTTTAAAGGGCTATCTATAAATCCCCACTTATAACTGAATACAACAGCAATATCTACCTTGAAGCATTTCATGTAAAGGCTAAGTGATGTTAAACATTTCATATTTCATATAGTAATGCTCAACAAATAGGAGCTATTATTCATAAATTCATAGGCTGTGCAAAAGTCAAAACTGAAGTAAGATTGTCTTTTAGCTTAAGGTTACAGTTGTTTTTTTTTTTCTTTTTTCTTTGGTCTTTGGGTCATACATGGTATTCTTAGCTCTGTGCTCAGAAATCGGTCCTGGCAGGCTTGGGGACCATATGGGATGCTGGGGCTAGAACCAGGGTCAGCTGTGTGCAAGTCAAAAGCCCTACCCGCTGTGCTATCGCCTCCTGCCACAAAGGTGACAGTTCTTTTTTTTTTTTTTTTTTTTTTTTGGTGATTTTTGGGTCACACCCAGCAGTGCTCAGGGGTTATTCCTGACTCCAGGCTCAGAAATTGCTCCTGGCAGGCATGGGGGGCATTATGGGGCACTGGGATTCGAACCGACGACCTCCTGCATGAAAGGCAAACGCCTTACCTCCATGCTATCTCTCCGGCCCCAAGGTGACAGTTCTTAAATATAAGTTTCTTGTGGCCAGAGACATATAGCTCAAGAGACTGAAGTAGACGCTTTGTGTGAAGGTGGTCTGGATTCAATTCCTTCATCACATGGTCCCAGGAGCACTGTCAGGAGCTACTCTCAAATACTGAGATGGAAGTAACCCCAGAGCACCACAAGTATGACCCAAAAAGCAAAACAAAATAATTTATTTGCCAAGTAAGACTAAACAGCTGATAAGAAATATAAGTAGACCAATAATAGCTTATCTCTAACATATGCAGGTATCAAAAAAAGCACTCTGCTACCTCATAAATCATCAGTCACCACAACCGACACAGCAGTGAATTAAGCCTTTGTCTCCCAACATAAAATGAAACCAATTATGAAACATGTGATACATATCATGATATGGATCAAGATGTTTCCAATCAGCTATATCAAAAGATTACTACTCCTGTGTCTATGTACACCGAGATTACATTACTCCAATGAGCAGCCTACTGCCCAATTAACAGTGTGAATAAACTTCTGACTACATTAAGCCGAGTTATATTTAGCAAAAAGTATAATTACTAAGCCAGAACTGCACAACATTCGTCGTTCTGAATGATAGGGGTGGAAACCACTCCAAGTCATGGGATAATGCTCACAAAAGGCTCACAAAATAGCTCACAGTTTAAAATGAAAGAATTGCCATTTTGTTCATGGGGAGATCCTGGGAGTACTTAGGGCTGGGGGCAGAGGGTCCCCCATTCACTCTCCTACATTATTAGAGGGAAAGGAGAGAGAAAAATAGCAAGTGGCAAATAAGCATCTAGTTAAAACTCTAAAAACTCCAAAATACACAAAAGACAGGCATCTGGCCGGAGAGATAGCACAGCGGTAGGGTGTTTTCCCCTGGGCCTGGCAGGAGTGATACCTGAGCACAGAACCAGGAGTAACCCTGAGTACTGTCAGGTGCATTCCAAAAATCGGGGGAAAACAATAGGCAACCAAAACTGTGACTAGTGGCCAGAGAACTACTTAATATAGGAGGTAAGCAATTGCCTTACCTGTATACACTCCCAGCACTCTATTCAGCCCCCTGAACACCGGCTGGAGTGAATTCTAAGCAAAGAGCTAGGATGGCACAAGACCCCCACACCTGCACACTCAACCCTCAAAATAAAGGAAAAAAAAACAAAGTGGTTAGCATCAGCTTAACACAGATTAAGGGAGTAAAAAGACCCTTTACTAACACCATGCACAACAGTTGAATAAAAACTGGACTAAAGACCTTTATATCAGGGGGCTGGAGAGATAGATTGGAGGTAAGGCATTTGCCTTGCATGCAGAAGGACTGTGGTTCGAATCCGGCATCCCATATGGTCCCCCGAGCCTGCCAGGAGTGATTTCTAAGCGTAGAGCTAGGAATAATATTTTCCCACTACTCATTTGACAAAAAATTAGCATCCGAGATATATAAAGCACTGGCAGAACTTGATAAGAAAAAAGTATCCAAAAAATAGGAGACAAGCTTAACATAAACTTCAAAGAAATTCCAGAGAATTCCTCAAAGAGAAAGGCCAGATACTAAATGATTAAAAAAAAAAAAAGCTTTGCATCATTTACCATCAAGGAAATGCAAATCAAAACAATAATAAAATATCAATTCACACAAGTGAGGCTGTGACACATTACAAAGAATAAAATAACCAATGGTTGTGGATAAAAAGGAACCCTTTTCTCTTTTTTTTTTGGGGGGGGGGGCACACCCGTTTGATGCTCAGGGGTTACTCCTGGCTAAGCGCTCAGAAATCGCCCCTGGCTTGGGGGGACCCTATGGGACGCCGGGGATCGAAGCACGGTTCTTCCTTGGCTAGCGCTTGCAAGACAAACACCTTACCTCTAGCACCACCTCACCAGTCCTACTGGGGAATAGCTATAGGTTTGGCTTTTTTGAAAATTTATTTTTAAAAAAAATTAGTCAATTAGTAAGTTAATTAAAATTAGCCTTTTAAAAAAATTAGTAAATGAGCTTCCATATGACCCAGCATTTCACATCTTAAACTGCCCAAAGGGAACAAAACATTGTTCGTAACAGTTAAAATCTGGAATAACCCGTGTCCAAGACAGATGACTAGATTTTAAAAACTATGGTATTACACATTATACTACAAATATTACACTAGTAATACAACATAGTAAGACAAAATCCTGCGATTTGCTGCTTGTGGATGATACAGAGTATCACGCTGAATGAAGCTAGACACAAGGAAGTCAAGCAAAGAATGATCTTCCTCATATCTGGAATATAAAGTAAGGGAATAACAAATGGAAGCCACTGATAAAACAGCTCAAAGGGGTTGGATCGTACTTTTTCATGGCAAGACCCCAAGTTTGATCCTTGGTACTCAAAGCTGCACAGGTACCAGGGACCATAAGGTGTAGCCCTGAAGTGCGACCCCTCCCCTTGGAAGCACCACCAACCACTATGACCCTGCTGGCCCCTCAGTACCATTGGAATCAAGAAGCATCACAACACCAGAACACAACATCAACCATCCCTCCCACCTGACCAAGGATCACGGCAGTGATCATGAGCCGCCCTGAAAATTGCCCAGGAGATACTGCCATGACCAAATCAAAACTAGAATGAAACTTCCAAGAGATCAAAAACTAAGTTTAGGGAAAAAAAGATGAAGAATAAAAATTTAGGGGCTGGAGCAGTGGCACAGCAGTAGGGTGTTTGCCTTGCAAGCAGCTAACCTAGGACGGACCGGGTTCTATCCCTGGTGTCCCCAATGGTCCCCCAATCCAGCAGCAATTTCTGAGTGCATAACCAGGAGTAACTCTTGAGAGTTGAGAGTCCCCAAGTGTGGTCCAAAAATAAATAAATAAATAAATAAATAAATAAATAAAGATTTAAGAGGGTTTGTGAAGTATGAAGAGAATCAAGGAAAATGATGTTTCTGGAAAACATGAATATTCACCCAAGACGTAACAGTAATAGCACAACTGTGTCAAACAAGTCAAAAGATCAAATACGAGATAGAATGAGAGGCTGGAGTGATAGGACAGTGAGTAGGACAGGGTAGGAGTTTGATCCTTGGCAACTCATATGGTCCCCTGAGCACTGTCAGGAGTAATACTTAAATGCGGAGCAAGGAGTCATCCCTGAGCACTTCCAGGTGCATCTACAAAAGGAAAGAAAACAAAAAGGAACAAGAACTGACAACCAGAAAGAGCAACTTAGACATCACAAGAACTTGGGGCCAGAGCAACAGAACAGCAGTAGAGTGCTTGCCTTGCACATGGCTGACCCCGATGGACCCAGGTTCAATCCCCAGCAACCCATATGGTCCCCTGAACCTACTATGGGCAATTTCTGAGCTCATAGCCAGAAGTGATTCCTGAGTGCCGTCGACTGTGACCCAAAAACCAAAAACCAAAAAAATAAAAAATAAATAAAAAATAAATCACAAGAACTGTATGAATGTTGTGGGGAATGAAAGCCTAATGGGAATGAGCCATGAGAAACTGGACCAAAACGAATAAAAAACCACGTAAGTTTAGTCCTATCTTTTACATAATTCTACTCTAAAGGGAAACAAAGAAACGAACAGTACTTAGAAGAGAAAGTGAGGTGAAGAGGATGTTTTTTGTTTTTTGTTTTTTTTTTTGGTTTTTGGGTCACACCCGGTAACGCTCAGGGGTTACTCCTGGCTATGCGCTCAGAAGTCGCTCCTGGCTTGGGGGACCATATGGGACACCAGGGGGATCGAACAGCGGTCCATCCAAGGCTAGCGCAGGCAAGGCAGGCACCTTACCTCTAGCGCCACCGCCCGGCCCGAAGAGGATGTTTTTAACCAGAAAAGAATAAATGATATTGCTTCCTATGCTAACTAGAATGATCCAGAGCAAGAAGAGGCACAGACCAACCCAAGGATTCAGCAAAAAACTTCCTCAGGGAACTGTCCCATGCTGAATCATAAAGGCTGACTAAGCATGAGTCAGGATGAAAGCGAAGGTAAGAAACATCATGCGTGGAGCTGTGAGGCGGGGGTGGCATGTGAAGAACAAGCCTGAGACTGGCAGGAGGGAAGCTGCGCAGGTAAGCGATCGCCAAGCTGCATCCTGCACGATATCCTTTATCCTAAGGATCACATGGGGGGGGGGGGAATGACACACACACTACTACAAGGCCAGTGTCCTTTAACTGCCAGTCCGCTGGCAGGTGCCATCCACAGTTATAGGAAGGGATTGCCTTATACTGCTGGTGAACTGGTGGCAAGCTGGATAAGTGTCAGTCTACAGGTGTAAAAAGGTTGAAGAATGGTGGTTTAAAGTCTGGAGAGATGGTACAGTAGGTAGGACACTTTCTTTGAACACAGCTGGCCCCGATTCAATCCCTGGCACCACACTGTAAGGTATGGCCCAAAATCGAAGGGAAGGAGGGAGGGAGGGAGGGAGGGAGGGAGGGAGGGAGGGAGGGAGGGAGGGAGGGAGGGAGGGAGGGAGGGAGGGAGGGAGAGACAACAGTTTAGGCAAAAAAGTATTGAAATAAACACATTTCACACAGGGTGGAAAGAGTGATGGGAACTAGAAGGAAAGCAGTTACAAGACTGTGTTTTGGTGTCCTGAGGCAATTCCCAAAAGGAAAGGGTGTGGAGTCCTCTATGAGCAAGGATAGCCAGAGCAATCATACAGTGGGAAGGGGGCTTGCCTTGACACGCAACAGACCTGGAGCACCACCGAATATGGTCCCCAGAACCTGCCGGGATTAAGCCCTGAGCACCACTAGGTACAGCCCAACACACCTCTGCAACCTCTGAAATAAAACCACCTACACCAGCAAGCAGTCCTCAGACACAGCAGGGTGTCCCAGAAGTTAACTCAATACTGACAGACTAAGATAACTACCCTAAGATAGTTTCGCATCCACAGGTAAAGAGCTCAGATTCCCAAGACCATCTCAACATTAAACAGAGTCACAAACCCAGAAAGCCCCCTGGGGTGAGTAACCAAGCAGCAATACACTGACCGGTTCCATGATCCCTTCTCAGATATCAAATCAAATGCCCATCATGCCCAGATTATTATCTGTACTTCTGACTTGAACCATAAACTAAAGGCACCCAAAACACCCTCCACTCCAGTCCAATCAATTTACTAAGACACCACACACAGAACTCAGGAAGCCAGTTTACTCTCTAGGTTGCATATTTGTCACAAAGAGTAAAATTCAGAAACATCTAGAAAACAAAGAGCTTTATGAAGGAAAGACACGGGGCTCACAGTGTCCAGAAGTATCTCCCTCTCCAAAGCCCCCCTTGTTTACCCACCCAGAATCTGTCTGAGGCCCACCTTGTAATGAAGGGAATGATTAGTTTGCTGACCCTTTGTCATCGAACTCAACCTCCAACCCCTTTCTCCAGTTCAGAGGGGTCTGAATGGAACCCCCACTTTCCAAATACCAAGGGAGTTTCCTGGCAATCAGCCCCTAATTTCAGATAAGATCATCAGAAATCTACAAGAAAAATAATTAAAACTTTCCGAATTAGTAGACTACAGATGGACACGGAAGATTTGGTTAGATGATAGAGCACCTGCCTTGCACTTGTAAGGCTCAAGTTTGATACTCAGCGACTTATTCAATCAAGAAAAACTAGCAGAAGAGCGAGAGAGAGAGAGACAAGAGTTAAAATGGCTGCACGGCATGTCACTACAGAAGACTCTGTTCCAGCACCCATTTGGTCCCCTGGGTCCTTCCAGGAATAGTATTCTGAACACAGAGTCAGAGTAAATCCCAAGCAATACTCATTATAATCCCAAAACAAATACATAGAATCTACAGAGCTACCTTTTCCTGAGATCCCTAAATGGTCAAAATAATCTTGAGAACAGATTCAAGGGACAGGACAAAAGAAATTTAAATTGGTCCAGTCTCTCTGAGAAAAATACGGGTGGGAAGTTCTCAAATTATTCAAAATAAAACGACCTGGCCAAAGTCAGTAGTACAGCAGGTAGCGTGCTTGCCATGCTCGCCACTGACTCGGGCTCAATCCTCCAAATCTGCCAGGAGTGGTTCCTAAACACAGAGCTAGAAGTAAATCCTCAGCACTGCTGGGAAAAGCGAGATTGCCATACAATCCAGCAATTCCACTCCTAGGTATCTATCCAAAGAAAACCACAGTCTAGGGCCCGGAGAGATAGCACAGCGGCGTTTGCCTTGCAAGCAGCCGATCCAGGACCAAAGGTGGTTGGTTCGAATCCCGGTGTCCCATATGGTCCCCCGTGCCTGCCAGGAGCTATTTCTGAGCAGACAGCCAGGAGTAACCCCTGAGCACTGCCGGGTGTGGCCCAAAAACCAAAAAAAAAAAAAAAAGAAAAGAAAACCACAGTCTAGGGGCCCGAAGAGAGAGCACAGCGGGAGGGCATTAGCCTTGCAAGTGGCTGACCCAGAAGGGACCCCGGTTTGATCCCCAGGCGCCCCATCAGGCCCCCAAGCCAGGAGCCTTTTCTGAGTGCAGAACCAGGAGTAACCCAAGCGCCTCCAGTGTGAACCAAAAAACAAAAAAGAAAAAAACACAATTCTTCTGAAAGACATATGCAAATCTATGTTGATAGTGGTGCTGTTCACAATAGCTAAGATCTGTATACAACACAATGTATCATATGAATGGATAAATAAGTTCTGTTTTATAAACACAATGGACTACTCAGCTATATGAAGAAAGTATATCTTGCCTTTCTGACAAAGAAGTAGAAAGGTTATATTAAGGGAAATAAGTCAGCGAGGAATATAAATATTGAATTATTTCACTCCCATGTGATATATAAAGAAACAAAGTCAAATGAAAACAAACCCTTGGACTTTGACTACAGAAGTGAGATTATCAAGAGGGAGAGATTCTCAGGCAGACAGGAAAGACAATGAAAGTTGGGGGAAGGATGTTTGTACTTTAGAAGTTGAACACAATATGGCAGTACAGATTTTGAAGAAGTGTGAAATCGTACTCCCAAAACATAAACAGTCTTGTAAACAAGTGTTACCTCAGCTTAAAAAAAAAAAATGGGGCCGGGCGGTGGCGCTAAAGGTAAGGTGCCTGCCTTGCCTGCGCTAGCCTTGGACGGACCATGGTTCGATCCCCCGGTGTCCCATATGGTCCCCCAAGCCAGGAGCAACTTCTGAGCACATAGCCAGGAGTAACCCCTGAGTGTTACCGGGTGTGGCCCAAAAACCAAAAAAAAAAAAAAAAACACAGCAGGAGGGGTATGAGCAATAGCACAGTGGTAGGGCATTGCTTTGCATGTCGACAATCCCAGATGGACTCCAGTTCAATTCCCGGCATCCCATATGGTCCCCCAAGCCAGGAGCAACAGAGCCAGGACTGACCCCTGAGCACCACCGGCTGTGACCCAAAAAAACAAAAACAAAACAAAACAACAACAACAAAAAAAAATATATATATATATATTTGTACTACAACTAAAAGAAAGAATAGTTATAGTGTTAGTCAAAGAGTAATCATGTTGCTCTGTATAAAGAAAATTGGTGGGGGCCCCGGAGAGATAACACAGCGGCCTTTGCCTTGCAAGCAGCCGATCCAGGACCAAAGGTGGTTGGTTCGAATCCCGGTGTCCCATATGGTCCCCTGTGCCTGCCAGGAGCTATTTCTGAGCAGACAGCCAGGAGTAACCCCTGAGCATCGCTGGGTGTGGCCCAAAAACAAACAAAAAAAAAAAAATTGGTGGGGCCGGAGAGGTGGCGCTAGAGGTAAGGTGGCGCTAGAGGTAAGGTGTCTGCCTTGCAAGCACTAGCCAAGGAAGGACCACGGTTCGATCCTGGGCGTTCCATATGTTCCCCCAAGCCAGGGGCAATTTCTGAGCCAGGAATAATCCCTGAGCATCAAACGGGTGTAGCCCGAAAAACTAAAAAGAAAAAGAAAAAAAAAGAAAAAAATGGGGGCTGGAGAAGACATGACCTTGCACACAGAAGACTAGATTCAATCCCCAAAATCCGACAGAGTCTCGCAGCCTACCAGTGATCCCTGAGAGCAGAGGCAAGTCAACCCTGAGGACAGCTGGGCATGAACTTCCCTCACAAAAAAAAAAAAAAAAAATGGGAATGTATAATAAATCAAACAGGAACTTTAAACTCCTTATAATTTTGACTTCTGATAAACTAACAATATTAAAAAATTGTAGCATTATATAGCCAAGCAAACATTTAGGGTGTCAGAGCAACAGTACAGTGTATAAGCCATTTGCCCTGCAAGTGACTGATCTGGGCTCCATCCCTGGCACCCTGGGAGTGATCCCCAAGTGTAGGGCCAGGAGTAAGCTCTAGCACTGAGTGTGGCCCAAAAACAAAATTATTTACATCTGAATTATAAGGAAACCTACATTGTTAGTAATTAAGGGGAAGTATTAGCAGTACAATAAAAATCATTAGAAATATAATTTATGAGGGCGGGAGTGATAACACAGCTTTGCCTTGCATGCAGCTGACCTGAGACAAATCCGGGTTTGATCCCCCAAAGCCTGACAGAAGTAATTTTCTAAGCAGAGCCAAGAGTAACCTGAGTGAAGCTGGGTGTGGCCCAAAAACAACAAAATAAAAATCATGTTCAAAGAAAAAAGATCAAAGAGGAGAAATAGATAATCAATTTCTATTTATCTGGGGTGAGTGGGTTTTGATGGAAGGTACTCACAATCAGCTCAGAGCTTACTCCTGGCTCTGTGATCACCATGCTAGAAATCAAAACAGGGTCAGCCCAGAGCATGCAAGGACAAAAGCCTGAGCCTTTGTACTCTCTCTGTTCCCTAGTTCCTGACTTTTAGATCTACATTATCTTTCCCTCTTGTAGAAAAATTTTCAGACGAAAAAGATATCTTACTCTTGGTGGCTGCACTGTTCCAGGAGTGACTCACAAGTATCTGAACCTAGCCATACGTACAAAATCTACAAAAAGCTTATAAAAGGAAAACTTTTAAAGTGTGCCTACTTTCAAAGGAGTGCCTAAAGCAAAATCACTAAAGCTTAGGAGGAAATGGAATTATTTACTCAAAATAAGAAAGTTAAAAGCATTTTCTCGGAGTGGGGTGGGAGGAACTCCCAAGGTGTGAGTTACTGGATTAAAAGAACAACGGAATGTGGAATTAAGTGAAAGCTAGAAAAGTAAGATTCAGTTCACAGAAAACACTCAGATCTCTGCCAGTAAAAAAAATGCCTTACAAGGTTGGCTCCTCTGGAGTTTGGGTGAGTAATACGCTGAAAATGAAAGAACAACTACACATAACTTCAGCAAACAGGAGAAAGGTTGCAGCTGCTTCTTCATCCTTTGTTTTACTCTCCCTTGTTCACTTACTAAAATATTTTAATCATACTCAAGAAAACTACAATAGAATCGCTAATAAAAAATCTTAGTAAACTAAGCATCTGAGTAAGTTTTGCCACACTGTTTTGCACATAAATTAGGACAATATACATAAAGTCACTGACTAGCATTGGATATTTTAATTTTGCTAATTTAATATAACTATATACTTGCAGGTTTATATATTTGTATGGATGCCAACAAAATTGAAGTCTATTTACTTCACACGCGCACCTTGAATGAAGCAACTGCCCCCCACCTCAACACACGCAAAAAGACGTATTGGGGCTGTAGCAATAGCACAGGAGGTAGGGCATTTGCCTTACATACAATCGACCTGGGTTCCATCCCCAGCATCCCATATAGTTCCCTGAGACTCATCAGGAGTGATTCCTGAGTGCAAAGTCAGGTGTGCGGCCCTCCCCAATCCAAAAAGAGGAACAGTACTATCAGCCACTCTTTAATAGGAAAATGTTGTGTATGTGACTAAATGAAATATAATGGGTTCTAAGCAATTCTATTTTCACCCCTTCCCTAAGCAATTCTAGTGCTAGGTATCCATACAAGAAAACCGAGAGACACACAAAAATGCACACAAATGTTCCTAGTAGTACTGTTCATATTTATCGACTGGAAGCAATTAAAATATCCATAAACCACTGAACAAATTTTACTATGTCAACATAAAAATAAATGGATTAAAGGCCAGAGCGATAGCACAGCCGTAGGGTATTTGCCTTGCATGCAGCGACCCGGGATGGTCCCAGGTTCTATCCCCGGCATGCCATTTGGACCCCCAAGCCTGTCAAGAGCAATCTCTGAGTGCAGAGCCAGAAGTAACCCTTGAGTGCCACCAGGTGTGGCCCAAAAACAAACAAAAATTAATTATTAATTACTGAGCTAAAGATCAGCTCAGGTGGGAGAGTTCAAGCACTGCTAAACAACAATCATGCACTGAATTCAATTCCTTACATGTGGTAACCTAGCACTACCATAAATGGCCCCGACACCACAGGGTGTGCCTTGAACATAACATTAAAAACATTTGGGTAGGGCCTTGCATGTACCCAACCTGGGTTCAATACCTGATATCACATAGGGCCATCAAAGCCCAGCCAGACATGATGCCTGATCCCTAAATACAAGCCAAGAGTCAACCCTGAGTACCACCGTGTGTGGACCAAAACCCAAACAGATAAACAAAACAAACAAACAAAAATCAGTAAGGAACAGAAAATGAATGAATGAATGAATTAACTACTGATGGCTCCTACAATACAGAATTGCAGATATAATGCTAAATGAAGAAAGCCATATACAGAATGACTACATATAGTGCGATTTTGTCTACTTAAATTTTCTAGAATCTGCAAAACTATGAGTCAAGAAGAGCAATGATTGCTTAAAGCTGGGTGTGAGAACTGTGCAAATGGGCACCAAGGAACTTCCAGGTATGGAAATGTTTTATAGCTAGACTATGGTAATGGTTGAGAACCACTGAAAATGTGTAACTCCCTCAACATAGACTCATAGTGAGTGAATCTTATAGAATGTCTAGATACCTTAGGGGCTGACCAAACGGTGGGGAAAGCTCTTGCCTGGCAAATACCTGGCCCAGGATTAATCCCAGGGCCACCACCACAAATGGACCCAGACCCAAATAGAAGTGATTCCTCAGCACAGAGCCAGAAGTAAACCCTGAGAGCAGTCAGGTATGGCCCAAACTCACCAAGTTCCATAAAAAAATAAACACTACAATTTAAAAAAAAAAAAAGAACAATATACAGGGGCCGGCAAGATAGCATGGAGGTAAGGTGTTTGCCTTCCATGCAGGACGGTGGTTCGAATCCCGGCATCCCATAAGGACGGTCCCCCGTGCCTGCCAGGGGCGATTTCTGAGCGCAGAGCCAGGAGTAATGCCTGAGCGCTGCCGGGTGTGACCCAAAAACCAAATATAAATATAAATATATATATACAGATAAAAATATAAATATGCACAAATTACATAAAATTAAAATATGAAGAGTTGAGGAACTCAAATATAACAAAGTTTTAATTTGTTGTTTCAATTCCACATTTCTTTTTTTATTATACTAAGCCAGAAAAGATAGCTATGCTCAAAATGAATACCAAGCAAGTAACTAAAATACGATTCACAAATGAGAGTGAAAGACATGCTTCAACTTGATCAAGAAGCACCTCACTGCTACAGCAAAGCAAGGGAGAGAGTCTTTGTTCTTTTTTTATAATATCTTTATTTAAGCGCCATGATTATAAACATGCTTGTTGCTGAGTTTCAGTTATAAAGGGGGAGATTCTAAAGCACAGCAAGATAAGCTACTGTAAAGGAAACTGCAAGCAGTGGTCCTCATCAATATTTTATTTTTATTTTGGGGATTTCGGACCACACCTGGTAGTATTTAGGGCTTACTCCTGGCTCAGGGAACTATGTATGGTGTCAGAGATCAAGCCTGAGCTAGCCATGTGCAAGACAAGCATCCCAGCTGCTGTAGTATCACTCCATCCCCTCCTCATTCAGAGAAGTAGTAGCAGATCCATGCTTCAGGAATGACTTAAAATGTTTTGCTTGCTTTTTGTTTTCTACAAACCCAGGTCGAACGCCTGCAAGACTGGGCCATAATCCTAGCCAAATCATCACCCTTATATTTTTATTCAATTTGTGGTGCTAAGGATGGAACCCAGAGCCTTAAAAACGCAAGATCTCCATTATACTGCTAAGTCTCACCCCACCAAGAAATACTTTCACAAGCTGTTCATGAGAGTATAAACTGGCATAATCTATTCAGCACACAGTTTGGCAAGGTTCATTAAAGGTGTTTCAAAAGCATGCCCCCATTTTTTTTTGTTTGGTTTTCGGCTCCAGCATGCCCCCAATTTTTGTCTGCAGTACCAAAGATCAAAAGTAGGGTTTCATGCACACACACAAATGGCTCTACCAATAAGGTGATATTCCCAGTCCTAAAAAGGTATAACCCTTTGGTTTACTTCTGAGAATTCCATAAAGAGGAGAGAGTTCCACTTCTAATTCTAGTTCTCTTGCTTTCTTGCAACATATGCTGTTACTTCCTCCACTGAAAACTTGAATCCCTCAGTAATCCATGAGAATCAATTTCTTTTTTTTTTTTTGGTTTTGGTTTTTGGGGCCACACCCAGCAGTGCTCAAGGGTTACTCCTGGCTGTCTACTCAGAAATAGCTCCTGGCAGGCACGGGGGACCATATGGGATGCAGGGATTTGAACCAACCACGTTAGGTCCTGGATCGGCTGCTTGCAAGGCAAACGCAGCTGTGCTATCTCTCCGGCCCCTAGAATCAATATCTTTCATAACTTTATTGTTTATATCCTGACCACCTCCCAGAAATCACAAATATTCCTAAAAACATGTAGAAGGTGAATATTTTCTATATGCTTTTCAACTTACTTGCCCACCTCCCATCACTGGTATATAATCTTACAAAATACTTAAGATTTCAAAGTCAAAATAACACAATGAATTGATTTTGCATTGAACATTCTAGATGAAATTCTGAATATAAAGTTCTTTTCTCTGGAGCCGGCGAGGTGGCGCTAGAGGTAAGGTAAGGTGTCTGCATTGCAGACACCCCAATAAGGTGTGGCCCGAAAAACCAAAAAAAAAAAAAAAAAAGTTCTTTTCTCTACACTGAAAATCTGTGTTTAGTGTTAGCTACCTTCATCAATTCTCTTAGCTCAAATCTGTGATTCAAGACTACTCTTCTCCTTAAAACCTAATATCTTTGGGAAGGGGGGGCTTCTACTACACTAGCTTGAAAATTTTCTTCTGTGATGGCTTCACCTCTCTCTCTGCCTTCAAAGAACTTTAGGGCCTCACTTTGGATTTAACTTTGGCTTAAGGGAATGATGTGGCTGATACATTCTATATCTAGCCCACTTGAGCTTTCACCTTTATCTCCAGTTAGTTTATAGTACTTTCTTATCATTTGTGTATTTACTGGAGTAGCACTTGAATTTCTTTCAAGAGGTTTTTTTCTGTTGCATTCACAATTTAGCTAACTGGTGTAAACACCTGACTATTATTCTCTTTCAGCTTTTGACATGTCTTCCTCACTAAGCTTAATCATTTCCGGTTTTAGATTTAAAATAGATATGCTTAGTTTAAAACTCATTTTCCAGCTAAATACTTAAAGGCCACAGTAGAGAGCTATGAATTGTATAATTTCAATATTTTATCTTATGAAAGGAGGTCCAAAAGAGCAAAATAAATGAGGTTGATTTGTATAACAAAATACACACAATATTTATCCATTATGTCTGTTATTTTATATGGATATTTTCATGGCTCCCCAAAATAACTGTAACAGTAACACCAAATATCAATGATCCTAGATCACCTTAGAGCACTTCAATATATAATAATAATGAAAAAGGTTGGAATGTTGCAGGAATCATGAAGAATGAAGCAGAAATGAAGTAAGCACAATGCAGAGGGAACATACCACTGATAAAATTGATTACTGCTCAGTCAATTAACTTCAAGTTTTTTGAGAAACAAAACAAAAACAGTATCTGCTAAGTGTAAAGCAAATAAAAGGAGGTATGCTATAAAACAGAAAGGCTGAGAAGCCTACTTAACCCTTATTTGCATCTTCTAATATAGCAGCTTTGTGGGAATTATAGTCTGTCTTTATCTATGAGACAAATCACCATTATGAAATAAGAGTATCTATCTGTTAAGAGATAGATGATTACTCCATGAGAAGCAATTTTAGGCGGGGCCAGAGGGATAGCATGGAGGTAAGACGTTTGCCTTGCATGCAGAAGGTTGGTGGTACAAATCCTGGCATCCCATGTGGTCCCCAGAGCCTGCCAGGAGCGATTTCTGAGCGTAGAGCCAGGGGTAACCCCTGAGAGCTGCCGGGTGTGACCCCAAAAAAATAAAACCCAAGAAGCAATTTTAGGCATGACCTATTGGCAGAGACCAACTGAGGGAACTACAAACTTAATATTACCAAAAACTCAGTAGATGTAACCTTGAAGTCAGAAACTAGATATAAAGAGTTCATAAGCAAAGAATCATATTATGCTCCTCAAAGATAGTGTTGAAAACTTAAAAGAAAATTGATGCTGAAGGAAAGAAATTAAGAATATATTCCAAGGGCCAGAGAGAGAGAGCATGGAGATAGGGCGTTTGCCTTTCCTGCAGAAGGATGGTGGTTCAAATCCTGGCATCCCATATGGTCCCCCGAGTCTGTCAGGAGCGATTTCTGAGCATAGAGCCAGGAATAACCCCTGAGTGCTGCCAGGTGTGACCAAAAAACCAATCCCCACCCCCCAAAAAAAAGAATATACTCCAGTAGCCAGGAAATGGCTCTGTGAATAAAGTGCCTTACTTGCAAGTGTGAGGCCACTGTTTTGATTTGTTACCATACACCACAACTAAGGGCCGTGATACATAGAGCGCAGCACAACTGAAAAGACAAGTGAGGGGCCAGAGAGAAAGCGAGCTCAAAAGCTAAAACACAGGCTTTAGATGCAGGAGCTCCATATTTCATTCCTTAACCCACAAGGTCCCCCACCTCTCCAGAGTACCCTAAGCACAGAGCAAGAAAAGCAGCAAGAACAGTCAATCAGTAGTGGGCTATGAGTGCTATGGGGTGTGGCAAAAAAAGAAAAAGAAAAAGAAAAAAAAAAGTATTTATTCACAGCACCTGTACTAAATCACAGGTTTGAACTTCACATGATGCTTTCCTGTTTCAGGGTGGACTTTCCCTTCATTTGGTGTTTTCAAAAATAACTAGGCTTTGGGTCAAAGATGTAATTCAGCAGTACTGAACATACCTCATATATGTGAAGTATTTGTTCAATCCCCAGCATTGAGTATAACTACTAATTATTGAAATCAGAAAAAGATAATAACGTAGAACAAAAATTTAAATCGCACTTTTCCCATTTCCATGTAATTATTTCAATTGTATTGTAAGAAAAAAATCATCATTCAATTATTTTCTTGCCTTTATTTTGAAAGAAGTTTAGAAATATACTTTACATATAATTATTGTTGGGTCGGTTTTGGGGGGGTGCTTTTTCACTTATATCATTTTCCCTAGCATTACTTTTTGAGCATACAGCTAAAGGATGAGGTGACACATTATTTCACTGATATATATATATATATATATTGGGGGGGGCCACACCCGGTGAGGCTCATGAGTTACTCCTGGCTATGCACTTAGAAATCGCTCCTGGCTTGGGGGACCATATGGGGAGCTTAGGGATCAAACTGTGGTCTGTCCTAGGTCAGCGCGTGCAAGACAAATGCTCCAACCCCTATTTCAGTAATATACTTAACCATGCCTGTTGACTACATGACAGACCCCTGCAATTAATCCTTGTAATAAATTTTCATACACACATCTTTCTGCAACATCTCTGAAAAACATTCTTAGATTAAATCCATAGAAATGATGTCTCTGGGTTAAAGAGGGTCTTGTGCCATGTCCCCTCATTTATGTGATTTTTCACCTGTGGCTCCCTTAGAATAGACTAGTGACCCCTCACTGTTCCTGGTTGTGAGGTAAGTTCAGTACTGCAAAATTACATCCTTGACCCAAAGCCAAATTATTTCTGAAAAGACCAAATGAAGGAAAAGTCTATCCTGAACCAGGAAAGCATCATGCGAAGAGGAAACCTGAGGCTTAGAACCGGTGCTGTTAATATCAGGGTTCGAGAGAGCTTAAAGGGCTAAAGCACAGACTTGGTATGTGGAAGTCGCAGGTGGCTGAGAATGACTCCCAAGCACCTCACTGAGCACTGGGACAGGTAGCAAATCATAAGATTATCTAACTTTTATATGGTGCTTATTATTACTACTGCTACTATAGACTGTTCTAAGTACTTGGGATATGTTTGCTTAATCTTTTTACCAACCTAAGAGGAAATCATTCATCAAAGTGACTTGCCCAAGATCACAGTTAGTTTATTTCACCACATTAACTGTTGCACCCTGTTTTTTTCAGTCCAGAAAATCTTAATTAATTCAGGGTATAATTCTGCTCTTGACACTGCATTCAAAGTAACTGAACAGTAATATTCTCCTGACTGGCACAAAGATGCACATTTGTCTTCTTGTACACAGTGAAGAACATGCCTAGAGTTCTCAGCACTTGTACACTTGTCAGCATATTTCCACAAGCTGACTTGCATTGTTTACTTAGGGCAGCACTTCTCAACCAGGAACAATGATATATTCTAAGAGAAGTACCGGTGAAAATCACATAAATGAGGGGCCATGGCACAAGACTAGGGGGCCAATCAGTAAAAGGGGGCCCACAGGAAAAAGTACAAGGCCAGAAGAGGGGCACAATCAGGAGAACGTTGAGCAACACTGGTTCAGAGCACTGTAGTACTAACAGTATCATCCTTCAACTCCATGAAAAGCCATGAGCAACAAGGGGAATTGGCAAGCAGTTGAGACTGCCATGATTAAATCATGTGATACATAAGCCTCACATCTTCCTGCAATTGCTAAACTGCCTGTGATACATTAACATGCAAAGCATTTATTTCTGACTGGGCATAAAAATAAAATATTATGCAGGTTTCGGGGAGTAAGTGACTGTTAGTTGAACAGCTTGGAAATAGCTGCAGCGTTTTAGTGAGTGAAAGTTGGTACGGGACTGGCATAATTAAAAGACAAGTAAAAATACAAACCTTCCTGAGACATGCACTTAGAGGGTCTAAAACAGGCACGTTTCCAAAAACAGATGAAGTATGAAGAACAAAGCACTGCTTAGTATAGGCTGCAATGTACTTATACGTGATGTTACAGATAGAGGCAGGAGAGCAGGCTGTATGATACACATGAGTATAAGGAGAACATGCTAAAAGTTAGCAGACGATTACAGTGAAAAGGTTGTAGGCGTTTGCTGATTTCTCTCGTGTTTGATATGTCTGGAATGGTGTCATTGGTCTAAAAGGACTGAACGTATCTATGAAAACAAGTGGTAATGAAAAACTACTCTCCTCCACAAGTTACCAGCACATATAATTTTCAAGAAGAAAACAATCCCTAGGAACGTGGTGTCCCCGCCCCAAGGAATTCATGTTTAAGTGAAAACCAAAGAGTCAGACGAACCCCAAATGCATGGTGAACAGAATTAAAACTGGGTGGGACTGAAAACAGCACATATTTAGTCACCCAGCTCTGTCTGTTTTAGTTTCCAAGATCACATTGTGAATGAAGTGAAGCAACTTCACCATGAAAATCAGAAGTAGTCATTCCCACTGACCTCTCATCTATCTAGCAACCACTGGGTGTGTAACAATGGACCACTTTTCTAAGTGGATGTTTGGCAATAACTATCCATTGATACACACTGGAAATACAAACTGCTGGTCCGTGGAACTGTTATGCAGTGAAGAACTGGACCTTATATCAAATGGAACAGTCAGCAAAGCTTCAAAAGCATGACAATTTAGAATGTACTAGGTGGATCCAAATATGATTCACTTTGACAAAGTAATAAAAAACATTTCTTATGTAAGTGGTACTGAGGACAGTATGTAAATCAAATATAAAACCAAAGCAAGACACATGCCCTATATGCTGTACTATCTCTCCAGTCCCCTCATATGTTTTTGTTTTTGTTTTTTTTTTTTTTTGTTTTTTTTTTTTTTTTTTTTTTTTTTTTTTGGTTTTTGGGTCACACCCGGCAGTGCTCAGGGGTTATTCCTGGCTCCAGGCTCAGAAATTGCTCCTGGCAGGCACGGGAGGACCATATATGGGACGCCGGGATTCGAACCGATGACCTCCTGCATGAGAGGCAAACGCCTTACCTCCATGCTATCTCTCCGGCCCCCCCTCATATGTTTTTTAATAAAGTTTATATCATGGTGGTCCAGTTTGGGGGGACTAAACTGTCATAAAATGTGCAATAATTTTGTAGTGCAATACGGTGACAGATAATTAGGCTCTTAGTTATTAAGCTAGACCATTTTAATTTTTTTTTCCTTTTCAATCAAATGATACAAAGTATATAGAAGGGTCAGAGTGATAGCACAGCAGTAGACATTTTCTTTTCACGCTAACAACCCAGGACAGACCCAGGTTTGATTCCCAGTATCCCATATTTTCACTTGATATTTGGGCCACATCCATTTATTTCTAGGTCTACACTAAGAAATATTTCCTGGGGATGCTCAGAGTGCCAGGGATTGAACTTTGGTTGTCAGCGTGCAAGACAAGCAAGCACCTGTTACCTCTCTTCAGTCGCAAGAGGTGGGAACTATAGAGTCCAGGAGATGACTGCCTAAAGCCCTTTCCTTGCAAGTATGATCTTGACAGCCTTGTGTTTGGCAGTCCTACTATCTCTTGCACCAGAAATGTGTCTGAGCACTGTGCAACCCTTATAAATGGAATGTGCATGAGGACCAGATCTGAAGAGCATAAGCCCTTCCTGGCTTACATGTGTATGATTACTACAGTAAAGGTGTCTGAGCAATCCAATCTAAGGTGCCACTTCACTCAGTTGTCCCCCCCAAGTACCAAGACCAAGCCTGTACTGAACCCCACCACTACAACAGTAACAGATGGAAGTGGGGAGGGGGATATAAACACTGCAACAAGAGATGAAAAATGGTAAACCTCAAAATGATCAGTAGAATTTATATAAACTGAAGCCCACAGATATGGATCAGTGGTAGTCTATGTTCGGCACTGAGTGTATGAAGCCTGGTTTGGCCCTACACTACCACCGGGTGTGGACCAAAAACCAAAATCAAAATCAAAATCAAAATCAGTAGGATAAATAAAGTAACCAACATAAAACTCAATGGATTTAAGACATTGATGGAGAGGTGCTAACAAGCTAGTTGTATACCTGAAACTGTACTGCAAATTTATGAATAAATAAACAGAGTGAAAGAGTAAAATAAATAAGAAAGAAAAATATTAGTTACTATAGGCATGCAAATCAAAACCACAAAGTCATTATATAAATACAATAAAAAGGCAGACAAGAGACCAGAGAGATAGCATGGAGGTAAGGCTTTTGCCTTTCATACAGAAGGTTGGTAGTTCGAATCCCGGCATCCCATTTGGTCCCCTGTGCCTGTCAGGGGCAATTTCTGAGCACAGAAATCCTTGAGGGCCATTCAGAGGGCTGACTAGAGGTCTCAGGCAGCAGAGGTGCCAGGGTGGATCTCAGCGCCGGTGGTGGCACTGCGGATTGAACTTATGGACTTATTTTTGCTTGCAGTTACTAAATTTTGTCCATAAGTTCAATCCGCAGTGCCACCACCGGCGCTGAGATCCACCCTGGCATGTGGTCGGTCGGGATTCAACCCTCAACATTCCGTAAGGTCCTCTGAAAGTCCGGGAATGATCCCTGAGTAAGAGCAGAGCCTGGAGTAAGCCCTGAGGTATGGCTTAAGAAAGAGCAGAGGTGATATGCCACCACCATAGCCAAATTTAACCCTCAGTGAACACAAAAGACCACAGCAGCAAACACTTCACCCAGAATGTGCCCTCAAGGATCACAACTCCAGAGTGAGATCCTTAGCAAGCAAACACCAGATCTAAATGTGCAATCACCAGTCAGACTTATATGTGACTCAATTCTTATAGCAACAATGATAAAGTACTAAATGAGAAAAGGAAGAGGAAAAGTACATAAATAATTCTAATTTAAAATAGATAGGGCTTCCTAAAAAAGAAGGGGGGCGGGGAGATAGCACAGCAGTAGGGCGTTTGCCTTAGGAGCAGCAGATCCAGGATGGATGGTTCGATCCCGGCAACCCATATGGTCTCCAAGCCAGGAGCCATTTCTGAGTGCAGAGCCAGGAGTAACCCTGAGCACTGCCAGGTGTGAGCCAAAAACTTAAATAATAAAAACAAAATAAAATAGACAGGGCCAAGCGATAGCATGTATGGGAGTTTGCCTTGCATGCAGACAACCCAGGACAGACCCGGGTATGACCCTCGATATCCCACACAGCCTCCTGAGCCTGCCAGGAGCAATTTCTGAGCACAGAGCCAGGAGTGACCCCTAAGTGCCAACAAGTGTGTTCCTCTCCAAGCAAAAAAAGAATTTTGTTTCTTCCTGAAAAACATTCTCCATATGCAATTTTGAATTACATGA
The DNA here is from genome assembly GCF_024139225.1 of Suncus etruscus. NCBI lineage: Eukaryota > Metazoa > Chordata > Mammalia > Eulipotyphla > Soricidae > Suncus > Suncus etruscus. The sequence continues at coordinate 130,832,203 of NC_064854.1, read as the reverse complement.
ATTTTTTTTAGGAAGTTTCATTTTGGGCCACACCTGCAGGGGGAATCACTTCTTACCTTGTGCTTGGGGACCCTTCCCAGAGTGCTCTGGGGACCATATGATGCCAAGGACTGAACTCATACAAAGCAAGCACTCAACCCTTTAAACTCACTCTTATCCTCAATGTATTCTTATCAATTTTCTTGGGAAACATCAGTTTTCTTTAATAAAGGGGGTTGTTTTTTAGTTAACAAAAGAAGTATATTAAGATATGGAAACCAGGGCGGAATGATAGCACAGTAGTAAGTCATTTGTCTTGCACATGGCCAAACCATGGAACCAGATTGGATCCCCCAGCATCCCATATGGTCCCCCAAGCCTGCCAGGATCAGTCGATATCTAAGCACAAAGTGAGGAGTAACCCCTGAGCACTGCCGGGTGTGGCACGAACCGCCCCCTCCCCCCCCCCCCAAAAAAAGAGAAAGAGATGAAAACGGAGAACCAGGCAATGACTCCAGGCAGGAGCTAAACCTTTAATCTAGGTGCTGAGTCCTGGCTCCACCCCACAGGCTTAGTTTGGTCCTCAGCATGCTAACAAAGTTTTTCTCAGTCACACTTCAACAAGTACGGGTACTAAAATGTTTAGCTCCTGATGAGTACCACAATTTAGCATGTGGGCACCACAAAACTAAGTATGTGCAACGGCAGATGATCACAACGAAGGGAAGAGGAATAAATCATAAGCAAATAAAAGCAAATATTGAAATGGATTTTTAAATAGTCATAGCTTAGAATTTACCAAACATACCTTAACTTTTCTTTTTAATTCTCAAGCTACCTTTCAAGAGCATAAGAAATTTATACTTTTCCAGGCACGCTACCCTATTAGAGCCAGGTTTACACGAGGAAGTGACGGTGCAGATTCTGAATTTTGACATACAAGCTTTACAATAGAAGAGGTTGTGCAAGTCAACGACTAATAAGGCTCACAACAAATGCTAAATTTTAGTGACAACTTTTCCATACAGTGAGCGTTATACATTTATAAAACTGTTTTAATGTTAGTCCTCTAAAATCTCTTCCAGATACTCTGCTCCACAGCAATTTTTCTATTCTTTAAAACTCAAGAATTGTATTTTTAAAGGTTTCAGTACACCTTGATCATACTTCACATCTTTCTAAAACTTAAAACATTTTCTCATTGCTCCAAAGTAACATATTTATATTAAAGGTGTGAGAAATGTGGGGCTGGAGCAGTAGTGCGAGGGGTAAGGCATCTGTCTGCCTTGCCTGTGCTAGCCTAGGATGGACTATGGTTTGATCCCAGGCGTCCCATATGGTCCCCCAAGCCAGGAGCAATTTCTGAGTGCATAACCAGGAGTATTCCCTGAGCATCACTGTGTGTGCCCCCCAAAAAAAGTGTAAAAAATGTGGCTGGAGTGATAGCACAGCGGCAGGGTGTTTGCCTTGCATGCTGCTGATCCAGGAAGGACCTGGTTTCGATCCCTGGCATCTCATGATTCCCCAAACCTGGCAGGAGTGATTCCTGAGTGCAGAGCCCAGAGTAATTATCCCTGAGCGCCAACAGGTGTAGCCCAAAAACCAAAAAAATAAATTAAATAAATGTGTGGAAAATATTAAATATTTTCCTACATTATTATGTACTTAGTCTCTATTTTATTTTTTATTTTACATTTTTTGGTTTTTGGGCCACACCCAGTAATGATCTGGGGTTACTCCTGGCTTTACACTCAGAAATTGCCCCTGGCTTGGGGGACCATATGGGACACGGGGGGATCCATGTATGTAACCTCAATTTATATAATATAAAGTCAGAGAAATTTTATGCTTAATAATTGCTTGATACCGGCAAAAGCTGGCTCCCTGTGTGTGACACCAGGCGGGGAAAATCCGCGAAAGTACACCAGCCCAGTGGGGCTCAGCTGTGAAAGACTGTGAGTGTGACCTGTCTATGTCTGTCTACTGTCCTCTTGCGTGAAACTCTTGCGAGTGGGGCAAAAAGAGGCTCAGAGGAGCACGGCCGCTCCGCTTCGCTACGCGGCCGTGCACTCTTTCTAAGGAAAGAACTCCATTGCAACAAGAAGGAAAAATCACACTAAGAACGGCGCTATATCACAGAAGCAAACATTTCTCTCTGGACTGTCTTCTCTGTTACATGCTCGGGCCTAAGATTTGACCCAGTGTGAGGCTTCATCCACGGAGGACTCCCCTCCCTTAGAGGCAAGTCAGCCCATCCAGAAAGGGAGGAGCCAGAGGAGTGTGCTGCCTACATCATATAGACAATGAATACCACTACAACACGTAGAAAAACCCACAATACAAATGTGACAATGGGGAAACAGCGCAGGCCAGCATCAGACATAGAGAATGAAGATGACAATTCTGAGGACCAGATAATGACTGAACAACTAATCAACCTCTCAGATAAGGACTTTAGACTAGCAATATGGAAGGTGCTCAACAGACTCCAAGAAACCATGGATCGAGTTGAACAGAACACTAATAAGAACCAAGAAAATATGAAGGCAGAAATGACAAAACTCCAAACTGAAATAACATGTCAACTAACAGGCCTGAAAAACTCAGTAAACGAAGTGAATGACAAAATGGATAAGCTCTGGGACAGGGTATCAGAAGCTGAGAATAGACTTGGTGCTGTGGAAGATGAGATACATAACAATTCCATACAGCAGGAGAGATTGGACAAAAAACTTAAAGCAAATGAGCAGACAATGGAAAAATTAGTCAAAGAATGGGAACAGACGAAAATAGAAGTCTATGATAAGATCAACAGAAACAACTTAAGAATCATTGGAGTCCCAGAGACCCAGGAAGAAAATTTCCAGGAAGAATCAATGGTCAAGAACATCATTAAAGAGAAACTTCCAGAGCTAAAGAATATATGTGATCAAATCCTGCATGCCCGAAGAGTACCAACCAAAAGAGACCCCAGAAAAACCACCCCAAGACACATCCTAGTCACAATGACAAATCCCACAGATAGAGACAGAATTCTGAAAACAGCAAGATCAAAAGGGGAAATCATGTTCAAGCAAGCTTCCCTGAGATTTACAGCAGACCTGTCACCAGAAACGCTCAATGCCAGAAAGCAGTGGTGGGATATTGTGACAAGACTGAATGAAATGAATGCTTCACCCAGAATACTATACCCAGCAAAACTCACTTTCCGGTTTGATGGAAGAATACATGGTTTCACAGACAAAAAACAGCTCAGAAACTTCACAGACACAAAACCAGTCTTAAGAGAAAAACTGAAAGACCTAATCTAAGACAAGACTACCCAAAAGACACACCAAATTTTGAAATAAAGATGGCGTTAAATCCCAGGACAATTCTTTCTCTCAACGTCAATGGACTAAATGCACCAGTTAAGAGACACAGAGTGGCTAAATGGATCAAAAAACTCAATCCAACCTTCTGCTGCCTACAAGAAACGCACCTGAATAGTCAGAACAAACATAGACTCAAAATAAAAGGCTGGAGAAAAGTTATCCAAGCAAACAACACCCATAAAAAAGCTGGAGTGGCCATACTAATATCAGATAATGCAAACTTTATACTCAGGAAGGTTGTAAGGGACAAAGACGGACATTTTATATTAATCAAGGGGTACGTAGAGCAGGAAGAATTCACTCTCCTAAACATATATGCACCGAATGAGGGGCCAGCAAAATATTTAATACAACTGCTGACAAATCTGAAAAATAATATCAACAACAACACAATAATTGTGGGGGACCTAAACACGGCTTTGTCAACACTGGACAGGTCAACCAGACTGAAACCCAACAAGAATATACTAGACCTGAGGAGAGAAATGGAAGAAAGAGGCCTAGTGGATATATATAGGACACTCCATCCCCAGAAACCTGGATACACATTCTTCTCCAATGTACATGGTACATTCTCCAGGATAGACTACATGCTGGCACATAAAACATACCTCCATAAGATCAAGAGGATAGAAATTTTGCAGACTACCTTCGCTGACCACAAGGCTCTGAAATTATTTGTGAACTCCAAAGGGACTCAGAAGAAACACTTTAACACCTAGAAGTTAAACAGCCTCATGCTCAATAACCAGTGGGTCCGAGATGAAATCAAGGAGGAAATAAAAAGGTTCCTGGAAACAAATGACAATAAAGACACAAACTCTCAGAACTTATGGGACACAGCAAAAGCAGTACTGAGAGGAAAATTTATAGCTTTGCAAGCACACATCAGGAAGGAAGAAGGAGCTTACCTGAGTAGCTTAATGACACAGCTAATAGAACTAGAAAATGCTCAACAAAAGGACCCAAGAACAGGAAGACAGAAGGAAATAACAAAGCTGAGAGCAGAAATCAACGAAGTGGAAACTCAAAAAACAATCCGAAAGATCAACGAAAGCAGAAGTTGGTTCTTTGAAAAAATAAACAAGATTGATAGACCACTGGCAAACCTAACAAAGAAAGAGAGAGAGAGAAACTTGATAACTCGTATCAGGAATGAAAAAGGAGAGATCACTACTGATATGACAGAGATTCAAAGGGTAATCAGAAACTACTTTGAAAAACTCTACGCCACTAAAAATGAGAACCTGGAAGAAATGGATAAATTCTTGGACTCTTATAATCTTCCACGGTTGAAGGAAGAGGATGTAGCATATCTAAACACCCCCATCACCATTGATGAAATTAAAACAGTAATCAAATGTCTGCCGAAAAACAAAAGCCCAGGTCCAGATGGATTCACTAATGAATTCTATCAAACTTTCCAAGAGGAACTACTGCCAATCTTGGCAAGACTCTTTCATGAAATTGAACAAACAGAAACACTTCCAAATAGCTTTTATGAAGCCAACATCACCTTGATACCTAAACCAGACAGAGACGCTACCAAAAAAGAAAATTACAGACCAATATCACTGATGAATGCAGATGCAAAGATCCTCAACAAAATCCTGGCAAATAGGATTCAATGCCTCATTAAGAAGATCATCCACTACGATCAAGTAGGTTTCATCCCAGGAATGCAAGGCTGGTTTAACATCCGTAAATCTATCAACATAATACACAACATCAATAACAAGAAAAATAAAAACCACATGATCATATCAATAGATGCAGAGAAAGCATTTGATAAGGTCCAACACCCATTCTTGATCAAAACTCTCAGCAAGATGGGAATGGAGGGAACCTTTCTCAATATAGTGAAGGCCATCTACCACAAGCCAGTGGCAAATATTATCCTCAATGGAGAAAAACTGAAAGCCTTCCCTCTAAATTCTGGCACAAGACAAGGCTGTCCTCTCTCACCACTCCTATTCAACATAGCACTGGAAGTACTTGCTATAGCGATTAGGCAAGAAAAGGATATCAAGGGAATCCAGATAGGAAAGGAAGAAGTCAAGCTCTCACTGTTTGCAGATGACATGATACTCTACTTAGAAAACCCTAAAGACTCTATCAAAAAGCTTCTAGAAACAATAGACTCATATAGCAAGGTGGCAGGCTACAAAATTAACACACAAAAATCAATGGCCTTTCTATACACCAACAGTAATAAAGAAGAAATGGACATTAAGAAAACAACCCCATTCACAATAGTACCACACAAACTCAAATATCTTGGAATCAACTTGACTAAATATGTGAAGGACCTATACAAAGAAAACTATAAAACTCTGCTCCAAGAAATAAGAGAGGACACACGGAAATGGAAACACATACCCTGCTCATGGATTGGCAGGATTAACATCATCAAAATGTCAATACTCCCCAAGGCATTATACAGATTTAATGCCATCCCTCTAAAGATACCCATGACATTCTTCAAAGAAGTGGATCAGACACTTTTGAAATTCATTTGGAACAATAAACACCCTCGAATAGCTAAAGCAATCATTGGGAAAAAGAATATGGGAGGAATTACTTTTCCCAACTTTAAACTGTACTACAAAGCAACAGTTATCAAAACAGCATGGTATTGGAATAAGGATAGGTCCTCAGATCAGTGGAATAGGCTTGAATACTCAGAAAATGTTCCCCAGAGATACAACCATCTAATTTTTGATAAAGGAGCAGGAAATCCTAAATGGAGCAGGGAAAGCCTCTTCAACAAGTGGTGTTGGCACAATTGGATAGCCACTTGCAAAAAATTAAACTTAGACCCCCAGCTAACATCATGTACAAAGGTAAAATCCAAATGGATTAAAGACCTCGATATCAGCCCCAAAACCATAAGATATATAGAACAGCACATAGGCAAAACACTCCAGGACATTACAGGCATCTTCAAGGAGGAAACTGCACTCTCCAAGCAAGTGAAAGCAGAGATTAACAGATGGGAATATATTAAGCTGAGAAGCTTCTGCACCTCAAAGGAAATAGTGCCCAGGATACAAGAGCCACCCACTGAGTGGGAGAAACTATTCACCCAATACCCATCAGATAAGGGGCTAATCTCCAAAATATACAAGGCACTGACAGAACTTTACAAGAAAAAAACATCTAACCCCATCAAAAAATGGGGAGAAGAAATGAACAGACACTTTGACAAAGAAGAAATACGCATGGCCAAAAGACACATGAAAAAATGTTCCACATCACTAATCATCAGGGAGATGCAAATCAAAACAACGATGAGATACCACCTCACACCCCAGAGAATGGCACACATCACAAAGAATGAGAATAAACAGTGTTGGCGGGGATGTGGAGAGAAAGGAACTCTTATCCACTGCTGGTGGGAATGCTGTCTAGTTCAACCTTTATGGAAAGCGATATGGAGATTCCTCCAAAAACTGGAAATCGAGCTCCCATACGATCCAGCTATACCACTCCTAGGAATATACCCTAGGAACACAAAAATACAATACAAAAACCCCTTCCTTACACCTATATTCATTGCAGCTCTATTTACCATAGCAAGACTCTGGAAACAACCAAGATGCCCTTCAACAGATGAATGGCTAAAGAAACTGTGGTACATATACACAATGGAATATTATGCAGCTGTCAGGAGAGATGAAGTCATGAAATTTTCCTATACATGGATGTACATGGAATCTATTATGCTGAGTGAAATAAGTCAGAGAGAGAGAGAAAAACGCAGAATGGTCTCACTCATCTATGGGTTTTAAGAAAAATGAAAGACACCCTTGTAATAATAATTTTCAGACACAAAAGAGAAAAGAGCTGGAAGTTCCAGCTCACCTCAGGAAGCTCACCACAAAGAGTGATGAGTTTAGTTAGAGAAATAACTACATTTTGAACTGTCCTAATATTGAGAATGTATGAGGGAAATGTAGAGCCTGTTTAGGGTACAGGCGGGGGTTGGGTGGGGAGGAGGGTGATTTGGGACTTGGGTGATGGGAATGTTGCACTGGTGATGGGTGGTGTTCCTTTTATGACTGAAACCCAAACACAATCATGTATGTAATCAAGGTGTTTAAATAAAAAAAAAAAATTAAAAAAAAAAAAAATAATTGCTTGATACCTTTATTTTTACTTGATATTGAAAGTGTTCCTTAATAGTCACATATTCAACAACTACAACAATGAAAAACTATTATAAAAATTAAATTAAAAATAAATGAACAGGGGCCAGAGTGATAGCATAAAGAGTAGGGCATTTGCCTTAAATGCAGTTGACCTGAGTTTGATCCTCAGCATCCCATATGGTCCTGCAAGCCTGCGAAGAGTGAATTGTGAGCACAGAACCAGGAGGAACCCCTGAGCACCGCTGGGTGTGGCCCAAACCAAAACAAATAAATATAAGCAAATAAATATAAAGTCAAGTAACTGAGAACTGAAGAATAATAAAGTAGATAGGGCATTGCTTTGCATGTGGTCAAGTCAGGTTTGCTCCCCAATACTGCATATGGTCCCCGAAACCCCCTGAGGAGTGATCCTTATGCTCAGAGTGAGGTATGCCTTCCCCACAAAAACAAACCAAAAAAATAGAATAGAATTTGATACTTTGGAAAACATACCTCTAATGGCAAGAACTAAAATTTTACTATGGTGTGTCTGTTTTTGTTTGTTTTTACTGGGGCCACATCTGGTAGTGAGTGCATGGGGCAATCTGGCTCAGAGCTGGAGAGGTGGGGGAATAGTTCCCAGCAGTGCTCCCCCTTCTATATGCAAAGCATTCATTCCAAACTATCGAGTTCTCTCCCTGGCCCCAATCTTTTGCTTTTAAACTTCGGTTTAAATAATATCAGAACCATTCTTTTTTTTTGTTTGTTTGTTTTTGGATCACACCCAGCAGCGCTCAGGGGTTCCTACTGGCTCCATGCTCAGAAATCACTCCTGGCAGGCTCGGGGGACCCTATCGGGATGCCGGAATTCGAACCACTGTCCTTCTGCATGCAAGGCAAACGCCTTACCTCCATGCAATCTCTCCGGCCCATTAGAACCATTCCTTAATAGAGAGTGTCTATCAGATGGATAATATTTAAGTTGGGGCTAGAGTTTAATGGCTTGAACACATGCTCTGCATGCAGGAGACCCAGATGAAATCATTGCTGTCTTATGTTTCCAGAAGCACTGCTGGGGAAACAAACACCACCCACAAGCACCACCAGCTGGAACTCAAAGAAGCTTCTTAAAAGTTTTCCCTGGGCCGGGCGGTGGCGCTCGAGGTAAGGTGCCTGCCTTACCTGCGCTAGCCTAGGAGACGGACCGCAGTTCGATCCCCTGGCGTCCCATATGGTCCCCCAAGCCAGGAGCGACTTCTGAGCGCATAGCCAGGAGTAACCCCTGAGCGTCACCGGGTGTGGCCCAAAAACCAAAAAAAAAAAAAAAAAAAAAAAAGTTTTCCCTGGCCTTACTCTTTCCTGGCCATCCTCCTTCCTGGGCTTTCCTTCAACTGTTTTAGTCTGCCGTCCCCAAATGGCTCTTTGAGGCAGAGGAGAGGGTTGGGCCTCCCAGTCGTGCTCCAGGAACCCTTTGTTGCCAGGAACTGAAGCCAGAGCTCTCCATGTTTTGGGGCCCTCCATCTCCTCGGTCCCTGCCGAGTCCTTCTTCCACACTGACATTCTGACTGCAAATCAGTCTCCATCCAGATGACTGGATTGTTCTACAAAAAAAAATGGATTGTGAACTATCCTTTCTACTAGGGCGCTCTATTCAGTCTCCTTGCAACACAATTCTATCTTCTGCTTTATCACTAAGACTACTGATTTTCAGAACAATTATCTAAGCAAGTGGTTCTACCTACCACTTAAAATCTTGGATCTCCTCAAACTGGTCCTATAGGAGAAAGCAGCAGGACATCAAAATGACGAAATTCAAAGCTACCTTCTCTACATCATCTTCTGTTGCTTCCTCCTCATGCTGTCGTAAGTCACTCAGTATCTCAAATAAATCACCTATTTTTACTCCATGCTCCTTCTATTTGCATGCTAACTTCAAGACACTTTTCAGATGTTCATTCTAGAAAAGCCATTCTGTCCCCTCTTTAATTTCTCAATTGGTCATCCCATCATCTTCACTGAAGTTCCTCTGAACAGTGCCTCCTTAGTAATTGCCACTTGATAAAAAACACCCACTTATTGCAGCATCCTTCAAAGGGATGCCAGGATCCAACAAGCTAGCTCAAGTTGTAAAGCACATGCTTAGCAATGCAAGGTGCTAAGTGCAAATCCCAGCACTACATAGACACAATCCTCACCCAGGACTGCTAAGTATGGCCCCCAAAATAAGAATTTTTTTTTGTTTTTATTAGGTCACATACTGCAGTGTTCACAAGTTATTCCTGGCTATGTACTTATGGATTAATCCTAGATGACTCAAGGAACCATAGAGGGTGCTGGGAATCAAACCCAGGCCAAGTACCCACTGTACTATCACTCTGGCCCCTAGAAGGACTTTGAAGCCAAAATGTCAGTCACAAATATGTCACAAAGAAGTTTAATAAAGAGATGCCAAATAAAGCAAGTCTATGCAATTTATGTCATTCTCTGATTTGATCTAAATGCCAAACCCAGCAGGCTCAAGGGACCATACGGAGCTGGAGATCTGTATGATGTCCAACTCAGACCTCCTATGTCCAGGATATTATCTGAAAATAGGATCAATGTAGATTCGAACCATGACAAAGAACATGAATAAGTAAATATACTTATAAGATGTTATATATACTTAAAATAAATATACTTAAAAGATGTTACAAAAACAATACTATAACTAGGCCTATAATTCAATGTCCAAATTATCCACAAATGGTAACAAGCAGTGTATTATGATATAATCTTATCTCATAAAAAGAACAATACTACTTAATTTAGGATTTATGCCTTACTTTTGTCTTCTCCAAGACAGATACAAACTATATAGTTTATGGGTATTTCAATGTTTAAGGGATTAGAAAACTTTTATTTCTGTTAAAATGAATTCTAATCTGATAGCTCCCAAAGCTACATTATTTTGCTGAGACAGGGAGTAAATTGTTTTGTCTATAGACCACCCCTGGCAAAGCCCAAGGGTTACTCCTGTTTCTGCACTCTGGAATCATTCCTGGGCTGAAGAGATAGCATAGCAGTAGGGCATTTGTCTTGTATGTGGCTGACCAGGGAAGGACCCACTTTGATTCCCGGCATCCCATATGGTCCCCCAGCCTGCCAGGGGCAATTTCTGAGTGCAGAGCCAGGAGTGACCCCTGAGCTCTACTGGGTGTGGCCCAGAAACCCATCAATCAATCAATCAATCAATTAATCAATCAATAAAGCTTTTTTTTTTTTTAAATAAGGAATCATTTCTGGAAAGCTCAAGGGATCATATGGGATGCTGGGGATCAAACCAATCAGCTACATACAAAGCAAGTACCCTATTTGCTGTACTATCTCTCTAATCCCTCTAATCTAGTTATTAAGAGAGTAATTTTTATATTAGAGGGAAGGTTTGAGGGATCCACACCCAGTGGTACTAGAGGACTAACTAACTTCCAGCTTATTTTAAGAACACCCTTTGAGTGAATTAAACATAGCTTCTGCATGCAAAGCATGAACTCAAGTCCTATTTAATGTTTTTTAAAGTAGTGGTGCCAGAGAGATAGTACAGCGGTAGGTTGTTTGCCTTGCAAGCAGCCGACCCAGGACCAATGGTGGTTCAAATCCCAGCGTCCCGTATGGTCCCCTGTGCCTGAGAAGAGTCAGGAGTAACCCCTGAGCACTGTCAGATGTGGCTCAAAAACCAAAAAATAAAAATATAAAAAATAAAAAATAAAGTAGTATAGATTTATGCTATTAATCTTCATTTTATTTTTTGTTTGTTTGGTTGGTTGGTTTGGTTTTGTTTTGGGGCCACACCGGCAGCGTTCAGGGAACCATATGAGATGCAGGTGATCGAATCCGGGTCTGTCATGAGTCATCCTAGTGCAAGACAAACGCCCTACCACCAGAGTGTTATCACTCTAGCCCTATTAATCTTCATTTTGACTTCTGAAGATTTTTAAACAGAAATATTTGTAAACTGTAAAATATATCTTTAAAAGGTAAGTTTTAGAGGCCAGAGCGATAGCACAGCGAGTAGGGTGTTTGCCTTGCACACAGCCGACCAGGGTTTGATCCCAGACATCCCATATGGTCCACGGAGCATGCCAGGAGTGATTCCTGAGAGAAACCCCTTAGTACCATTGAGTGTGACAACAAAATGTTTTTTTTTTTTTAAGTTCTTTTAAGTTTCAAAGAGAAAACGTGAAAAATTTATTTTTACCTACTATCTAAACAGCAACTTGACTTTTTGTTATTTTTTGTCTTTGTGGAATCTATCCCAGGCCTCACATGTATAAACCATGTGCTCTGCCAAAGGACTTTTTAAATTATATTTATATTTATAAATATTTATAAACTTTTTGGTACGGAGGATCTCAAGTAGTAGAGAAAGACCTCCCAGGAAACCTGGAAGTAGGTTCAGTCCCAGAAACCTCATGAAGTAGCTAAAGACTTCTGGTTGGCCCAGGGTTTCCTAATGATTGAGAAAGAAGAAACTACAACTCAGTTTAAAATACAAAGTTGTATGATGAAAAAAATGCCTTTCTATTAAAAGGCAACTCCTGCCTACACATGCACAACATCCAAAACAGGCAGAAGGTAGTCACAAAAGAACTGGAATAGCTCTGGAAAAGGGAGAATGAAAATATTTGGAATATTTAACTGAAAACAGCATTCCCAAATGTTCTCTAGTTCAAGAAATTATATAATCAAGCTTCCTGAAAAGGGAAATATTTGGTAGTGAATGGAATCTCAAAATGAAAGGATACACACATGAATCTACCAAAAAGAGTTATGCTAACAAGGGTGGAGACATAATGCGGGAATACTACTGCCTGAAACATTAATATTAATGAGTTTAAATTATAATGCAATAACAATTTATTATAAACAAATTCCAATTTTACATTAATAAAGCTTATTTATTTAAAATAAGTGTTACATAATTCCAAAAGAAGTAACACAACATATATACTCTATGTATGTGTGGATATATGTATATATATACTGAACTCTTCCCATCTTATTTCCTATCAACCCACTGTACACCCGTACCCCACACCCACTAACCAGTTACTAATTCTTTATGCATCTTTCCTGATTTCTTTATGCATAAACTCAGAAATATGGATTCTTACATCCTTTATTTAAAAAGATAAATATATATTGTATTATATCTTGTTTTTTGTGTTACTTTGTTATCTAATTGTTATCTTGAACAATTTACCCAATGGTATAGAAAGTTTCCTCATTCTTTTTATGAACTTTACAGTGAAACAACACCTAGACTCAACCCCTTTACAATTCAACTTACAATCCCTTTATAATCATCGTAACATTTAACCCTGTAATAATGTCAATTGCTGGTCAAAATAGTAATGTTTGGCTAAATAAATGGTTCAGGGAGATGGAACCCAGGCTTTATATGCAGGAGACCCAGGTTCAATCCTTGGCACTACCGAATATTCCCCTAGAACAGTGGTTGGTTCAAATCCCGGTGTCCCATATGGTCCCCCGTGCCTGACAGGAGCTATTTCTGAGCAGACAGCCAGGAGTAACCCCTGAGCACCGCCGGGTGTAGCCCAAAAACCAAAAAAAAAAAGAAAAAGGTTGCCCACCATTGCCCTAGAACAACCAGAAGCACTGCTGGGTGTGAACATCAACACCGCCACCCCCAAATGGCTTTTAGTAGAGAAGGACGTAGGTCTAGTAAGATATAATAGCTCTTTCAATGATCACTGTGGATAAGAACTGGGATCTGAAAGGAGTGATACCCCTTCACCCCTTCAGGAAGAGTACTGCAAACAGGGGCCTGAGAGATAGCATGGAGGTAGGACATTTGCCTTGCGTGCAGAAGGACGGTGGTTCAAATCCCGGCATCCCATATGGGCCCCTGAGCCTGCCAGGAGCGATTTCTAAGCGTAGAGCCAGAAGGAACCCCTGAGCGCTGCTGCGACCCAAAAAAAAAAAAAGAGAGAGAAAAGAAGTGTCTACCAAAGAGGCAGACTAGGGTGGGGGGGCAGGAGGGTATCTGGGGAAACTGGTGATAAGGGATGGGTGTTTGTATCTCAAGATGATTTTAAATAAAATTAAATAAAAGAAGATAGGCCTTAAGTCAATACTGAGCTTCCAACCCAAGAAACAAGAAAATTAAGCCAAAAATTGGAAGAAATAGAGATAGAGAACAGAAATCCATTAAAGAGAAACAGAAAATAGAGAAAAACCTCGAAAATAACCAAATCTTGGAACCAGAAGAGATCACTCGACAAGGTGAGAACAAGCTTTGTGTACAGGGCGCCCACTTTTGATCCCCGAACTGCACAGGCTGCAAATGGAAGTGATTCCCAGGCCCAGTCCTGAAAGTAGCCCCATAACCACTAGAGTGTGGCTCCAGAACGAAAGAAATGAAAATGAAATAAACTTTAGGAATAGCAATGGATCAGCCAGAAGGATAGTAGCGGGCTGGGGCACTTGTCTTGCACGGGGCCAACCGCAGTTCAATCACTAGCACCACATCTGGAACTTGGAGCACTGCCAGATGACTTCTGAGCAGAGAGCCTGGAATAGCTCTTGAGTACTTTCGGGTATGGAAACCTCCTCTATACCCCCACCCCACCCCATGCACACATGCGAACATGCACACACACACGGCAAAATAAAATAACATTAAAAATGCAATATAATGTAATTTATGTCAACAATGTAACATAAAGATTTTCATTATTCTACTTCATCATCCACGATTGTTATTATCAAGTTCATTTTACATAAGTTTAAAAGAAAGCTCTTTTAAGTTTACAGTCCCTTAAATAGGCTGAAAATCTAGTGTGTGTTTGTTGGTCTTTTGTTGTTGTTGTTATTGTTGTTTGGGGGCTACACCCAGCAACGCTCAGGAGCTACTCCTGGCTCTTTGCTCAGAGATCATCCCTGGCAGGTTTGGGGGACTGTATAGGGGCTCAATCCTCAGCATGCAAGGCAAACCCCCTCCCGCTGTGCTATCACGCCAGTCCCTGCTGGCCATTTTAATTTCTTTTGTGATCTCTGGTGCCAACACTTAAAATATTAGGGGTAATATTTTAGTAGAGTCCTAAAAGTGAATATATGTGGTATTTATTAATACAGAATATAAAATTTGGGGCCGGTGAGGTGGCGCTAGAGGTAACGTATGTATCTGCTTTGCAAGCGCTAGCCAAGAAGGACAATTCAATCCCCCAGCGTCCCATATGGTCCCCCCAAGCCAGGAGTAGCCCCTGAGCAAACGGGTGTGGACGCCCCCCCCCCGAAAAAAAAGAATATAAAATTTAACACTTAAATTTTTTCAATACATATGTAATACAAGCAAATTAATAGCCAGCAGGCCTCCAAGGCAGCCATTTTAGAAAATAATTCTAGGGGTCGGAGAGATAGCATGGAGGTAAGGCGGTTGCCTTTCATGCAGGTCATCGGTTCAAATCCCGGTGTCCCATATGGTCCCCCGTGCCTGCCAGGAGCAATTTCTGAGCCTGGAGCCAGGAATAACCCCTGAGTACTAACGGGTGTGACCCAAAAACCACAAAAAAATAGTAATAATAATTCTACACTAACACATATAATTTCCTTAGGATATCTAAGCCTTCGCATCATTATGATAACAAAGCTATAAAAATAAAAATTAGCTGGGGCCAAAGCAAATTATGCAGCAAATAGGGCATTTGTCTTACATCCAGCAAACCCAATTCATTCCCCAGCATCCTATGGTCCCTCACACACTACCAGGACTAATTCTTGAGTTGACAGCTAGGAGTAACCCCTGAATATTGTCAGGTGTGGCCCAAAAACCAAACAAAAAAATTAGCAAAGTAAGTTGTTGTATTTTATAACTTAGAATTTTACAAATTATAATGTTCATAATTCAACCACCTAATAATTTATTATTTATTCAATTTGATATTTTTGCCATATAAGATTTCAAAATAGCTACAGCTAAAACAAGGGTTAATGTTTATATAATTCTCAAATCAAATCACTTGGGGCTGGCGAGGTGGCGCTAGAGGTAAGGTGTCTGCCTTGAATTCGCTAGCCAAGGAAGGATCGCAGTTCAATCCCCCGATGTCTCATATGGTTCCCCCAAGCCGGGGGCAATTTCTGAGCGCTTAGCCAGGAGTAACCCCTGAGCATCAAATGGGTGTGGCCCGAAAAAAAAAATCAGATCACTTATAAGCAGTGTGAGGATCTATAAAAACCAAATTATGTAGTGGCCAGAGAGATGACATGAAGGTAGGGCATTTGCCTTGCATGCAGGAGGTCGGTGGTTCGAATCCTGGCATCCCATATGATCCCCTGTGCCTGCCAGGAGTGATTTCTGAGCATAGAGCCAGGAGTAACCCCTGAGCACTGCCGGGTGTGACCCAAAAACAAAACAGAACAGCAACAAAAAAAAAAAAACACCAAAAATAAACAAAAAAAAATATTGCTGGAGCAATAGCACAGCAGTAGGGTGTTTGCCTTGCACGTGGCAGACCCAGGAGTGATCTGGATTCGATCCCCTCCAGGGTCCCATATAGTCCCAAACCAGGAGTGATTTCTGAGCGCAGAGGCAGTAGTAACCCCTGAGCACCTTCGAGTGTGGCCCCAAAACAACAAACAAACAAGAAAAATAAATTAATTAATTAATAAACAGGAAGAAGCCCTGTACTTGTAAGAGTGAACTCTTCCCTCTCCCTCACAATAATATAGCAAAACTAGTGCTGCTACGTGGTTCTAGTCTTTGAATTTTCTGACCAGGGGTGGGGGTGGGAGTGCTGTCAGAGGGTAGGGGTTGGGCCACACCCAGCAGTGTTCAGTGCTCTGGCTCTGCACTCACAGATCACTCCTGGCAGTGCTCAGGGAACATATAGGTTGCCGGGGACTGAACCAAGGTCAGTCTCATACAAAGCAAGAACCTACCTACTGTATTATCACTCTGACCCCAGAAGTACAACTTTAAAAATAAGAAATCAGCAGCTGAAGAGATAGCATGGAGGCAAGGCATTTGCCTTGCATGCAGAAGGACAGTGGTTCGAATCCCAGTATCTCATATGGTCCCCCGAGCCTGCCAGGAGCGATTTCTGAGTGTAGAGCCAGGAGTAACTCCTGAGCGCTGCAGGGTGTGACCCAAAAACCAAAAAGGCAAAAACAAACAAAAAAATAAGAAACTATATCAAGAGTCAGTTAAAAGGCTGGAGTATATGCTTTCCAATCGACATTGGAAGCCCAAGTTTGAAATACAACATCACAGGGTCCCCTGAGCACCAAGTCAGGAATAACCCCTGAACATCACTGTGTGTAGCTCTGGAAGAAAATTAAAAAGACAAAAATCAAAAAGAAATGAGAACCGTGTTTCCAGAAGGTTCCTAATTCATTCCTCAAGTTTGATAACTTGCTAGAAATACTAAAACTCAGGAAAGTATTTTCCTTACAATGACCAGTGTACTCTAAGGGCTACAACTGAGGAACAGTCAAATGACAGACTGAAGGAAGCTTCCTTCAAGTAAAACTCCCCTCTTCGTACCTCAATGTGTTCAACAAATAGAAAACTAGCTGAACTTCGTTGTTCAAGAGTTTTAATAAGGGGCCGGAGAGATAGCATGGAGGTAAGG
This sequence comes from Suncus etruscus, assembly GCF_024139225.1. NCBI lineage: Eukaryota > Metazoa > Chordata > Mammalia > Eulipotyphla > Soricidae > Suncus > Suncus etruscus. The sequence continues at coordinate 130,815,088 of NC_064854.1, read as the reverse complement.
CGTTTGCCTTTCATGCAGGAGGTCATCGGTTCGAATCCCGGCGCCCCATATGGTCCCCTGTGCCTGCCAGGAGCAATTTCTGAGCCTGGAGCCAGAAATAACCCCTGAGCACTGCCGGGTGTGACCCAAAAACCACAAAAAAAAAAAAAAAAAAAAAAAAAAAAAAAAAGAGTTTTAATAAAGCTCAGCCTTCAGTTATACCTACCAACTCCTTCCCATAGAATGGCTTGCAGGGCTAAACAATCCAACCCTCTATATAACTATCCTGGAGCCATCTAGGGGAGCCTGCCATGTGTTATTAGAAAATGGAAAATATTCTAGGAGTTGTATACCAACTTGAGGAAAAGCACAAATATTTCCATTGTCTCACATTATGTCTTTACCATATTAAAACAAACCTAACGTATCCATGAGTTTACTTAGTTTAGTAGACTGAAAAGACAAATATTCAATGAGAAAAACATTCTTAGTGAAAAAGTATATGTGACAAGAGCAGAAAACAAAATAGTGAAAAATGAACTTACCAAGTCTTATTGGGAAAACACACAAAAAAATGTAATAGAAGCTGGAGCAGGGGCAAGAGCAGTGGTACAGCAGTAGGGCATTTGCCTTGCACGTGCTAACCTAGGATAGGACAGACCACAGTTTGATCCCCTGGCGTCGCATATGGTTCCCCAAGCCAGGAGTGATTTCTGAGCGCATAGCCAGGAGTAACCCCTGAGTGTCAAGTGTGGCACCCAAAAAAAAAACTAAATAGAAGCTGGAGCAGTAACACAGCAAGTAAGGCATTTGCTGTGCAACCAGCCGACCCTGTTCAATCCCCAGCATGGCATAGGGTCCAGGAATAATTTCTGGACACAGAGCCAGAAGTAACCTGAGTACCACTGGGTGTGGCCCAAAAACAAACAAAAAAGTAATAGTCACAAGTTAATGAGTAACCTGTGCCAAATATTCTGTAAATTTATAAATTCTCATTAAATCTACACCAACTTTGTTAGGTTTGCCTCCTTTGACTGATGTCGAAATTGGAGGCACAGAGACATACCGATTTACCGCATCTAACAAGCAGAGGTGCCAGTATTTCAACTCAAGCAAACCACTTCAGGACCTTTAACCTCTAAAAATGCACTTCTCCCCTCTAAGCCCCTAACAACGCTCAACTACCCTTCGGATTTGGTAGCGATTCTATTTTCCCCTCCCCACCCTAACTCTCAGGATTGGACTGCCCAGGATACAGCATTCTCTTTTAGTTCTTCCTACCTTAAACACATACTGTTCCCTTGAGCTGGAATGTCCTGCTCTTTTTTTATCCAGCTAGCAAAGCCATACTCACTCTTGAAATAGAGTGAAAAAAAACTCTCTCTGCGAAGCCTTCTTTTTATCTTCCACATTCTCTACCCTCGATCCCAGGGGAAGGACTACATCACTCCTGTAATTCCCTGGAAACAATGATTCACAGATACTGCTATTATTGTACTTATAATTATATTTTTCAAGATTACTTACAGGACACTATATACTACATTTCAAACATTAGATTACACGTATAGGTTGAAAACTAGAAGTGCATAATGATCCTAGTGTAGTCGAACTATAATAACTTCAGGCATGTAACATTCTAATACCAACCCCACCAACAGTGTGTAGCCCACTACAATTTCAGTGACTACTTTCTTCTAGTAAAAATAGTATCACTCATTCTAACAATATATACATATTTGGGGCCCAGAGAGATAGCACAGCGGCATTTGCCTTGCAAGCAGCCGATCCAGGACCAAAGGTGGTTGGTTCAAATCCCGGTGTCCCATATGGTCCCCGTGCCTGCCAGGAGCTATTTCTGAGCAGACAGCCAGGAGTAACCCCTGAGCACCGCCGGGTGTGACCCCAAACACACACACACACACACACACACACACACACACACACACACACAAATATATATATATACATATTTGGTTTAGGGGCCACACCCAGCAGCACACAGTGGTTAGTTACTCCTGCTCAGAAATCACTCCTGGCAGGTTTGGGGGACCATATGGGATGCTGGGGATCGAACCCATGTCGATCCTGAGTCGGCTGTGTGCAAGGCAAACACCCTACTCTAGTGCTATCATTCGGCCCCAATTCTAACAATATTTAACAACCCACTATGTGTCTCAATTTTTAAAAACTCCAGTAGCAAGTAAAAACAATACCTTAAGTTTCCTTGATTCAGACTGGAACTTTTCAACCGTCTCTTCCCAACAATTTCTCAACATCACATTAACACTTATTAAAACTTGTCACTAGATAGCGCAGCGGTAGGGAGCTTGCCTTGCAGGCTGCCGATCCAGAACAAACAGTGGTTCGAATTCCGGCATCCCATATAGTCCCCCGTGCCTTCCAGGAGGAATTTCTGAGCACAGAGCCACCGAGTGTGACCCAATAACCAAAACAAACAAACAAAAAAAAAAAAAAAAACCAACTTGTCAAAAGGGGCTAGAGCAATAGCACAGCAGTAGGGCGTTGCCTTGCATGCGCCAATCCAGGTGATCCCCGGTATCCCATACGATCCCCCAAGCCAGGCGCCATTTCTGAACACACAGCCAGGAGTAACCCCTGAGCGCCAGGAGGTGTGGACCAAAAAGCAAAACAAAACAAAACAAAAAAAAACTTGTCAATAATATCCATTTGGAAATAATATTCAAACTGGAGAATCTACATCAGTCAGGCCTCGAAAGAGAAACAGAACCAACAAATTGTATATGGATCCAATGGAGGAGGATCAATTTAAGGAACTGGATCGTGTCATTGTGAGGGCTATCCGTCAACTCAGAAACCTGCAGTGCAGACCTGCAAGAGAAAGACTTGCAGAAGGAGTTTCTATTAGTCTGTGTGCAATGGCTCTCGAAAGAAATGTTCTTCTACCAGAAAGCTATCACCTTGGGTCTTTATTTTTGTTTTGTTATGCTCAGGGGTTACTCCTGACACTGTGCTCAGAAATCATTCCTGGCAAGCTGGAGGAATATATGGGATGGCAGGGATCAAACCTGGGTCAGCCCTACCCGCTCCAGCCCTGTGTTTTGGCTTTTGTGGCAAAAACAGCTCTATTCAGAGTTTCCAGCAGGACTCAGGGACAATGCGGTGCCAGGAATTGGAATTGGACCTGTGGCTTCATCCCAACTAACTGAAGAGGCCCTCTAACTATCTGTTTTACTGACAGCCTGCTTTTTTATGGCGGGGGAAGTGGAACAACACCAGAGAGCCAACCCAGGTATCACGCATGGAAGGCATGCACTTTACCACTGAGGCACATCCCGTCATAATGATTTTAAATGTCAGTCATATTTCAAAATTATTTTCCTTCACAGGAACTTCTAAACTGGTTTTTCAAAAAGTTGATACCAAGGTAATACCTAAAAATAAACATTATACTCCCTGTTTTTCCCAGCCCTCAGTAAGTACTTGTCTATGAATGTGCCTATTCTCTGCGTCTCACAAAAACAGAATGATACAATATGCAGAGCCTCCTTTATCCAACCTCTTCCATTCACCATAAATTTTCAAAGATTCATGTTTGAGCATGATCACCATTTCTTTGATTTTTATTGTCAGATAATATTCCATTATATATGTGGCGTACTTTATTTCTCGGTGTTGAGTAAATCAAACCCAGGGCCTCACACTTTCAAAGCATGTGCGTTAACACTGAGCTACAACATTAAGTTCTCAAACACTATCTATTTACAACATTTAAAAGGTTTCTACTTTTTCTGATATTATGAATAATGAATATTCATACAAGTTTGCCATTGCCATGTGTTTTCATTTCTCTTTGGAATATAATTAGAAGTAAAAGTACCACAGTATGATGACTTAGTGCTGTGATACTAAGCACTACTTAGTACTACGTACTATTACTTAGAAGAAATACTAAACACAACCAGATGATACAGTAACTTTCTTTCACTCACAATTTTTCCATAAAATTCAAAACTCCAGATCACCGAGATAGAGAAAAGGCTGTGCATTCTGGATAGAGCCCTGAGTAATAAGTTCCACTACCATATAGTTCATTCATGCACAGCACCAGGATTAAGCCCCTGAAGATGATTGGGGATAGTCCCAACAAAATTTCAAAACAAGAAACTTTATTAGCAAAACAACTAAAACAATGTTGGCATAAGATACAGCATTATCGGGGCTGGAGGGATAGTACAGTGAGGAAGGTAGGGTAAGCAGTAGGGTGTTTGCCTTGCACACAGCTGCCCAGGACGAACTTGAGTTCAATCCCCCCAGCTTCCCATATGGTTCCTGAGCTAGGAGCAATTATGAGCACATAGCTAGGAGTAACCCCTGAGCGTCACTGGGTATGGCCCAAAAACAAAAACAAACAAAAAAAAAAAAAAAAAAAAAGGAGGGAACTTATAACTAGAATGCTTCTTATAGTATTTTATTTTTGTTGAATCACCATAGATTACAAAGTTATAAAGATATTTATGATTGGTCTTTGTCCCTGTCCTATTCTGGGCACACATTGACCCTGGCCGTTCCGGTCAGTAATAAAGCACTTTTTGAGCATTTGCTGGGGCTTCAGCCTCTTTATTTCTCTGCTTCGGGCAGCTAGATTAGGATGCCCAGACCTTTCAAAACAACAAAGGGAAGGGGAGAAGAATAAAACCACCATTATCTTTTTTTTGTTTTGTTTTGTTTTGTTTTTTGGGACACACCCAGTGGCACTTAGGGGTTATTCTTGGTTCTGTGCTCAGAAGTCACTCCTGGCAGTCTCGGTGAACCAGATGGGAAGCTGGTATTTGAACCAGGGTCCATCATGTGTTGGTCGAGTGCAAGGCAAACGCCTTACCACTGTGCTATCTCTCCGGCCCCAAAACCATTGTCATTAATTTTGTTTTATATTTCAAAATGTTATGTCTTTACATGATTTCTGTTTTTCAAATTTTTAAAATTTTGGGCCAGAGCGGTGGCACAAGCAGAAAGTGTCTGCCTTGCCCGCACGAGTCTAGGACTGACGGTGGTTCAATGCCCCAGAGTCCCAAATGGTCCCCCAAGCCAGGAACAATTTCTGAGCACATAGCCAGAGTAACTCCTGAGTGTCACCAGGTGTGCTTCCCCCCCCCCCCCGTTTTTTTTTTTTTTAATTTGACCTAGAAGCTTCTTGGGCTCAAAACAGAATCCCTAGTGAAACTACGTAATTACACTTTGTTAGTTTGTTTGTTTTGGGTCACACCTTGTGTTCAGGGATTAACCTGGCTCTGTGCTTAGGGATCACTCTTAGCAGGGCTCAGGGGAACACGTGAAGTGCCAGGGATCAAACGCTGGTTGACTGAATGCAAGGCAAGTACCCTACCCACTGTACTATTTTGTTTCTTTTTTGGGTCACACAAGGCAGCGCTCAGGGGTTACTCCTAGTTCTGCACTCAGAAATCACTCCTGGCTGGCTCTGGGGATCATAAGGGATGCCAGGGATAGAGCCCTGGACCATCCTAGGTTAGCAATGTGCAAGGCAAATGCCCTACTGCTGAGCTAACACTCCTTTCTCACTGTACTATTTTTATGCTTCTATCAGCAACTGACACTTTTTTGGTCATTAGGAAATGAGTATCCTGGAACTGGATCAATAGCACAGCAGTAGGGCATTTGACTTGCACATGGCCAACACAGGACAGAACCTGGTTCAATTCCTTGTATCCCATGTGGTCACTCGAGCCTGCCAGGAGAGATTTCTGCGTGCCACTAGGTGTTTTGGGCAAAAACAAAAACAAAACAAGATACTTATGATTGAGTTTCAAGTATACAATATTCCTAGTTATGACTTCTATATGTATGTGTATATATGTTTCTTCCACTTAACATCATAAGGAGAGCCTGCCTTGCAGGTCTAGCACTGCAAGTCAATTTGGACTGTTTTGGGTTTTTTTGTCTTTTCTGGTTTGGGGGCCACACCCAGTAGTGCTCAGGGTTTAGTCCTAGCTCTGCACTCTAGCTCTGGCCCCTTAGGCCTGAAAATTCAATCCCAGGGCTATGCATGGGTCAAACATGTTGCTACCAGCTCTGCTGTCTGTGATCCCCAGCACCTCAATTTCCTTTTATTTGTTTTGTCTGCATGGGTCTTTTGGAGGACTGGGTCCCACTCAGCAGTACTCATGACATTCTCTTGGCTCTGCACTCAGAGCTCACTCCTGGAGGGGCTCGGGATGCAAGAGACTGAACCTGGATCAGCTACTGTCAAGGCAAGTACCCTCTCTGCTGAACCAACAGCTCAGGCAATTTTCAACCTCACCAGGGGAGATATGCATGAATACATAAAAAGGCAAGACCCCAAACAGACAGAACATAGAAAAGGACCACAATCAGAAAGTGACACCAGGAGAGAATTTGTATGAGCACCATAGTTACACAACACACACACACACACACACATACACACACACAGAGTACAACAACCACTGGACACAAACAAACAATGCATTAGGTAAAGCGCTTGCCTTGCACACAGCCAATCCCGGTTTGATCTCAGGCATCCCTGAGGTCTTCCCAAACACCTCAGGAGGAATTCCTGAGTGCAGAAACACAAGTAACCTCCGAGCACCGACAAGCATTGCCTAAGAATACAAGAAGAATGCAACCCTGCTGGAGAGACAGCACAGCAGTAGGGAGCTTGCCTTGCAAGCAGCCAATTCAGGACTGATGGTGGTTCGGATAGGGCATCCCATATGGTCCCCCAAGCCTGCTAGGGGCGATTTCTGAGCACAGAGCCAGGAGTAACCCGAGTGTCGCTGGGTGTGACCCCCCCAAAGAAAAGAAAACCTTAAAGTCTCTAAACATACTGAGAAATTTCTAATAAAAGAATCAAACTTTTTGTACAGCATAGAATTTGACAGTGGTTATCCAAAATCTTGACATATTAAAAACTGTTTTTGAAAAATTTTAAGAGGCCCAATGGTAGGTGTTCTGTTCTTTGAGCACGAAGCCCGATAGTAAAACTACCCACTTCACAAGTGTGAAGATTACGTGAAATAATTCACAGAAAGTTCTTACTATATCGCACTGTAAGTGTTCAATAAATAATAGTCCTATAGCAATTTGTCAGTCAGAAATTAGACCATACTACATTTTACATAGTTATCACAATTCATTGAGATGACGCTAAAAAGGCTTTTCAACCACAATCTGATCATTTATGAAAAGCCAACAATAAAATATTTGTTTATCTATATATCTAAGTAGGTTAATTCATAAAAATTTGTGAAGATTATATACCAAATTTCATTATTTCCGGAATAGGGTAAGATAGGAGATGTCTATGTAAAGGACATGTACTTGCTTCATATACTTCATTGTCTGAATACTAATTAAGAATATGTTCCTACTGTCTCATAACTAAAAAAAATAGGAAAAGAAATACAGTGTGGGGGCCAGAGAGATAGTTTAGGGGTTACAGCACTTGCCTTGCATGCAGTCAGCCCTGTTTTGATCCCTAGCACTATACATACAGTTCCCCAAGCATCTCCAGGAGTGATCCATGAGCATAGAGTCAGAAATAAGCTCTGAGTTCAGCCAGGTATGGTCCCAAAACCGAAAAAAGAAAAAAGAGAGAGGGGACAGGGGAAAAAAAGAAAAAGAAAAAGTAAGAGAAGAGGAGGAGGACGACAATGATACTTTGAAAGTCCATACTGGTCATTGTTTATGGCTGACACAACCAGAACAAAGCATTAGTTATAAATATCGATAAAACTGTAAGCCTGGAAGTACTGACAAAAATGGTATCCAAATAAATCAGAACATAATGCCACTATGTGTACTGTAGTGGAACTCCCAGGTGAAGGAGAGAGGGGATTTTCATGCCTGTGATTGAATTTAAAGTCTCAAACAGGCAAGACATGCATTGTACCACTTGAGCCAGATCCTTAACCTCTCTATGTCTTTACATGTAGAACTAATGCAGGGGCCAGAGAGAGAGTATATGAGGCAAGTATCTAGCGTGTGGCCATGTGCTGTCTATGATCCTGCTCAAATCTTGACACATGGAACCCTGAACACAGCCAGGGATTACTCCTGAGCAAAAAATCTGGAATAGGCCCTGAGCACTGCCAGGTCTATCCAAAAGCAGAAAGATAAAATCTAATCCAGGAGCTGGAGAGGCAGCTCAACCAGCAGGGTGGAACACATGCTTCAGATACAGGAAGTACTGTCGAGTACTATAAGTTCCACTGTGCTCAGCTCTAACTGTGAGATCTGAGTACAAGCAGTGTGGTCCAAAACCCAACATAACAATGACAATAATCCAGGTTGTATATTTGAAAAATCAAACTTTACGGACCACCAAGAATTTCTATTGCCAAGTTCCTCTATTATTTTCTTTCATAAGTAGGCTACTTGATGTAAAGGATTTTAAAAAATTACTTGTCAAACATTTCAAGGCTATTTCACTCATTTGCTAACCACCCTAAAGACAGTATGCTAAATACAACCTAAGAAAAAAAATGTTTTTATTGCCTGAAGTAGTAGAAGTCTGTTTTTAAAATGCTAGCTGACTCCAAGAAATAATTAACTCAGGTTCTCTAAGTCTATAAAAGCATCATATGACGAGCATTTTAGTGATAGTCTTAGAAAACAGTAAGTTATATACCTCTCAAAGACAGATTTTCATTACAGCAACCATTCAATCCAAAATAAAATGTTCAGGTTAAATGTCTAGCAGTTGACTTTTATTTCAGAGAGAAAAAAAAATATAAATTTTGGCTTTAACTCCTATAGTTACTAATAGATGACTTTGTGCAAATAACCTCTAAATATCTAATTCTTTCCAGATTGACGGAAACCAGTCTTAGCTCTACCTACCTCCCGTGGGTGTTTTACAGATTGTGTTAAATAAGCCATTCTTAATATCACAAGCCCTTAAAAGCATTATTTTGTATGAGAATAATCATTTAAAATTAATACCTACAAGATAGATCATCTAGTCCCAAAGCAAAATGTCTTGCACACTGCAAATTCAAGTAGTAGGACTACCACTGCTGAGTCTATAATCTCAAATTGAGAACTAATTCAAATTACCTTCTACCAAACTACTCCATAGTTCCCATTTACTCTTTCAAACACTTTACTTTTATTACCAAAAGCTCACTTTTAGTTGAACAACAGTATATTTGCATCAGCTATTATTTTTTAGTTTATGTCCCATAACAAAGTTCTATGGGAGCATAGAGTAAAAAGAAATCCGTTCTATTAAGCATCAGGGAAAGTTCACACTGGAACTGGGCTTCAAAGGATGAAGGGTAAAGATCATTCTGGAAGAGCTAGGAATAAAAAACAAAACACTTGTTCCAAGAACAGTGAGTTCTGTCGCAGAGCTACTATAGAATATGGGGCAAAGGATAAAACAACATAAGATGGAACTAGAAAAAGGAAACAAAAAACAGATTTTAAGAGATCTGTATCGTCAGGGCCAGAGAGAGAACATGGAGGTAAGGCATTTGCCTTGCATGCAGAAGGATGATGGTTTGAATCCCAGCATCCCATATGGTCCCGAGCCTGCCAGGAGCGATTTCTGAGCATAGAGCCAGGAGTAACCCCTGAGCGCTGCCGGTTGTGACCCAAAAACCAAAAAAAAAAAAAAAAATAGAAAGAAAGAAAAGAAGAGATCTGTATCATCATGCTAAAACTGAATGGTAAAAATGAACCAAGAATTTGAACAAGGGTATAGTTAGACCCTTAGAGGCAGAGAGAGAAACCATAAACAGGGAAAACATCTCAACATTTCAGCAGCTAATAACTTTTTCTTGATCGTATCCAATCTCAGGACACAGGAAGAAACGCTCAAAGAAAGCCCTGAGTTCAGTTCCCAGAAACAATGACCAAATAAATATCCAAGCACCATGGCCAGAAATACAACCGTCTGGCAAATATATGTGGGCGGCTAGGAAGTACTATAGTCATAGCTTGCATCTCAACTAAGTGCAAGACCATTGAGGACATGAAGTAAGTCCTGCAACAAAGGAGCATTAATGTCAGCGAGCACCACCGTCAGTGTGCAAGCACCAACGCTGAGTCATCACTCACTGTGAGTGAGCAACAGTAAGATGTTTGTGCAATACCCACCACAACAAAGGCAAGGGGAAGCAGAGGGAATTTTTTTTTTTTTTTTGGTTCTTGGGTCACACTGGCAACGCTCAGGCGTTCCTCCCGGCTCTATGCTCAGAAATCGCCCCTGGCTCAGGGGACCATATGGGATGCCGGAATTCGAGCCACTGTCCTTGTGCATGAAAGGCAAACGCCTTACCTCCATGCTATCTCTCCGGCCCTGGGAATTTATTTTTTTAATTTAAAAATTGTTTCTACCTAAAACTAAAAATGGCAAGTACCCCACCCTCTTATTTAAACTAAAAATGGCAAGTACCCCCACCCTCTTATTTATTAGAGAGAGCACAGAGCTGTAACAATTACCACTCTTGTAAGAGAGTCTGAGAAGATTTTTTAAGAGTATGTTTAAGGGGCCAGAGAGATAGCATGGAGGTAAGGCATTTGCCTTGCATGCAGAAGGTTGGTGGTTTAAATCCCGGCATCCCATATGGTCCCCTGAGCCTGACAGGAGTGATTTCTGAGCAGAGCCAGGAGTATCCCCTGAGCACTGTCAGGTGTGGACCCCCTCCCCCAAAAGAAAAGGATGTTTAAGCTGAGACACAAAATCAAAAACTAAAAATAAAAAAAAGTCAGATTTTTTTTGGGGGGGGGTCACACCCTGGAGCGCTCAGGGGTTCCTCCTGGCTCTATGCTCAGAAATCACACCTGGCAGGCACAGGGGACCATATGGGATGCCGGGATTCAAACCACCATCCTTCTGCATGCAAGGCAAATGCCTTGCCTCCATGCTATCTCCCCGGCCCCATTTTTTTTTTCTTACACATTTTTCCCTCCTGGCACTAGGGACTTCATACATATGAGACATGAGCTCACCCTCTGAGTAACATCCCTAGGCAGCCATCCATATTTTTTAATAACTTACAATAAATAAAATATTGCATTAACTTTCCACTATTATGAAAAGTAACAGACGAAATGAATACATGCCTTGGCTGTACAAGCTGGCCTTCTTAATTTGTCTGCATTAATATGCCTTAACTATAAAATATTATACGACTTTATATTATAAATCAGCACTTTTTTCTTTTTTGTTCTGGACTGCCTCCTGGTTTAGGGATCACTCCTGGAAGTGCCCAGGGAACCATATGCAATGCTGGGGACAAAAACTGGTTTATATGCATGCAAGGTCAATGCCTTAATCCCTTCCCAAAGCCAGCACCTTCTAATTTTTTACTAATTTTTTACTAATTTTTACTAACATCACACAAAAAAGTTAGGCATCAAAGGAAACAACTCACAATCAATGTATGATCTACCATTCTCCCAATAACTGAGGCCAGGATGTCTGCAGTCCTGGTAAAATGTGCTAATGGGATGGAGTGGAGTGGAGTAGTAGAGACAACACAAATGATCTTATTTGTTAAATTCTAAAGTCTTCCTCTGCAATGTCCTTGGAACATGCATTATCACTCCTGCTTCAATGCCTTTTATAAGCACATCCTTCCTTCCCTTCCTCTGCCCACCTACTTTCCCTGACTATCTCCGTTCTGCCTTTTTTCAAAATGTCTCTCTCTAGTCTAGAGACCAGGGGGTAGCTCAAAGAGCTGGAGCGCACGCCTTGCGTATGGGAATCCTTGGTTCAATCCCAGAGCCATATTATCCCCTGTGCACAAAACCAGGAGTAGAACCTGAACACCTCTAGAAATGACCGAAACACAAGAAAACATAAAGGTGTCTACGGCAAATCTCCTGCATGCAACAACATCATTAACAAAACCTTCCCACATACTCCAGTTCACACGAAACCTCTCTTTGACAAAAGTCCAAATGTACAAGTTGATATACTTGCCTTTTTTCACTTTCTGACAGAGGTTACTCCTGGCTCTGCGCTCAGAAATCACTCCTGAATCGGGGACCATATGGAACGCCAAGGAATCGAACCCAGGTCCATCGTGGGTCAGCCATGTGCAAGGCAAACGCCCTACCACTGTGCTATTGCTCCAGGCCCCCTCTGTACCTTACTGTCTGATAGGTTAAGAGTAGAAACTCAACACACGTCTAAACAGCTATATATGGATTAAGAAAGTTAACGTGTAAAGCATGATCCACAGTATATAATAAGTAGTAAGCTATTATCCATTTTTCAGCTCTGAGCAAAAAGGCAACATACAATTGGTTTGTCAGTACCACGCAATGTCTCTGGCCTCTAGCAGTCCATTGACCCAAGTTCTTAGCTTGAACATATATGGACCTAACTTTGTTATCCCGCAACAAGGTCCACATTATCCACTCAGTTACCAACATCTACTTACACACACACAAAATAGAAAATATGGCAGACTCCTCTCCTTCAGGATCTGACAACTACACAAAAAGCAAGGTACATAAAAATGGAATGCAGAATTGGGCTAGAAAGACAACTCAATGGATGGAGTACACGAAGGTCTGATTCTGATCTTTACCATGCATTGTTTCCAGGGTATTGCTAAGTATGGCCTTGAAGATCATAAGCACCACCACTGTGACCCTGGCCACCTCTAGCACCACAAAACCTGAACTCTGAACCATCAGAGTTAACCATACCACTTAGTAAAGCATTGCCAGAGATCCCTCAGCACCCAATCACACATGTTGTACATGCATGCAGATATATTAAATAATGCTTAAGTATCATACAAAATGGCATGTGCACTTACAGCTGTAAGTCTCCAAAAGAATTTTCCAATTTAACATAATCAGATTCTTTGGAGGGTAAACTCATTTAGTTACATGCTTCTGTCTGTTTTATTCAACCTTTATTCCCTCAAAATTCCCTCAAAAACAAACAGGGGCCAGAGCAGTGGCGCAGGGCATGAGGCGTCTGCCTTGAGTGCACTAGCTTAGGAGGGACTGCAGTTCAATTCCCCCAGCGTCCCAGCTGGTCCCCCAAGCCAGGAGCGATTTCTGAGCACAGAACCAGGAGTAACCTCTGAGTGTCAACGGATATGGCCTAAAAAACAAAAACAAAGGAAGGCACTCCTAACTTGTATCTACCTATGTATATACACAGACACATACATGCATACTTCTCTTAACTTTTATCTACTATGATTGTGTATATACATATATATGCACGCACACACACATACACACAGACCTATAAATATTTGGTTTGGGGGCCATACCCAGCAATGCTCAGCGGTCATGCCTGGCTCTGTGCTCAAACCTGAGACAGCTGTGTGTCAGCTAGCATTTTACCTTCTGGGCTCTCTCCCATCTCCACCCCAATTATAAGCTCAAATTCGAACACTATCACTCTCAGACAAGGAATGTATATTAAGGGTAGGTACAGCACTTGCCTTGCAGGTACATAAGGCTCTGGATGCTCTATCCCTGGCACTTAAGGAGAAAAAAGTTGTCAAATGCCCTCACTCTTGCCATTTCAGGCTATAGCTCTTAAGCAACCACCATTCTCAAAAAGTATAGCCCCTCCCCCCGCAAAAAAAAAAAATTGTCAACCTATCTAAACAAAGTAAAAATTCCTAGAAAGAACAATGAACAATTCAGCAATTTCTGCCATCGCTTCCTGCGTCGTAATTATGCCCTCCGTTGAAGCAGACCACAATAGAACAGGTGCTCAGAACTGTGAACTGGAAGTCGTTCAACAACTACTACTTACTACTAATCACTAAGTAAACTATAGTAAGACTGGAAATAAACTGTGCTAATCACTAGGCTATCCATCCATTCCTTGCCCAGTCTCAAATCAAATAGGGCCATCCCAATCACAAGGAAAGAACCCATGCGCTCCCAACTCATTCCACATTTTATCAGATTTACTTGCTCAAAAAGTCTCTGAGTCAGGCCCGGAGAGATAGCACAGGGGTGTTTGCCTTGCAAGCAGCCGATCCAGGACCAAAGGTGGTTGGTTCGAATCCCGGTGTCCCATATGGTCCCCCGTGCCTGCCAGGAGCTATTTCTGAGCAGCCAGCCAGGAGTAACTCCCTGAGCACCGCCGGGTATGGCCCAAAAACCAAAAACCAAAAAAAAAACCAAAAAAAAAAAAAAAAAACTCTGAGTCATCTATCTAATTTGAGGAATTTGACCTCTAAAAAAGAAGGACAAGATCTAATCCTACATTCCTAAAATATTCTGAGAAAGTCTGTTAGACTGTACTTTGTGGCAAGCCTTTCACTTTACAACGTACAGATTTTAAGTGCCATAAAGCATTTCAAAAACAACATTTAAAGTGTCACCTGGGAATTAAAGGAAAGGGCTGAGTATATTTTACATGTGGAAGGCCCACATTCAGACATCCATGCAAAGTCCCTTGGGTACCGTCAAGAGCACTCCACCCCCAGCACAGAGCTGGGAGTAACCCCTGAGCACTGCCAGGTGTGGCCCCCAAAAATAACAATAATAAGTCTCACTTAGACTTTTTTTTTTTTTTTTTTTTTTGGTTTTTGGGCCACACCCGGCGGTACTCAGGGTTACTCCTCAGAAACAGCTCCTGGCAGGCACAGGGGATCATATGGGACACCGGGATTTGCACCAACCACCTTAGGTCCTGGGTTGGCTACTTGCAAGGCAATTGCCGCTGTGCTATCTCTCCGGCTCCTCACTTAAGACTTTTAACTGCCTACATTTTCAAGTTTTCTACAATGAGCATGTTTCAGGTGAACAGTAAATTTCAAATGTGTATTATTTCTTACAGCTTGTAATGGGCCTCCACAATGACCAAGGCAGAATGCATCAAGTTGAAAGTCAACTCAAGGGTATACTAATATATTACCCTAGTTTTCTACACTACGGGTTAAAGTACCAATTTGTACATCACACGTTAAAAACTATATAATTTCTCATCTTTTTCTTTTTCTTTTTTTTGGTTTTTGGGTCACACCCAGCAGCGCTTAGGGGTTACTCCTGGTTCTACACTCAGAAATCACTCCTGGCAGGCTCAGGGGACCATTTGGGATGCCAGGATTTGAACCACCGTCCTTCTGCATGCAAGGCAAATGTCCTACCTCCATGCTATCTCTCCAAATTTCTCATAATTTTCCATCGTAAGACTACCCAGCACAGGGCAAAGGAGATAGCTCAATGAGCTAGAGATTTGCTTTGCCATGTAGAATCCCTGGATTTGATCCCCTGAACTGCATGGTCCCTGAGCTGGAAGAAGCCCCCAAGCACCCCAGGAAAGTCCCCTGAGGAAGAAAAAAAAAAAAAAAAAAAAGACTATCCAGCACTATAGCAAATTACAAAGAGCTGACTAGGTGGTTTCCTATTCCTTTTACCGCAGACACCCTCCTTTGTTAAATCTTGAGGTTTTCATAAGGGTCAGGCAGAGGATGCTAAGCAATTTATAAGAATAACGCAATCTCAAAATAATAATTGCAGGTACCATTATTATCCTCAGAAGAAAAAAACACTAAGATTAGAAATGGTCAAGGAGGGGCCGGAGAGATAGCATGGAGGTAAAGCATTTGCCTTCCATGCAGAAGGTCGGTGGTTTGAATCCCGGTATCCCATATGGTCCCCCGAGCCTACCAGGAGTGATAGCTGAGCGTAGAGCCACGAGTAACCCCTGAGCGCTGTCGGGTGTGACCCAAGAACCAAAAAAAAAGAAGAAATGGTCAGGGAGAACTTGCCTGAGAAGAGGCTGCGGAGAGTATTCTTATTGTAAGAGGAATCTGCTTATGTGCTTATATATCTACATATTTATACAAGAATATGTAGGGGCTGGAGCAATCATACATACAGTGGATAGGATATTTTCATGTTTCCTTGCATGCAGCCAACCAGGATATGATCCCAGCATCCCATAAAGTCCTCATAGCCCGCCAGGAGTGATTCCTGAACCCAGAGCCCAGTAATCCCTGAGCACCACTGGGTGTAGCCCCAAAAAATGTATAGATATATTGATGCATGTATGCATATACATGTATTAGGCACAGAGATTTTTGTTATTAGACAACTTTAGCGGAAATCCTCAAACTAGAAATTTCAGAGAAAAAAATGAATGGCATTTGGTCAAAGTAGATTTGAAGCTGTAGTTCAGGTATATGGCACATAATATATACTCCAAAAAATTTATCTCCATTCAAACTCAGTTAATTCCTAACACAATTGCGTGACATGACAAGATCCGAAGGATTCTTTTAACTACATTAGGTAGTACAAAAAGCAATGATTTTTATCTATACCTAAAGTATGACTTTGTATCCAGAATGCATTTCATCCAAAAAAGAAAATGTCGAAGGGAAGGGTAAGTGAAAAATGCAAAATAAACAGTGCATCCTTTAAAGATAAGTCTTTGTAACAATAAGTTCATTACAAAATTTTAATGCATCATCTAAATTCACATAATAAGCATGTCCTATTGATCTATGTTATTGTCAACTGAAAATAAACTATTGGGGCCCAGAGTGATAGTATAGAGGGAAGGACACTTGTCTTGCATACGGGCTACCAGAGTTCTATCTTCAGCCTCCCATAGGGTTCCCTGAGCTCCAGAAATAATTCCTTTGTACAGAGGCAAGAGTAATTCTTGAGCATCGTCAGATATGACCAAGAATAATAATGCAATAGAGATAAAGATATAGATAAAACAATGAACAGTTGACAGACAGACAGACAATGGGAGGATGGCGTTTAGTATAGCCACAAAAAGCACTTTAAGGCCAGGCTGAGTGCATGCTTTGCATACAGGAGGCCCAGGTGTGATCCCTAGTACAGCATGGTGGATGCTGCATGGTTTTCCAAGGGACAAGCCAGGGAAAGCCCTCAAGAAACGGAGGGTGTGGTTCCCTCCACAAGGGAAAAAAGTGTTCATATAATCACTGTTTTGAAAAATGTACAAGAGGGGCCGGGTAGGTGGCGCTGGAGGTAAGGTGTCTGCCTTGCAAGCGCTAGCCAAGGAAGGACCTCGGTTCGATCCCCCGGCGTCCCATATGGTCCACCCAAGCCAGGGGCGATTTCTGAGCACATAGCCAGGAGTAACCCCTGAGCGTCAAACGGGTGTGGCCCAAAAACCAAAAAAAAAAAAAAAAAAAAGAAAAATGTACAAGAAAACTCTGAGTTTCTTTCCAAGTCAAGTCAAGAATATGCATTTGCAGATCATGTGCTTGAAGCAAACCTATATAATTAGGCTGATCCTTAACTGCCACCCAGGGACATAAAAAGACAAAAAGGTAAAAGCTGTCAAGTGGATGTGCTAGAACTTAACTGCTGTCCAAATCGGTTGCAGGAAAGGGGAGTCCCATGAACATTCATCTCAAATCACTATATATAAACTATAAAGTCTTCCTGGGTCCAAGCTTTCATTTCCTAGGGCAAATAAAGGGGCCTATTCCACAGATGTTGAGTATCTGATGTTATACAGAAAGCTTTCCTTTTCAGTTCTCATCCTACACACGAAGTAGGGGATAGGTGTTATTATGCAAGCACACAGAACTTGAGCAACCTTTCCCTCCTTCCACTGAAAAACTGTTCATATAATAATTATGCAAAAGCGAGAGATGCGATATGTACGATCTTCTCTCTTCCTTTTGAAACTTGGTTTTCTTTCATGTCAAAGACTGTTTTGAAAACTTAAAAAAAAAATTGTTTAGGACAATGATTTAAGTCCAAATGAGGGAGCCAAGAGTCAGGAGGTGAAACCTGAGATAGTCTTATTAGTCTTACATAACTTACTCTAAGTTGGAACTGATTCAACTGTTCATCTAAAATCTGAGGTCTAAAGACAATCCTGAGCTCCTTGATATACTGCACTGATACACATATAGGTCACAAGTCTTAAAGCCTGAAAGAGCTAAACTTTGTTTTTGTGTCTTACCTGCATAAACACCTACTTGGATAGCAAGCTAAGAGTGCCAACATTAAAAATGAAAAATAAAAAAAAATAATAACTGGTGACGTGTGACATTGGAATTAGGTCCACGAGAAACCATCGTTAGTAGATCAGAAAATCTCAATCACACGTAAAGTATAAGTTCATCCTACCATGTCTAGGTAACCTAGTAAAAGACACAAGCGGATAGAATTTTAGAAACTAATGTCCTAATACTTATTTTTGTCATCAACGCTGTGCATTTCAAGTATTTTTCTAAAAACAGTTAATGCATACTTTCGGGAACCGTACTGCGGGGTATGTCAAGAAGTGATTTTCCAAAGCAAGAGCTAATCGGTTTGAGGTGGAGTGGGTCTCTTTTTTTTCCAAGTTCACCCGACTTGCGAGCTAAACCCTGAAAACGTCAGGTCGGCGTAGTTCTTAAATACATGAGCTTTGGGACCAGAGAGAGAGAGAGAGAGAGAGAGCACTTGCACGCAGGCGACCCAGGACGGACCAGGTTGGATCCCTGGCACCCCAGAAAGTCCCCCAAGCCTGGCAGGAGCGATCTCTGAGCGCAGAACCAGAGGTAACCTGACAGCGGTGCCAGGGGTGGCCCAAAAAGCCAAACTAACTAACTAAAATACAATAATGACTCAGCTTTGAGGGTGGCCCATCGCTTCTTGATGGGCGGACAGGTATCCAGGGTCAGAAAGAAGAGATGGACACAAGTCTTGGCACCCGAGAAGGCCTTGATCTTGAGTAAGAGAAAGCGCTCGGAAGTGCACCTGGCCGCCTAAGAACTTGAACCGGCACCACCTAGTGATGCCGGCCGCCGGCTCCCTGGGGGCAGGCACGGCTTTGGGAAGGAGTGTGCGTGCGTGTGTGTGCGCGTGATCGAGAAGTGAAGCGAGTCGCGAGGTCCCTTTCAGCAAGGATTCCGAAAGGGCTCGGGGTCCCCCCGAGAGAGGCGGCCTCCTCCGGGCCTACCTTGGCGGCCTTGGGGTCGAACCAGACGAGCGCGTGGTTGCGCGAGAGCACCTTGCAGTCGAAGGTGGCGTTGTTCTGCGCCGGGCGGCAGCGCGCCACGGAGCGGCCGACCTTGACGGGCTCGTCCAGGTACACATGGCGCTCCTGGAACGGGTGCGAGTTGGGGCGGCACGTGAAGATGGCCAGCGCCGACGGCATCGGGGACGGGCGGAGGCGAGGGCGGGCCTGCGGGCGGGCGAAGCGGTCCGAGCGGCGTCCGACCCGGGCTCCGTGCGCGGCCTCGGCATGCCCCGCGGGCGTCAGCGCGCCGGCCCGGGCCCCATCGCCAAGGCCGCGCGGACGGCGGCGGCCCCAAGCGGCGGCGGCGGCGGCGGCGGCGGCGGCGGCGGCGGCAACGGCGGCAACAGCGGCAACGGCGGCGGCGGCGGCGGCGGCGCGCGGATCCGGCGGGGCGGCCCGGGCGGCCGCAGCCCCCGGCATCGGAGGGCGGCGGCGGCGAGGCGGGGGCGGCCGGGCGCGCGGGCTACGCCTCAGGCCCGAGCGCGGCCGGCATGCTGCGGGCGCCGCGTCCTGGGCTCTCGAGCTGCGGACCGGGCGCTGGGGCTGGGGCCGGGGCCGGGGCCGGGGCCGGCGAGGCTCCCTCGGCTGGGGCGTCCTCCGGGAGTCGCCTCGGGCGCCGGGCCCGGCGGCTGCGGCCGCTGCTCCCGCTGCTCCTGCTCCTGCTCCTGCCGCGCTCGGGCCGCGCCCGCCCCGGCTGCGAAACGCGCTCGAGCTCGCCCGGAGACGCTCGGCGACCTGGCGGGACACAGCGGCCGAGTCAACGTCCGTCCCGCGGCCTCAGGCTCGGCCTCCCGCCCCGCCCCGCGCCCCCGAGCGCGCCCACTTCCGGCCGCCCTGCCTCGCCCCCTCCCGCGCCTCGCCCCGGCCTCCCGCGCCTCCCTCGCCTCCCCTCGCCTCCCCTCCCCTCGCCTCGCCTCGCCTCGCCTCGCCTCGCCTCGCCTCGCCTCGCCTCGCCTCGCCTCGCCTCGCCTCGCCTCAGCCCGCGCCGGCCGCCGCCATCGTGACTCTGACTGAAGCAGCTCCGGCCCGCTCTCTCGCTCGCTCGCTCGCTGCCTCGGCCGCGGGAACGCGCGCCGCCGGCGTCTCTCGGCCCCGCGCCCACGTGACCGGCGCCGCGGAAGCCATCTTGAGTCCGGGCAGGCGGAAGCGCCGAAGCGGGTTATTCACGGCCGAGCGGCGCCATCTTTGCCGAGGGCGCCCGGCTTCGGACTCCCCCGAGCGCCTCTTCGGCCATCTTGGACAAGGGCAAAGCGAGGTTTGGAGCCGGAGGGCGCGGCCTAGGCAAACTGGCCCCCTTAGTCTTTCTGAAGAAGCGCGTTTGGGTTACTTTGGCTTCGGGTTGTCTGGTTGACTGCTTGTAAAGGGGGAGAATCGAGCGTGAAAACGCAGCCGTCCGAAGGGAGATGAGGAGCTGCCATCTTGGATGTGGGCGAGGCTGTTTGTGTCCCTCCTGGGAAGCATCCCCAATTCCTCCCACAACTCTCAGGATTGGGACCCACCTCTGGGATGACGAGGGGCATCCTCTTGTTGCCCAAGGCATGGCTCTGTCCCGTCTAAAACATGAATACATAAACTCCCGAACCCTATTTCAATAGAGTAAGAGTCTTCTTTGGATCTAGCATGGCCCTCAAGGCTTCAGAGTAGATGTTACCCTAGGAAAAATAGGTGTGACTTCAAAAACTTTGAAATCACAAAAGGACGTCTGGCTCCAAAATGAAAGATATAAAAATAAATAGATGCTTTCTGCCCCTACTTGTCAAGGTAGACTTGATCTGAAAAATCAAAGACCAACATCTAATCAAAGTTTGCCTATAATGGGTGAAAAAGAGTTTTGATCATCTAGATGCAATAGCAGCTTCAATTTTTTATTTTTTTAAGCAACAGATTTCATTGTGTGACCTTAGGAAAATTTCAAAACTTACTCAAAACTCCTTACATGGAAATAAGACCATCCTGTTATTATGAAAATCTAAATGACACTACATATTGCTCAATAAAGAGTAACTATTGTTCTCTGTAATATTCATGTACAGTGGTAAGGTCTTGTCCAAAGCTATGTGCTGGGTGGGCCCTGTAGACACCAAAACCCTACGTCATCAAAACCTCGATCCTGTCCTCTGAAAGTACACTTGGGTAATGTGGAAAGAGTGGTCAAGGTGAAAACTCAAAGACAGAGAACTTCTCTTTGATCAGAGCTAAGAAAGAAAGCACTGAGCACAAAAGGGGTCAGAAAATGGCCTCTGGGATTATCAGTGAACTGAATGGAGAAAAGTATTTGCTGGCTTTATAAATTTTTCCCAAAAAATACGTCGAAAAACAAGAAGGCAGGGCCAGAGAGATAGTATATCAGGTAAGGCACTTGCCTGGTCCATGCTGTGGACCAGGATTTAGTCATTGGCACCTTCGATGGTCCCCTGAGCACCACCAGAAATGATTCCTGAGTATAGAGCCAGATGTAATCCCTGAGCATCGCCATGTATGGCCCAAAAATTTAAAAAAATATTTTTTTTTAAAAAGAAGAAAGAGGGGACTGGAGCAATAGCACATGCCTTCCATGTGGCCAACCGGGTTCAATCCCTGGCATACCATATGATGAGCCTGCCAGGAGTAACCCCTGCGAGCCACCAACCGTGAACCGAAAACTAAAAAGAGAAAAAAAGAAAAATAAGAAGGCTATTTGAAACAGTGAATCAATGTGACTGGCATATAATAACTTAATAACTAAGTGATACACTAGTGCAAATTACATACTATTCCTTTCAGCATAGAGGAGGAGGAATGATACATGGTAAATCTGGAGATGAAGAAAATATAATAGATTGTAAAGCCTTTACCATGGCTATCAATGATTTTGCAGATAGATATGTATAGATACACACACATATGTGTATATATATATTTATATTTATATATATATATATATAAAACTGCTACTAATGAGTTCCATTTATTTGGTCAAAAATGGAAATATTGGTGTAAAATAAAGATTATCATTGTTTCCCTTATTTTGTTGTTGTAGTGGTGACTGGGGGTTGTACATGTTTGATTGTGGTACTAAGCACACCTGGACTGGGATTTATAAGACACCTCATATTCTGTTTTGGGAGAGGGCATGTTCAGTTGCAAGGCAAATGTCACCTTTTGACAGTGTACCATTCCTTGGGCTCTAAAAGGTGCTTTTATTTCTTTTAACTTTTAAGCTTATGTGAAATAAGTGTTGCAGGCCTCTCCACAAATCCTTAATGAGTTCTGTTTTCTTTCTTGTATTTTTATATTTAAATGATTGTTTTTGATATTTGCAAGATATCTTCGCCGTTATCTTGGCTGGGTATTTGTGAATCCAAGAACAGTCCCCAGAATGAGAAATTACTTCCCATCCCCTTGTCCCCTTTCGGGGGAAGACCTTGGTAATATTTATCCGCAGCAAGTAATAATCCACACAGACAAGAACGATAGGGTTTAAAAGATCGGGCAAGGAGAGCCAGAGAATCCTCCTGCAGCCAGCAGCTTTTCACAGAAGGACCCCTCACTCCTGTCCCTCAAGCTATTTATTGCCAACTCCACAGCGCCCCACCTGGAAGGGTTAGGTGGGGCAAAAGTCACAGAACAATCCTAAGGAAACACTTTTATATACAATTCCAAGAATCATCTTATGGAAACTTTTTCATATGCTACAATTCCCCCTTTTTTTGTAAAGAAACAATAAACAATAATAATGTACAGAAATAAATAATATATTTTTTAATTGTAAAAAGAATAACTAAGCAATTGTAAAAGAGTGGCTGTTTGCATAAGTGCATCACGGGAAAAAGTATAGAAAAAAAATTTTTTAGCCTAACACAGGGTGTTCAAAACCAGAAACAGATGTAAAGGAATTAACTACAAGCTCCAGAGTAGAATAAAATCTACAGCATCCAAGATGATCAATTCCGAGTAAGTATTCCCTTGAAAAGCAGAAGTCGAGTAAGAAATTCCAATATTCAGGACCTAATAGGCCATGGGGAGCTCCCGGGGCAATCACAAAGCCCGAAAGTAATTCGGAGACAGAGATCCTTAGATGAGATGCTCACAAGGCTGCGTAGCAGGTGAGAAGACACACATTTTCCATTCCAGTCCAGTTTGAGCAGAAGAAAGCCCATCTTTGGAGGCAGTGAATTAGGCCCCTATTTCGAAGGAAGAGGCACACACACACACCCGCACAATGGGCGCCAAAGTAAATAAGATCCATATGTACTTGAATTCAATCCAAGATGAGTTCTAGTCCAGTCAGCAGTTCATAAGAGGTCCGAAAATGAAGAACCATGTACGGCCGATTATTAGGTGGGAGCTTAAGTTCAAAACCAAAACAAAATGCTTAAGGCAGAGAACTTCCCCGTGTAAATGAAAAAATTGAGGGTTTATCCAAAATGGATAAAACCTCCTTTTGCACCTGCTATTTTTTTCAATGATGCACCCATGCAAAAAGCCAAAAGGGCCGAATTCCCTTGGTTCAAGCCTTATATAACATTTCCCAGACCCCTCCCAGGAATGGGAGGGTCTAGCAGGTAAGGTTACACCTACTATCCGGTTCCCAAGACCCCTCCCAGAAATGGGTGGGTCTACAGATATTTAGTAAGTCAGAAACATTTAAGCATATAAATTGAAATACAGGGATAATAGCAAGGTTTTTTTCCTTTCCTTTTTCTTTTAAGTGAAATCAGGTTTTTATTTAGGAAGTCTGAGGAAGGGAAGAGAGAGAAAGAAACATGCTCAAGAGAGAATACAAGTTTCTCCAAAGGCAGAGAGAGTCAGTACACAACTCAGCGTTGCAGTGGGAAGATAGGAAAGTATACATCTCAAGAGTGGACATGTACCTGGAGAGATAGCACAGCGGCGTTTGCCTTGCAAGCAGCCGATCCAGGACCAAAGGTGGTTGGTTCGAATCCCGGTGTCCCATATGGTCCCCCGTGCCTGCCAGGAGCTATTTCTGAGCAGACAGCCAGGAGTAACCCCTGAGCAACGCTGGGTGTGGCCCAAAAACTAAAAAAAAAATAAATAAATAAGAGTGGACATGTGGGCAACATGTGCATACTGGCACCGTGTACAAGGGCTGGCAACACACATGTGAACAGCACCAACACATAAGCCCAGGGAGTGCATATGTGCTGCAAGTTTTCTATCCCTATTTTTTTTATAGAGACACGTGCTCAAAATGTGCTAACAAAAACTTTCTTGAGCTGGAGAAAGGGTATCGAGGTCAAAACATTTGCCTTCACTGTGACTGGCCCTCTTTTTTTTTTTTCCTCTCCAGTACCTCATATATTTCCATGAGCATGTCCAGGAGTAATCTCTCTTTTTTTCTTTTTTTTACATTTTTTTTAATTTTTTATTTTTAATTATGAGAACAATGATGCATAGAGGACAAGGTAAAGTTACAGTGAAAGAACAATCGCCCATAAATAGAATTCTCAGAAGAAATCCCTAGCTGGCACTTAAATATTGAACTTACAGTCAAAAAAACGTTAAGAAAAATAAGGCAGAACCCATGTACAATTACTTTGTCCACAAGTCCCCAGATTGTAGTACATTATAACATTTCTTAACAGTACACAAAGCAACCTAAAGCCATGAGATTTATTTTACTCCTTAACTTTTTATATATTCATGCACATACATATTAGTTTAAATTAACATCAAAAGTTTACGAGGTTTTTTTTGAGGGTTAGTCAAAAGGGCACAGTAAAAATGGTGTTAGAGTGGCAAATATTGTTTGCATAGGCCCACCAAAGTATGGAGGTCATAGAAGGAATAGCCTTGGTCTAAATACAAGAAGACCACTACCCCTGAAGTTTCCTGGCATAAGACCAACTCTAGGCTCCAGGCAAACTAGTTTATTCAATCCAAGTCATTGTCTGTAGTGCCAACACAGTTTTATTTTTCACGCAGTCCTAATGTTGGCATCAGGTTTCTGTATTAAAGATCCTGGAATCTGCACATCCTACATTGAAGTCAGGCTGATGTGGAGTATCCTCTAGTTTCACCTCACAATTAAGGGGCAATACAGCAAGCCCTGTCCAGTAAGCAGGTCATTGTTCTTAAGTCTTCTCAGTGTTAAGGGAAGTCTCTTTTGAGTAGATCGATGTCAGAGTACCTTTGTGTTAAGCTCTACTATCGTCCCTTTTTAAATTAATATTAAACAAATAAAATTAGATTTTTTTTTCTGCAAGAAAATCTAAAACTGTTATAACTGGAAAGATAAAGAATCCTACTAACTGTACAGGGGGCTGGAAATGCCAAAATGGCAAGGAAGGCAGTCTTCACCCACTGGTATTTAGTAAGTACTGAAAAAATTTAAATTAAGAAATCTCATAAATGAGATATTTTGAATTCTAATCTATGGGACTGTTCCACTTTAAAACTCTATACTCATTCAATATTTTACAATATTTTAATTAAATAAGGAACATGTCATGTTTTGAAATGTTTGGAATGACAACATTACCAAATTTGTATGTTTCTCTACCTTTTTAAATATTCACTTTTTTTTGCCAAAGAGATAGCAAAGCAGTAGGGTGTTTACCTTGCACGCAGCCATCCAGGACGGATGGTGGTTCGATTCCTGGCGTCCCACATGGTCCCCTGTGCCTGCCAGGAGTGAGTTCTGAGCACAAAGCCAGGAGTAACCCACCTTTTTAATGGACTGGTGACTATTATCACTGCTATGATACATGCTACTTCTCAAGAAATCTTAGAAATTTAAAGAGAAAAAATTAAATTATTCCCCTGGTAACACGAAAAACAGGCAATTACTAGTATTGCAGATGTGTGTGAGTCAAACCTGTAAACTCAGTTCATCTGAAAGTTCCCCTCATCAATAATGATCTCATTATATTTAACCAATGACATATGCATTATGTATGGAACACGTGTAAGACTGCTTAAGCAGAAAATCTGTATTGCAAAAACTAGAGGAGTCCTAGAGAAGCCAAAGATTAAAAGTGGGAGAATAAAAGCCAAGTGATAGTACAGTAGGCAAAGTGCTTGCCTTGCATGGGAGTCAACTCAGGTTTAATCTCCAACACCCCATATGGTCCCGAGTCCCCTAGAAGTGACCCCTGAGGGCAGAGCCAGGAGTAAATCCTGGTGTCACAAAACACACACACACACACACCAAAATTGGAAGAATACATTATTATCTTTGTTCATTTTTGCTGTCATTAACACTGGAATGAAATGATTGAAGACATCCCTGAGGTTCATATCCTGGCTTATCAAAACTACTGTTTGGAGCCTCCTTCCAGACAGAAAGGGTCTCCCCGTCAGGGAGCTTCTCTCTAACGAGTGGAAAGAGCCTGTCATTTCCCAGGTGCCCAGGGTGGAGCAGCCTAGACATTCCAGAAGATACTGATCATCTGTTCTTAGTTTCCTGGTTCTTCAGGAAGTAAAATATGAATAAGTAAATGCCTGAAAACAAGTAAAGACATTTAGTTTTTACTTAACAGACTTTTCTGTGAATAAAAAAAGAGAGAGAAAATGAGAGTAGTCATCAAAGGATCACTGACCATTACAAACGAACACACTTCCCTAGTGGTTCTCCCACAGTGCCGTGTGCGAGGCACATTCTTCCTGACAGCTCTGTCTGATAGGAGTCCCATTTTACAGATACATAACTTGACACCTAAGGAAATTTTGCCATTCTAAGCCATCTCGGTTTTAGAAAGAAGTGCCAAGAAGTGAAGCTGTTGTTTCATGTGGAAGCTCTGTAACTTTTTTGAAAAGTCTCCATGCTGTTTTCAATAGAAGCTGACATTTTCCTTGTTTCATTAAACAGTAAAATGACATTTTCACCACATTCCAAGCAACACTTGATGTTTTCGATCTTTTAGATATATTTTATTCTCGGTAGAGTGAGATAATAGCTCATTGTTGTTTTGATTTGAATTTTTCTGTTAGTAGGTGATGATTAATTTTTTTCATTTTTTTTTTTTTTTTTGGTTTTTGGGCCACACCCGGTAACGCTCAGGGGTTACTCCTGGCTATGTGCTCAGAAGTTGCTCCTGGCTTGGGGGACCATATGGGACACCGGGGGATCGAACCGCG
The DNA here is from genome assembly GCF_024139225.1 of Suncus etruscus. Classification (NCBI taxonomy): domain Eukaryota; kingdom Metazoa; phylum Chordata; class Mammalia; order Eulipotyphla; family Soricidae; genus Suncus; species Suncus etruscus. Next base: position 130,788,069 of record NC_064854.1, on the reverse strand, counting down.
GTCCGTCCAAGGCTAGCGCAGGCAAGGCAGGTACCTTACCTTTAGCGCCACCGCCCGGCCCCCATATTTTTTTATTTTTATAATTACTTCATTTAAGCAACATGATTTCAAAATCGTTCATGATTGAGTTTCTTTTTTTTTTTTTTTTTTTTTTTTGGTTTTTGGGCCACACCCAGCGATGCTCAGAGTTTACTCCTGGCTGTCTGCTCAGAAATAGCTCCTGGCAGGCACGGGGGACCATATGGGACACCGGGATTCGAACCAACCACCTTTGGTCCTGAATCGGTTGCTTGCAAGGCAAACGCCGCTGTGCTATCTCTTCGGACCCCATGATTGAGTTTCTGACATCGAATGTACACCACCCTTCACCAGTGCACTTTTCCCACTACCAATGTCCCCAGATTCCCACACATCCCAACAACCTCCCCAGGAGCAGAGAAGCTAGAGCATTTGCCTTGCACACGGCTGACCCTGGTTTAATCCCTGGCATCCCAAATCGTCCTGTGAGCCTGCCAAGAGAGATTTTGGAGTGCAGAGCCAGGAATAATCCCTGAGCGCTGCCAGGTAGGGCCCATAAACAAAAAACTAACCAAACGAACAAACAAACCAACCAAACAAACAAAAAAAAAAAACCACTCAAAACTCCCCTTCCAGCATTTTTTTTTTGGGGGGGGTCACACCTGGCATTGTTCAGGAGTTATTTCTGGACCTAAGCTCAGAAATTGCTCCTGGCAGGCTCGAGGGACCATATGGGATGCCTGGATTTGAACCACCATCCTGCATGCAAAGCAAACACCCTATCTCCGTGCTATCTCTCCAACCTCGATTTTGAATTTCTTTTACATGTAAAACCTCTTTAATTTGATGGAATTCTATTTGGTGTTTTATGTCTTTTTTTTTTTTACCTTTTTTTTGTTTGTTTGTTTTGCTTGTTTGCTGTTACCATTAACTCAAATTATTGAACACATCTCTGAGATCTATATCGGAGTGTTACACCTGTTTTCCTCATCCACCATAAATCTTCGATTTAGAGCTAACTACTATTGGAACTGAATATATAGCTCAAAGAGCTTTGCTGAATGCAAATGGAAGCCAGGGTACAATTCTTAACACAACATGGCCCCATGAATCACCACCATTGGAAGTGCCCTCCAAACACTGAGCACTTGAGCACTACTAGGTGTGACCAAGCAAACAGCAATTCTTGAACTACTACAGGTAACTTTTGATAGCAATATATATTCCAAATATTTTAAGCCACAGGAAGCATGCCTCCTTTTTTATTTTTTTATTCTTTTGCCCCCTTTTTTAAATTAAATCACCACAAGATACAGAGTTTAAAAAATTGTTGATGGTTGAGTTTGTCATACGGTGGCACCTATCCCTTCACCAGTGTGCCTGTCCTGCCACCTATGTCTTCAGTTTCCCTCCCATTTCACTCTTCACTCAGCCTGCCTCTATGGCAGACACTTTCTTCTAATTCTTTCTCCCTCCACTCTTTTTCGTTTTAGATACGGTGGCTAGCAATACTATTACTAAAGGGGTATCATGCATATCACTTTACCTCCCTTCAGCACCCAGTTCTTGTCCATTTCCAACTATCATTGTCACAGTTGTCCCTTCTTTGTCCTAACTGCACTCCCTCTCCCCTTCATGGCAAGCTTCCCATCACTGACCAGTCTTCTTGGCCTCCATTTATATTACCTTTGGATATTAGGCTCACTCTGTTTTTGTTTTTGTTTTTTTTCATATCCCACGAATGAGTGCAACTATTCTGTGCCTTAACCACCGTTTTATATCTTCATCTTCAGTGCTATTTTTTAATTTGTTTGGGGATCACACCTGGAGGTGTTCAGGGCTGACTCCTGATTCGGAAATCATTCCTGGCAGGCCACATGGGACCCTAGTGGACCATATGAGATGCCAGGAATTGAATCTACCCACTGTATTATCACTCTGGTCCATCTCAGATCTATTTTTAGTCATGACTCTCTACAAGTAGAAGAGAGAGGCAGAAAATAGAACAGAGATGAGACATGAGAGCTCAATCTGTAACTAACTTTGAAAATGGAGAAAGGGGAGCCATGAATCAAGGAAATGGAGGTTGCCTCTAGAAGCTATAAAAGGTTAAGAAATCACTGATCTCCTGGCACCTCTAGATAGACATTGAGTCTGACAACACTTAGTGATACTCAGTCAAGCTTCTGAGTAGAGTCATTTAAGATAATTTGTGTGGAGCTGGAGAAATTGTGCAGAGATGGAGCGCGCACACACAATCTCAGGTTTCATCTCCAGATGCCCTGATGGTCCCAGATCTTTTAGAAAGGTCCCCAAACGAAACAAAATAAAAAACAAGAAGATAATTGATTCCACTTTTTTTTTATCATGTGAGGATCTCACACTTTATTTTTATTCTGGGGATTTTGGGGTCACATCCAGCTGTTCTCAGGACTTACTTCTAGTTTTGTGTGGAAGAGTCACTTTGACAGTGTTCAAGGGCCCACATTTGGCTGGGGATCAAACAGGGGTTGGTTGTATGCATAACAAATGCCTTGACCCAGTTCTATCTCTTTAGTCCTCAATTTGTACACTTTTAAGTTATTTAATTTACTATAGCAGTCATAGAAAACAAATGCCTCTCCCCACTTGTATGTGCTTTTGAAATGCAATACTCTTATTCTCTTTTTCTGTTTTGTTTTGCTTCTTTGCTGGGGAGCTTGGGGGTTGGGTTTGATTTTGTTTGGTTGGTTTTGGTTTTGGTTTGGTTTTAGGCCACACTTCGTGGTGTTTGGGGGTTACACCTGGCTCTGTACTCAGGAATTACTCCTGGCGGTTCTCAGGGAACCATATGGGACGCTGGGGATCCAAACCACTTCAGCCACATGCAAGACAAGGGTCCTACCAGCTCTACTATCTTTCCAACCCATCTCTCCTCTGTTTTAGAGTTTGTTTTATGGTTTTCAGACCACATCTAGCAGTGCTCAGGGTACTCTCTGGTCAGTGCTTCTGAGTTTTCCTGGTGGTGCTCAGGCAGCCATTTGTCAGTTTGTTTTGGGGTCACAGCTGGCAGTGCTCAGAGATTACTCCTGGCTCTGCATTTCGGAATGACTCCTGATGGGCTCAGGGGATCTTATAGGATGCCGGGAACCCAGGCCACTGTACTGTATTGCTCCAGCCTCTGAGGCAACTATTTCATGTCAGGGAATGAACCTGGACCTCCCACATATCATGCATGTGCTCAGCCCTCTGCTATCCGAGTAAGTTTCCTGTTGTTTGGCTTTGGAAACTACAGTGATCATTACACTGTGAAAATGAAAGCAGAACACCTAGGTGTTTATCTGAAAGGAGGATTAAATCTTCCATCATTGTGCGGACCAAGGCTAGACTAAACATTTAGAAACTGTTTGCAGATGGAGAATGGAAAGAGATTATCTTCCAGCTCTGTCAAGAGTTTCACTTGAAGATGATGATGATGATGAGATAGGGGTTGACCCAGGGGGATGTGTTCTACTGCTTAGCCATATTCCCAGCGCCTGGAAACTATCTTTTAATTTTGTTTTCCATTTTCTTTGTTCTTTTAATTGTTGCTATATCAGAGGGTCACATGAGGTTGCATACACTTGGATACAAAGTGCCGGAGACTTCCTACTGTTGTGACACCGGGCATCACACCAGTAGTGCCGCTGGGATCGTACAAGGCGGTTGTACATGTCAAGTCTGGAATCCAAATCTCAGCCTCAAATCGGTGAAACAGTTTTTTATCACCCTCCTCCGGGTTCTGAAAACTATTTTAAAGAAAACAGTTTATGCAGAGGAGATTTATCCAGAGGAGATTTGCTCCAGTTTTTCACTTTATCAATATATGTTAAGGGATATAAGTATCTTTGACTAAAATCTTCTCTGAACTATAAACATTTTTAAGAGTAGGAGTGTTGAGCGATCAGAAAGAGAGAACAGGAATTAAAGCATTTGCCTGGTTTACATGACTGAAACCCAACTACAATCATGTTTGTAATCAAGATGTTTAAATAAAGATATTAATAAAAGAAAACATTTGCCTGTTATACATGGAGACCAAGCACAGAGTCAGGCAAAGGCCACAAGTATCACAAGTTATAGCTCAAATATGTCACAAGTTAATCACAAATAAATATTATACATATATAAATTATATCACAAGTTACAGCCACAGTATATGTGTATATATACACATACACACATATACATATATATAGATATATATACACACATTTTCTTTTGTTTGGGGGGTTATACACAGCAGCGCTCAGATGTTACTCCTGGCTCTGCACTCAGAAATCACTCCTGGCAAACTCGGGACCATATGGGATGTTGGGAATTGAATCTGGGTTGCCCATGTGCAAAGCAAACACCCTATACACTGTGCTATCACTCCCCCCCCCAAAAAATATATATATATTTGAAAAGAGTAAGAACCTTATTTGGGTTTGCTTTTATCCTGTATTGTTAATGTAGCCTTTAATCCAGTGACTGGCACAGAGTAGTCAAAAAACATCTGTAAATGATTGGAGCATAGGCTCTGCAAAAAAGTCTGTTTCTCAAGTGCTAATGAGAGCTAATCTGTTCTCACAATAATATTAAGCATAAAATTAAATTATGTCTGATGACAATTCCATGATAGGATATATAATTCTATAATTGTGTTATTTTAGACAATACTGGGTGAACAGTTTAAGGAAGAAAAGGCTGTTTTCAAAATAGCTCTTTGCAGAGAATTATGCTCTCATAGAATTTTTTCTCCCAGATGCTCATTTAGACGACATTGAATATCATCCTGGAGACAAGGGTGTGTTCTTGCATATGTGTGCGTTCCTTCCAAGTGTCTTCTCAGAAGGGTCGGGAACATTTTGTCAGGAAGGAGAATAAGCAGCGGCTTCCCTTCCTGCTGGCAGCTGGCCCGCAGTTCATCAGGCCGGGAGCCCACCCTGGTCTGTTGTGCTTATGTTCAGATTGCATTTCTCCACTCTGACTGCCCTGGAAGAGCAGTCTGGGAGCAGTGGAGTTAAAAGAAATATTCACTGAGCAGCGTCCTCCTGAGACTGAAGACATTTTTAAGAGCTACAAGTCACAGAAAGGTTGTTCTGCTTTTCTTGGAACAGAGATTCCTAGGCGTGTGAAAGCAGTGTCGCTGCTTAAACTGAACAAGCAGAGCCAGAAGCCTGAAAAGCTCTTGTGGAGCTTTGAGAAGAGCTTGCAGGGGCTGGAGCAATAGCACGGCGATAGGGCATTTGCCTTGCGTGGCTGACCCAGGCCGGACCCAGGTTCAATCCCCGGCATCCCAAATGGTCCCCCGAGCCTGCCAAGAATGATTTCTGAGCACAGAGTAACCCCTGAGTGCCAGGGGTTAAATGTTTAAAAAAAGAGAGAAGAGCATGCACAGCCTCAACTACTTTTTTTCTACACAATCTAAGTGTCTGATTCGTTTGAGAAAGTATTTCTGTTTCAGTTCTTGAGCCACCCCAGCTCTGTAATTCAGGTCACTCCAGGGAGTGCTTGGTGAGTCATGTAGTACAGGGGGGCGAATCCAGGCCTCTCCCTTGAAAAGCTTGCATTTAGGCCCCTGCTCTACCTTCCTGGCCACTGAGAGCAAAAATTGTAAATCTGCCATTATTGGTTAGAACCCAGTGTGTTTGGAAGCAACAGAAACCTACCCTAAAGATGCTAGTGTCAGGAACGAAAAGCACAGTTGATGAGCTTTTAATTTATTCATTTATTATTATTACTATTATTATTTGGTTTTCGGACCATACACAGCGACGCTCAGGGACTCCTCCTGGCTCTGCTCTCAGAAAGCACTCCTGGCAGGCTCAGGGGACCATATGGGATGCCAGGGATGGAACCCGGATTCATGCAGGGTAGGCCGCATGCAAGGCAAACTCCCTACCACTGTGCTATAGCTCCAGCTCTTGGGTGAACTTTTTCTTTTTAAATATGGAATGCTTCACGAATTTTCATGTCATCCTTGTGCATGCTAATCTTCTCTGTATCATTCCAATTTTAGTTTATGTGCTGCCGAAGCGAGCAGTTGGGTGAACTTCTTAAACAAGAGTCAATAGGCTGATCTTCAGGTATCATCTTTCAGGAAAAAAAGTATTCATTGTACCCATCTTCAACCCTTAGATTCTTCTCCTCAGTTCCAAGTTCCCCAAAGTCCTTTCATCTAATTGGAGAACATATCCATTTCATGACCAGGGAGCAAGGCACTTTGAAATCCAGTTCACTAGTGAAGAAAGGACAGACTCCCAGAGCCATTACCAGAGGGAGGGAAAGGATCTGCTAGACAGGTAGGCAAAAGCATCATGAATCTTGTTGACAATTTATGCGTTGACTAATCCAGAAAGAGTCTTCTGAACTCCTTAGCAAAGAGGCGGAACTCCTGTGTTATTTTTGCCAAACCGTAAACTTTCTCTGCATTATAGTTACCTTCTTTTCTTTTCCTTTTTTTTCTTCTTTGTTTTGTTTTGGGGCCACACCTGGCGGTGCTCAGGGGTTCTTCCTGGCTCTGAGCTCAGAAATCACTCCAGATGGGCAGGCCTCAGAGGACCATATGGAATGCTGGAGATCGAATCTGGGCCAGTCTAGGTCAGCAGCATGCAAGACAAATACCCTACCTGTTGTGCTATCGCTCCGGCCCTACTTACCTTATTTTTAAAAATCTATTGGCTATTTTTTCTTAGACAATTCCTAATGCTTAGAAGAGTGGGAAGATGTCAAAAGAAAGGTTCTTTCTCAGATATGACCAGGCAACATGACCAGATCAATCTATACGTAAAATAAAGGAGATGAGCTAGACACCTCAGGTCTCCGTCTAGCTCACATAGGTCTTATAGTAATTCAAGAAAAAGGACTGATGGTAGGGGCAGGAGATATAGTACAGCAGGTAAGGTGCTTGCCTTCCAGGTGGCCGACCCAGCAACTCATATGCTCTCCCGAGTGCCCCTAAGAATAAGTCCTGAATACAGAGCCAGGAGTTGCCCTGGCATTGCCTGCTGTGGTCCCAGAACAACAGACAAAACCTAATGGGGGCCAGAGAGATAGTAGTTAAGGGGTTCGCTTGGCATATAACCAAGTCAGGAATGATCCTTGATACCACATATGATGCCCCAGCACTGCCAGGAGCAATCCCTGAGTACAAAGCCAGGAGTAAGTAACTAGGTAAACCTTCCTCCCCAAATAAATAAATTACATATATATTATAAAAATTATATTTATAAATTATAAGTATATGATCCACATATAAATATTATATACATCATATATAATTTATGTCATTATAAACGATACCACATTTATATGTTATATAATTATAAATTATAATAAAATGCTTTTATATATAAATTATATATTCTATATAAATAAATGATATAGACAGAGAGAGGGAGAAGAGTGTGGAGGAAAGACTATAGACACATGTTAAAAGCAGTGAACTTGAACAAAGAGTATGTGGGCGTTCTTTGTGCTATTCTTGACATTTTCCTTAAGTAGAATTATTTCAAATTGGAGTTTCAAAAAAACATGCCAAGGGAAGGGCAAAAGGAAATCTGCTTCTCTACTTGCGTGTCCAAAAGCCTTTTGATGAATTATTTGTGTGACAAATGAATATTTATTTATATGTTCATACTGCTAAATCCAAATTCTAAGGGAAGTTCTCTCTGCCAAGACATGGACTCCACAATGAGGTCTCGCTATTGATATGACAAAGCTCCACTGTGGACCTGGAAGACACTGGCTCAAGCCTCTCTGTTTATTTCTCCGGAGGAGTCTGACTAACTGGGTGGAGATTTCCTGTTGGCTTTTAATGTGTTTCTTTTGTTTTCATTTGTTGTTGGGGACAACATATTTCAACTGCAGTATATTTCAATATATGTAATCTTTGCACTTATTACTATTCATGTGTAATTCAACAAAATGTCTTCACCAACTATTTAGTAACTTGATGGGAAAGCAAACACTACTCCCTTTATAACCATTTCTTGTTCCAAAAGGATTCCATTATCTAGAAGGATATGACGACTATATTCCTGATTTATCATCATTTACTCTTAAGATTTGCACATTCCTCTAGAGTTCACTTTTACATCAAAGTTTAAAAACAACATTTTCAAAAATTACTTTACTAACTTATGTCTGGAATACTTTAAATTATACCAAACGCAAGATGAATGGTTTGAGAAATGGACAGAAGAATAGATATATACTAAAGAAAATATAATCATAAAATATTAATGCAGCAGTACAGAGGAGATAGGATAGGAGTTAGAGCTAATCCGGTGAATTGCAGTAACACATGCCACCGCTTCAGCACTAATGTAAATCAGTAACATGCCACTCATCATGTCATATAGACATTTTGATTTAAATAGCTTACTTGTCAAGAAAGGCTTAATTTTTCTTGAGGACAGTTTCCAGAATTCAATCTGTTGTTATCTTGAATTTTTTTTCTTTTTCAGGGGAGGGCCTCCATGCTATGATGCTTCCCCTGGTAGTATTGAGGGGCCACCAGGACCATACCCAGAAATCTAAGGAGCAAACTTTGGGCAAGGCTTGCAACCCAGCCTTTTAACTATCTCTACAGTTTCTGTCTTCATATGCTTAATCATTTTTTGATCAAGAGACCCTGGAAAATATGTAGCCAGTCCAGACTAATAAACAATAACATTGTTATCAGAAACTGAAGAAATAGTACTATTGGCAGCTGCTTGTCTTGCATGTGGCCAACCTGATCATAATTCCTAGCACCCTTTATGACCCTCTGAGTCCCTCCAGGAGTGATCTACAAGTATAGAAGCAGGAGTAAGGCCTTAGCACTAGTGGATGTTGTCCTCCCACCAAAAAATATTACTATTACTATTATATGCGTCTCTCTATGTCAGTCATTATGTTAAGTACTTTACATATAATATCTCACTAAATCCTAAAAAAAGAATAAATGTGTAGTTATTAATATCCCCAATTCTACAAATGAACATGCTGATCTCAAAGAAATTAAAATATTGTTCAAGAAGCCAGAGAGATAGTACAGTGGGTAAGGCATTTACCTTACGCGACTGACCCAGAAATCAACCTGAGTTAGATCCTCAGGATTCCATTTGGTCCCCTGAGCCTTCTAGGAGTAGCCCCTGAGCGCCACCGGGTATGGCCCAAAAGCCAAAAATAAAAAATAAAATAAATACTGGTTGAAGTTCACAGTTACTATACTATTGATATGCATTATAACACCCAATACAAAATAGATACTCAAAAAATATTTTATAAAAAGACAATATTGGGCTGGAGCAGTGGTGCAAGTGGTAGGGAACTATGCCCTGCATGCGCTAACCTAGGATGGACCTCAGTTCGATCCCCCGGTGCCCCATACGGTCCCCCAAGTCAGGAGCGATTTCTGAGTGCATAGCCAGGAGTAACCCCTAAGCATCACCGGGTGTGGCCAAAAATCAAAAAAAAAAAAAAAGACAATATTAACAGCAGTTCGAGTTTCATGTTGGAGCCTGGAATGCTCTGATGGAAACCTAACATTTTATCCTAACCCAAATTTCTGCCTTGAGTACCATTATCTCAGTCTACACTCACTACTAGCCTAAATTCAGTCATGCTTCCTTTTGTGATCCCCTTATAGCATTGATCACATTGTCATGAGGTAGGCCTTTGTTTCATACTTGGCTTCTCTCTGGGCTGAGACCTTGGAGAGGTTAAGTCTGAGTTACAGCACCATGGGAGAGACTTCAGGTAAAGTTGTTCATAGTCACTTTACATTTTTCTCACTAAAAATGCATCTTTTCAGTCAAAATAGACAATGCTATGGCTTAGCATGAGAGACAGTTAAAGATAAAAGCAAATCCCAGTTAGGCAATTCCTCTTCATCCCCTCACCTACATCCAGGCAGCCCTCGGGACTGCAGAGGTTCTCATCCATGAGCACATGGTCCAGAAACGAAGAGAAACCAGGAGTACAGGAGCTACTGAAATGCCCAGTAACAGATGACAGAGCAGCAGCAAACACCAATGAGGGGACACAAGTCACAGGGTTCTAGCTGCAGATTTCACATCGAACAGAGGATGGAGTAAGGACGAATCTTGGCCACCTTATACTGGAAGTTGGGCACAGCACAGGACCCGAAACTGTACATTATTCACTGGACAGCTCGAGGACAGGATCTAGATATCATAGTCTGGACCAATCTGGAGGGACAGAACCAAGGATGTCATTTACTTGTAAAGGGAGAAGTCTGGACATTGAGGAGGGACCCAAACCCATCTACTTAAAGTGTACAATAGAGGGGGGGCTGGAGTGATAGCACAACATTGAAGTGTTTGCCTTGTACGCGGCTGACCCAGTACAGACCTGGGTTCAATTCCCAGCATCCCATATGATTCTCCCAAGCCAGGAGTGATTTTTGAGCACAGAGCCAGGAGGATCCTCTGAGCGCTGCTGGGTGTGGCGCCCCCAAAAGTAAGTGTACAATAGACCATAATTTCTTGAGCATCTGTGTTTTGTATGTAAATATTTCATACAGAATTCCAAGAACAAGGAACTTGGGAATATAAGGAGCAAATGCATTACAATAATGTGGATTTATACTTGGCAAACTCCAGAAGTTCTCATCATTTACCGAGAGTCCAATTTCCTCATAACAATCTACTTGACATTCTCTCTCTCTCTCTCTCTCTCTCTCTCTCTCACTCACTCACTCACTTTTTCTCTCTCTCATCAAAGCTCTGACATCACTCATGCAAAACAAGTGCTTCACTGAGCTATATGTCCCAGACCTCCTTGAAATTATTTTCTATCTTCAGGCACTGCTTATTCTGTTTCGATATCTTCCTGTACCTATTTTTGTTATCTGATCTCTGGGTTCTCCAACAAAGAAGAGTCAAGCTTTCCAGGAAGTAATTGCGGCAGGTGATCTAACCTGGCTGGAGCCAGGATTTTATTTTATTTATTTTATTTTATTTATTTATTTTTGTTTTGTTTTTGGGTCACACCCGGTGGTGCTCAGGGGTTACTCCTGGCTGTCTGCTCAGAAATAGCTCCTGGCAGGCACGGGGACCATATGGGATGCCGGGATTCGAACCAACCACCTTTGGTCCTGGATCGGCTGCTTGCAAGGCAAACGCCACTGTGCTATCTCTCCAGGCCCAGGATTTTATTTTTTAACCTGATGAGTAAAGCAGCTGGAATCAATGTTCTAAAAGCCAAGGATCTGTTTTCTCCTTGGTAGTAACTCTTCCCCAATCCTCTGAAGCACCTTGAAGTAGTGGTGTCATGTAAATGCAAACACACAAGTGTACTTCATGGGGAAGGTAAAGTAAATGTAGGCATTTAGATGTGTTAAGATGTCTTACTGATTTTTTTGCTTGTTTGGAGGCCATACCTGGCAGTATCAGGGGTTACTCCTAGCTCTGCACTCGGGAATCACTCTGGATATTGCTCAGGAGACCAAATAAAATGCCCGGGATCAAGCCCTGGTTGGCCATGTGGAAGGCAAGCACCCTACACACTATATTATCTCCCCAAGCTCATATGATGTCTCCTTTTTGGTAGGAGGATGCCCCCAAACAGTGTTCAGGGGGCCTGGGAGTCACTCCTGGTAATACTTGGCCAGATGAACTCAGTAATAGGGCCTGAGAATATTGTGTTGTTTGAGCCCTATAATGCCAGGGACACCAGGGTCACCCCATTGGTGCTCAGGGGTCTCTGGGTCACTCCCGATGATGCACAGGACCCTTCAGAGCTATCCCCAATCATACTCTTGAGACCATGTGGTGCTGGGGATCAAATTGTACTATCTCCCCAGCCATTTCAAGATGTCTCTTAATTTTTTTACTCTAGGAATTATAATATCCATAGGTACTGAACAATTCCTAAATATGGATTTATTCTGTGTATGCTTCTGCATTACTGGGTATCTCATAAGAACTAAGAGAAGTAGTCTTTGGATGCTTGCGAGAGCCATGGAAGTGAATGCTAAGAGAATTTGCAGGCCAATTTTCTTTAGTCAGTGTTGGAGGAGACACTGCAAAGAAATGGAGAATGCTTGGCACAGCATGGTATGAATTGTTAACTTTCGCCCGTGGTGTTATTTAAACTTAGAAAAAAACCTCAGTTTTCATGAATTAGCCTGACAACAGATTACATTGGGTCTTATCTTCTGGAGGGCATAAGGCAAGGATCATTTAGTGGTGATAGAATTTCCCTTGGTTAGTGCAATTCTAAGAGTTAGCAAAAGCTATTGCCTTTTAAAATAGCCACTGCTAATAGCAACGTAAGTCACCTTGTCTATTATCGTTTTTTACTGGTCTTCCCAAGCTTTTTGAAAAATAAAATTTTAAGAATCACAGCCTGAGCGCAATTGTACTTCGGTTTATTTTACCTTCTTGCAGGCGTATCCAGCATTTCTCAAAATCAGTGGCAGTAGTAATGGTGGAGATTGTTATCTGGCAAGACAATGGTGCCCAACAGAACAACATTCTCAAGAGAGTAGAAGATAGCAGGGTGGAAGATGATCCAGAAAACTGGGACAAAGAACAAAGGGCCAAGTTCCTAAGAACACAGAGCTAGGCCAGGATCACAGAAAAGGAAGTACTTCTAGGTACTTCTAGGAAAGGATCCTGAGGACCTAGGCCATCATAATGGGAACTTTACAAGTATGATTGTACCTTACAGGCATAGATAGGCAAGTGAGATAGAATGTGTATTTGTTTTTTATTTCCCCTCCCATTGTTATTGCTGCAATAATCAGGGTTTACACATATATCTGGTTTTTGTCTTGTTTTTCGTTTCGGGATCACACTCAGCGGCACTCGGGCTACTCCTGGCTCTGCTCTCAGAAAATGCTCATGGCAGGCACAGGAGACCATGTGGGATGCCAAGATTCGAATCACCATCTGTCCTGGGTCAGCTGCGTGCAAGGCAATGCCTTTCCACTGTGCTGTCACTCCAGTCCCACGTACCTGGTTGTGTAATTAGTTGCAGTGCTCATTGGGTACTGCACATCAGGTACTGGTACTCGCACACATCTTAGTTGTGGTACTCACCAGGAATCACTGTGGTGTTCATGTTGGTGTCTGCCAGGGTCCCACTCCCTGACTCACGTCATTTCACTTGTGTTCCTCACCAGGAGTTCCAACCCTTTAGCTGTGGTGCCCACACACCCTGACAGAAACAGAAAATCGCTGTGCACCAGGGCTCACTGACATCCCAAGCCTGGAGCATGTGGTGGAATCAGGGTTTACATTCTGCTTGGAAGAGAGAGGTGAACTAAAACACTGAGCTATTCCCCCGGGTCCTATAATGTGTATTTGAATTACACTGTATGCCAAAGTCAGTCTTCAAGATAGTTCTCAATTGTTTGTTCACGGTATTTGTTATGTAGCCTTCATCCTCAGTAAATCAGGACAAAAAACATATGGTAAAGGCTACAATGATGTTTGTTTTTTTTTTTGGAGGGGGGCCCACACCCAGCCATGCTCATGGGTCACTCCTGGCTCTGCGCTCAGAGATTGTTCTTGGCAGGCTTGGGGGACCATAAGGGATACCAGGGATCGAACCCAGATTCATCCCAGGTCGGCTGTGTGCAAGGCAAACACCATACCACTGTGCTATCGCCCCGGCCCCTACAGTGATGATTTTTTAAGAGTGGGTTTTTTTAGCCTCTTGGATTACTTGCATTACTCCGTGCTTGACTGCCTTGCTGACAGAGCAGAGGCCTCTAAAGAGAGCCAGACAAAGACAGACCAGAGGCATAACTGCAATTCAGTTTCTCAGGACCACCCAAACCTTGGAGGGCTTCTGTAGGTCACTGAAATGGGGGAAATAACACCGTTAATAGCTCATGTGTGCCTTGATGAAAGGGAGCACTGGGCCATGTTTAATTTGAAAGAGTAAACAAATAAAAGAAATGTGGCAGGCATTACTACAGCATTGCCAATTAAAGAAGCTTGAAATAACCTAACTGTTCAACAATATTAGTGTTTAATGAAAAAATGGCATGCAGGGGCCAGAATGATAGCACAGCAGTAGGACTTTTGCCTTGAACACTGCTGACTCGGGAGAGACCTAAGTTCAATTCCCAGCACCCCATATGGTCCCTCAAGCTTGCCAGGCGCGATTTCTGAGCCCAGAGCCAGGAGTAACCCCTGAACCCAGCCAGGTGTGGTCCAAAAACCAAAACCAAAAACGGCACTCATATAGAATACAGTATTCTATATATATTCTATATATGCGGATAGCATAAAGTCTATGTCATATCTATATTTAGATATGTGAAAAGGTGTCCACAACTGTTGCTAAAATGAAAGGATCTGGGGGGCTGGAGAGACAGCATGGAGGTAAGATGTTTGCCTTGCATACAGAAGGACGGTGGTTCGAATCCCGGCATCCCATGTGGTCCCCCGAGCCTGCTAGGAGCGATTTCTGAGCATAGAGCCAGGAGGAACCCCTGAGCACTGCTGGGTGTGACCCCAAAAACAAACAAACAAAAAGTATATAAAGCATGATTCTGTGTAATTCAAGTAATGTGCCTACTTAGACAAACACAAATATATGTATGAGATGTTTGGAATCAAGATTTATGCAAATATGAATAATTCCTCTTTGTGTCTAAAGAGGTTTATAGGGGCTGGGCGGTGGCGCTAAAGGTAAGGTGCGCCTGCCTTGCCTGCGCTAGCCTTGGACGGACCGCAGTTCGATCCCCTGGTGTCCCATATGGTCCCCCAAGCCAGGAGCAACTTCTGAGTGCATAGCCAGGAGTAACCCCTGAGCGTTACCGGGTGTGGCCCAAAAAAACAAAAAAACAAAAAAAAAAAAAAAAGAGGTTTATATCATTTATTTTCTGCTTTTTTTGGAATAACTTTAAAAAATTTAATTAACATGGGGCCGGAGAGATAGCACAGCAGTAAGGCCTTTGTTTGGCATGCAGCTGATTAGAACAGAGAGTGGTTCGAAATCCGGCATCCCATATGGTCCTCTGAGCCTGCCAGGAGTGACTTCTGAGCGCAAAGCCAGGTGTGACCCAAAAACCAAAAAAAAAAAAAAAAAAAAATTTAATGAACATGTTACAATTAAGTGATTAGAAAAGAGTTTCATCTTAAAAAATCTATTACCTAGGATTTTGCTATTTTGGCTTAATTATGCTATAAAAATGTTTAAGTATTTAAGACATTTTAAAAATATTCTTTAGACATTTTGTGCCTTAGAAAATTTTCATTAATGCTCTATTTTCATCGATTAAATGTTGAAAATGTTAAGTACATTGAGCAGTGTCTCTTTGTGCAGACCACTAAGTACTCTTATAAAAACTCTTAGCTCCATCTGCTAATTTTAACACTATGTTTATGGGTTTTCTTGCTAACAAAAATTAAGTGGTTTTCGTGGTTGTTTTTTCTTTTTTAAACCACACTATAAGGGATAAGGATGTAGCTCCAATGGCAGAGCTTTTGCTTTAAATATACAAGGGCCTACCAGGGGGCCTCAAACTTTTTAAACAGGGGACAAGTTCACTGTCCTTCAGACTGTTGGAGGGCCAGATTATAGTAAAAACAAAAATTATGAACAAATTTTTATGCACACTGCATATATCTTTTTTAGAAGTGAAGAAACAAAACGGGAATAAATACAATATGTGGCCCGCGGGCCATAGTTTGAAGACCCCTGGTAGACTCACTACCTGGCACTGCATTTCACACCTTTAATACCTCAGAGGGTGTTCGCATGGGGGTACCAGAACAAGAACAATGATAAGAACAGGAGGTTCGGGCCCGGAGAGATAGCACAGCGGCGTTTGCCTTGCAAGCAGCCGATCCAGGACCAAAAGTGGTTGGTTCGAATCCCGGTGTCCCCTATGGTCCCCCGTGCCCGCCAGGAGCTATTTCTGAGCAGACAGCCAGGAGTAACCCCTGAGCACCGCCGAGTGTGGCCCAAAAACAAAACAAAACAAAAATAAAATAAAATAAAATAAAAATTCCCATAAAAAGTCACAGTTATTGCCAAAAACAAGATAATGTAAATTTCACTGATATTTATTTTTGCTTAGAAGAAATAGTTTTGAAACAGCAAAGGAAAAGTACTATTCAAAATCTGGAATCTTATTATTTATTTACATTTTGGGAGCATAACCAGCTGTGCTCAGGGCTTTTTCCTGGCTCTGCATTTAGGGGTTACTTCTGATGGTGCTCAGGGGACCATATGGAATGCTGGGAATTGAACTGTGTGTGTGCAGCAAGTACTTTAACCCTTGTTTTTATTTTTAATTTATTTTAATTAATTTTTTTGAGGAGCCACACTGCGCGGTGTTCAGAAGTCACTCTTGGATCTGCACTCAGAAAATCGCCCCTGGTAGGCTTGGGGTACCACATGGGATGTCTGGGATCAAACCCAGGTTGGCTTCATGCAAGAGAAATGCCCTGTCGCTGTACTATCGCTCTGGCCCCAAACACCTTAACGCTTGTACCATCTGTTGGGCCCCCAAAGTATGGTATTTAGGCTCATATAATTCATATTTCAATGTTTCTTTTTCCTAATGTGATTAATAAACAATGTGAACTGAAAGTTAATTTTTCTTAAATATTTTAATAATTGAACTACTTGTGCTATTAACAATGCAGATGTCATTTCTAACTATATAGCTTTTGGATTAGTAGACCTGGTGAAATCAAGTGAATTGGTTGAATTTCAACTTTTGGAATATTAAGTACTAAGCCATACTTTGGTGTGAGAGGTGAAAATCACTGTATTAGCTGAAAAACTATTTAAAATAATAATTAGGTCATTTTGGACAATGAAATCAAGAATTTGTACCTTGTTTATAAAATAATAACAGAACCTAAGAAGTCTATCACACCTGTTACATATTCAACAAAGAAAGAAGTCTTTTTTTTTATTCACAAAACCAGGAAGAGGAAGAATTTAAAAAGGAGGAAGTAGAAGATTATGAAACTGATACAAATTTACAGGAAGAAAAGGTGAAGTAAAAATAAGTAGAACAGGGGCTGGAGAGATAGCATGGAGGTAAGGTGTTTACCTTTCATGCAGAAGGTCATCATCCCGGCGACCCATATGGTCCTCTGTGCCTGCCAGGAGCAAATTCTGAGCGTGGAGCCAGGAGGAACCCCTGAGCACTGCCAGGTGTGACCCAAAACCAAAAAAAAAAAGAAAGAAAGAAAGGAAAGAAAGGAAGAAAGAAAGAAAGAAAAGAAAGAAAGAAAGAAAAAGAAAGAAAGAAAGAAAGAAAGAAAGAAAGAAAAGAAAGAAAGAAGAAAGAAAGAAAAAAAGAAAGAGAAAGAAAGAAGAGAAAGAGAAAAAGAGAGAGAGAAGAGAGAAGAGAGAAAGAGAAAGAGAGAGAGAAAGAGAGAAAGAGAGAGAAGAAAGAGAAAGAAAGAGAAAGAAAAAAGAGAGAGAGAAAGAAGGAGGAAGGAAGGAAGGAAGGAAGGAAAGGAAGGAGGAAGAGAAAGGAAGGAGAAAAGGAAGGAAGGAAGGAAGGAAGAAGGAAGGAAAGAAAGAAAAAGAAAGGAAAAAAGAAGAAGAAAGAAAGGAAGGAAGGAAGGAAGGAAGGAAGGAAGGAAGGAAGGAAGGAAGGAAGGAAGGAAGGAAGGAAGGAAGGAAGGAAAGAAGAAAGAAAGAAAGAAAGAAAGAAAGAAAAGAAAAGGAAAGAAAAGAAGAAAGAAAGAAAAGAAAGAAAAGAAAGAAAGAAAGAAAAGAAAGAAAAAAAGAAAGAAAGAAAGAAAGAAAGAAAGAAAGAAAGAAAGAAAGAAAGAAAGAAAGAAAGAAAAATAGAAAGAAATGGAGGGCCCGGAGAGATAGCACAGCGGCGTTTGCCTTGCAAGCAGCCGATCCAGGACCAAAGGTGGTTGGTTCGAATCCCGGTGTCCCATATGGTCCCCCGTGCTTGCCAGGAGCTATTTCTGAGCAGACAGCCAGGAGTAACCCCTGAACACTGTCGGGTGTGGCCCAAAAACCAAAAAAAAAAAAAAAAATACTACTGGGAATGGGTCTAGCCACTTGAAATTTTAATTACTATGGTCATGACAGGACACTCAGATTTAAACAGGCTGGATCTGCTCTGTGTTCTCTTGCATAGCATATCAGTTTAGGGGCGAGCGGTGGCACAAGCAGTAAGGCATCTGCCTTGCATGTGCTAACCTAGGAAGGACTGAAGTTCGATCCCCTGGTGTCCCATGTGGACCCCCAAGCCAGGAGTGACTTCTGAGTGCATAGTCAGGAGTAACTCCTGAGCCTCACCAGGTGTGACCCAAAACAAAACAAAACAAACATATGAGTTTAGCATGTTCAACCACCCTGGATCTTCTGTAGTACAGCTCTTTTATTTAACAGCTCGTTTAGAAACATCCCTACAGACTGAAACAGCTGCAGAAGCAGAATCTCCAGGTCTTGGACGACAGCCTTCATTTCTGTCCCTCTTCTCCTCTTCAGCACTCTGTTCTCTGCCACTCATTGCTCTCTGCTTTTCCTGTCTTCTCTTACACACCAGTACTGGGATATGAGGAACTCTGAAAGGGAATGCCAACACACCCTTTTTGACCCTTTCTATCACATACCCCACTTGGAATCCAAAGCTTGCCAAAATGCAGTCCTACAACCAGCAGCCTTGGCATCACCAGAGAGCTTGTCAGAGCTACCAAGGTCACAGGATATGTCCTGTCCCACTGAATTAGAATCTGCATTTTTAACAAGCTCCCTTTGGGTTTGTGTGCACATTCAAGTCAAGAAGCAGTAAGTACACTTAAGCTTCTCTTAACCAGAAGTTGTACTAGTGTCCCTCAGGAGCCTCCATCGTCTCAACTCAACACACAGGGTGTTTGCTTTATAAACAAACTTTCTGGACAAGTTCCCTTAGCTACCCTCTCTGACTGAAGTGCTTTCCACACTCTACTTTCACTCTACTTTCACACTCAGACTATCTAAAGCAGTGCCTGTCGTTGCTCAAGGAACAATCGTTCCATCCTCTGCCTCTGAATAATCCACCTAGGGTCTGATACAAATGTTGATTCTGGCTGCTATCTTGCACTTAACTAAAATTAGGGCCCTTTCAGCAGAGATTAGTGAGGTGGGGCCTCAAGGATCTATCTGCCGTTGTGTCCTGAGTAGCAGTACTGTGGATCACTAGGGTAATACCCTGCAATATTTGGGATAAATAGGAAAAGAATCCTGCAAAACTGGGGCCAGAGAGAGAGATAGCAGAGGTAGGGTGTTTGCCTTGCATGCAGCCAAACCAGGACTGACAATGGTTCGAATCCTGACATCCCATATGGTCCCTGAGCCTGCTAGTAGTGACTTCTGAGCTTCTGAGTGCAGAGCCAGGAGTAGTCTCTGAGCACCACTGGATGTGACCCAAAAAACAAAAACAAAACAACAACAACAAAAAAAACCTGCAAACAATTTACTCAACAAGCATTTGGCTAAAAGCCAAATGGACAAGTGGACTACAAAAATAATTTCAGGGGTAGAATAATAATAATAATAATAATAATAATAATAATAATAATAATAATAATAATAATAATACAAGCACACAGGGCTTTTGCCTTGCATGCAACAGACTGTTTAGGGGGAGGTGGGGGAAAAATAACCAGACTGGGTTTAATCACCAGTATCCTCAATGGAATCTCAAATCGACCAGGAGTGCAGTGCCAGGAGTAACCCCTGGTCACTGCTGGGTGTGACGTCAAAAACAACAACAACAACAACAAATGCAATTTCTGACATTTTGGGGGGCAAAGGGGAGTCTTGGGCCATACTTAATGGTGTTCAGAGACTACTCCTAGCTCTGTACTCGAGGAGTCACTTTTAGGGGTTCTGAGGAGCAAGCCAGGGTCAGCCATATGCAATACATATGCAATACAATTTCTGTAGCATGTCACTGGTCCCCAGTTTCTGCTTTTATAGTTTATTCTTTTCTCAGTATTGATTTTTCCCCTCCTTTTTGATTTTTGTTTTCTTTGTTTGTCTTAACAATCTAATGTTGTTAAGGGGCTTTTCTTGGTTTTGTGCTTAGGGAATTCTTCCAGCAGTGGTCAGAGACCTGGCAGTAACATGGATCTCGGCCTTTTGTGCTGAGTTCTTGACCCTCTTTCTAATTTTGGACCCATACCTGTAGCAGACCTACAATGAGATATGGGAAACATAAATATTTCTATCAAATAATCTGTTGCTTACTGTGTTTCTGGTTTTTACTCTGTTTCACTGTGTTTTCTTGAAAAAGACAAAATGTTTTTCCTGTGCATTATATATATTATATATAAAAACTATATATATATATATATATATATATATATATAATTTTTTTCTTTTGGGTGCTCAGGGGTTACTCCTGGCTCTGGGCTCAGAAATCGCTCCTGGCAGGCTCGGGGGACTATATGGGATACTGGGAATTAAACCTGGGTCTGTCCCAGCTCGGCTGCTTGTAAGGCAAACACCCTACTGCTATGCTATCTCTCTGGCCTCTGCATTTTATATATATATATATATATATTTTTAAATCACTGAGGAAACCAGAGCAATGGTACACATACTTATCTTGCACTCAGCCAACCCAGTTTCTATCCCTGACACCTGATATGGTCCCCCCACTCTTGCCAGAAGTGATCTCTTTTAGTGCAGAGCCAGAAGCACCACTGGTGTGGTCTAGAAACCAATAACTAAATAAGCAAATAAAAAATAATTTAAGATCATTGTGGTCCACCATTACCTTGTCTCAGGGCAGTTAGTTCCCTAGTTCCATATGGAAAATGTCTGGGGAGGCAGGAGACAGTGGCAGATCAATTACCCTCTAGTTGTGATATTATAGAGCTAAGCATGACTCTGTCATCCTCTTCTCCGGTGTTAAAATAGGCTGTTAGTGCCTGCAATTTGCTGCCCTGGCTTGGACTCCATCTACAGTTCCTAATACCGACCTGAAACATGAGCTAAATGGGTGAAAGAACAGCAACTTGTCATAGCACATTGTGAAATTACATTACACAGTGTGAATCCATGTTAATAGGTATTAAATGTTACAGTAATTAAATGGCTTCACTTGTAAATTAAATTTAAACAGGCTGAATTTTAATGACGAGGGCTCCAGAGAGAGAAATTAAATGTATTTCAGACTTCTGTATTTACCCCCAACGGTGTTCTTTGAAAATGAAAAATAAATCTTTCAAAAACGTGAACATCAGAAACAAAAGTCTCTTTTTCTCTCTCAAAGGGATTTAAGACTTTAAGGACATTCTTTAATGAGCCTATATTTAAATATTCTTTCTGAACTCTCAGCAAGATCTAATCTGGTCCTTTTCTTATTTCCTTCTTTGGTTTGTGGTTCAATCTGAGTCCCTCCTAAATTGCATTTCCTTAGCTATAAATTCCCGTTGGCCAGACTGTATATCTCCTGTTCTTACCTATCAATAATATTTATTGCCTTTTCTGTGCTCAGCAAAGAGAGTCATGCAAAAGCATTAAAAAAAAAGAGTTTATCTTGGAGGAAAAACTCTTGTCCATGTAAAATGGTAGTAATTTCTGCAAGAGAAAATATAAGTATTTGACAAATAGCAAAGAGTTTTGCTCCCATGCCCTTTTGTCCTGGGAGGTATAAAAACCGAACAAAAGGGAAAAAAAAGAGCAGTGTGCTTAGACACTGAATACTAAGCATACTACCTCAGTTCTTAGAGCTCTGGAGAAAATAAATGACTTCCATAGAACTGCTGATCTTGAAGTAGAAAATGAGAGCAGAGGGGCCAGCGAGGTGGCGCTGGAGGTAAGGTGTCTGCCTTGCAAGCGCTAGCCAAGGAAGGACTGCAGTTCAATCCCCCGGCGTCCCTATGGTCCCCCCAAGCCAGGGGCGATTTCTGAGCACTAAGCCAGGAGTAACCCCTGAGCATCAAGTGGGTGTGGCCCAAAAAACAAATAAACAAACAAAAAAAAAAAAACAAAGAAAATGAGAGCAGAGAAAATCTCCATTATTATGATACATAAAAGCTAAAATTATTTATTTTATTTTCCTGAATCCATTTTCCATTTTTTTTTTTTTTGGTCTTTGGGCCACACCCGGCGGTGCTCAGGGGTTACTCCTGGCTGTCTGCTCAGAAATAGCTCCTGGCAGGCACGGGGGACCATATGGGACACCGGGATTCGAACCAACCACCTTTGGTCCTGGATCGGCTGCTTGCAAGGCAAACGCCGCAGTGCTATCTCTCTGGGCCCGAATCCATAATTTTTTTTAATGAAGCAGGGAAAGGGATGGGCCACACCTGACAGCCCTGTGTATTCAGAGCTTACTTCTGACTTTGAGCTCAGGGATCTCGTCTGATGGGATTCAGTGGACCAAGAACCTGCTGTACTAGATCCCTCCAGCCCCTGAATCCACAATTTCGGGATTTCTGTGTACTTCACAATGGGAGAACTCTGACGTTTCATCATTAACAGTCGGACAATGCTAAATTTAGTTGGACAGAAGAAACATTCACATCTTTCAAATAAATTGTTCTATGAGTTGTAATTTTTGCATTCCAGTCCTTGGGTAAACCAATCCAATTTTCCTTGATGATATATCCAACTCTGAGTTCACTTAATTCAGATTTCTCTGTGTTCTGATAATGACAATATGACCCAGATCTGATTAGCTAGCACCTGGAATTTTATTTATCACAGAGTTGCATGACCAACTCAGGTAAAAAAGATGAATTCTGAGATTGGCTTAACATGTTCTGAGGGGGAATTCCACTCTTTTCCTGGGCAAACTTGGGAGGCTGTACAATTGGAACTTTGAGAATGATGGGCAGAGGGTATGATGGGCGAAGAGAGTACAGGAAAACCCCTTAGAAATAGATCAAGAATAAAGCTTGAAGGCCAGAAAGATAATACAGGGGTTGGGATACTTGCTTTGCCTATGACTGACAACATTTGGGGGGGGGGTCCGACCCGGCAGTGCTCAGGGGTTCCTCCTGGCTCTATGCTCAGAAATCGCTCCTGGCAGGCTTGGGAGGTGGGGCACCTGGGATGCCGGGACTTGAACCACCGACCTTCTACATACAAGGCAAACTCCTACCTCCATGCTATTTCTCCAGTCCCAAGTGACACCATTTTGATTTTGGAACCACATATGATGCCTTGAATACCACCAAGAGTAACGCTTGAGTACAGAACCAGAAGTAAGCCCTAAGCACAGCAGAATACGGCCCAAGAATAAAAACAAAACAAGACAAAAACATACAAAGGAAGGCAGAATATGGAAATGGAGAGCAATAATCTCTGACAAATATTGTTGGAGACTTTGAAGAGTCCAATAAGGAAAATATACTTTGAAAAAAAAGCTTATACTTTGAAAAGTTTAATGATATGGATCTCTAAATTTTCTTTTAATGCTTAATAAACTGACTTGTTAGATTTTTTTGTTGTCCCTTGTAACATTTTAAATATATGCTACCTACTAAATATATTGAGGACAGAGAGATTGTGTGTGAGATAAGACTTACCTTATATGTGGCCCTGCTTCAAATCCCAAACTTCTAAGGTCCCCTGAGCACTAGCAGGGATCACTCCTGAAAACAGAGTCAGTAATAGCCCTTGAGCACCACCCAGTGTGATCCAAACCATCTGCCAATCCATTTTTAAATTCTTTTAAAGCTAAGAAAAGCTAAAAAGATTAGAGAAATTCTGGAAAATATTTATGAGTAAATGGTACTGAATAAACTAGAAAGAAAGGAGAAAAATGAAGAGAAAAGGAGAAAATGTTCATCATTCAAGTGACTAAAGAATTAGTTCCGGGGCCGGAGAGATAGCACAGTGATAAGGCGTTTGCCTTAGACGCAGAAGGACGGTAGTTCGAATCCTGGCATCCCATATGGTTCCCCTGAGCCTGCCAAGAGCGATTTCTGAGCAGAGAGCCAGGAGGAACCCCTGAGCACTGCCGGGTGTGACCCAAAAACAAAAACAAATTAAAAAAACAAACAAAAAAGAATTAGTTCCATTGCTACTAGGAGAGTAGAAATTAATAAATATCCTGGGAGTAGAATGTGGGAGAAGAGATCATTGTCTGGACATTCTTCCTGGGAAGGTGAGATTAGGTAGGAAGAGGTAGGTCATAGGGTCACGAAGAAAGGTAAGGGTACTTGGTGTGTTGGGAGGGGGCAGGGGGTTAGTTAGTTTGAGGATCTCACCTGAAGGTCCTTTAGGGTCCAGAGGAATCATCGTAAAATATAATACTATGTAGTATTTAGACTAAAATCTAAACATCATGATTTCTTTTCTTTTCTTTTTTTTTTTTTTTTTTTTGGTTTTTGGGCCACACCCGGTGACGCTCAGGGGTTACTCCTGGCTATGCGCTCAGAAGTTGCTCCTGGCTTCTTGGGGGACCATATGGGATGCCAGGGGATCGAACCGCGGTCCGTCCTAGGCTAGCGCAGGCAAGGCAGGCACCTTACCTCCAGCGCCACCGCCCGGCCCCACATCATGATTTCTTAGTCCCTGTAACACATCATCTCTTGCTACTCTCCTCACCATCCACCCCTGGTTACATTAGCCTCTAAATTTTTTTTTCTTTTTGTGGTTTTTGGGCCACACCCGGCGGTGCTCAGGGATTACTCCTGGCTGTCTGCTCAGAAATAGCTCCTGGCAGGCACGGGGGACCATATGGGACTCCGGGATTCGAACCAATCACCTTTGGTCCTGGATCGGCTGCTTACAAGGCAAAACCACTGTGCTATCTCTCCGGGCCCTAGCCTCTAAATTTGTAAAAATACAATACCTTATACAAAGGGTACAGAACTGGACTTGCATTCAACTGTCTCTAGTACAATTTAGGAAACTGCATGTAGTCCCCATGCACTGTCAGGAGTAACTCCTGAGCTTAAAGCCAGGAGTAAACTCTGAGCATTGCTGTTGGTTGTGGCTCAAAAACTGAAACATAAAACAACAACAAAAATATTATCCAGTATAGTTAAACCATAGAGCTGGGGTATAGTTCAAAGTGTTGGAGTCTATCTGGAAGGGTTCTCTGCAAAATAAGTCAAAATTAAAATTCTACAATACATTATCCTTATTCTATGGCATCAACAAGATGTACTAGAAATATTGACCATGGATACAGGGTCAGGAATAGGACTCACAAAGAGAGTACTAGCATTGCATGTATGTAACTCTGGATTAGAACCCTCAGCCTCCATAAACAAGCAGACAAAAAGAAATATACCTAGTACAACTAATTAAGTAAAAAACGGTGTTATTAATTTAAATTTAAATAGTCACATATAGCCAGTGGATATTATTTTGAGCAATGCAGGACTAGAACACATCAAGCTTTCCTCATTTTAAGACTTGTTATGTGAAAATTAATTTGAGCATCTTAATTTTTGCGGGGGGGGGGGGCACACCCAGCAGCAATCAGGGTTACTCCTGCTCAGAAATAGCTCCTGGCAGGCACAGGGGACCATATAGGACTCCGGGATTCGAACCAACCACCTTAGGTCCTGGATCAGCTGCTTGCAAGGCAAACACCACTGTACTATCTCTCTGGCCCCCAAAAATTAATTTGATATGATGATAAAAACATAAGTATACATTTTTTACTGGGGGGCATATCACACATGTAGTTGGTTGTATGCAAGACAAGTGCCTTAAACTCTGTACTACCTCTCTGGCTCCAATTATACTTTCAATCACATAATCCCAAATTTCACAGAACAGAAGGGCTCACAGATCAAATTCAAGTAACACAGTTTATTTAACTTAGAGCAAAAAGCAAGGGCAAAGAAATGGGAGTAAGACAGTACACTGTGTAGGAAGCCTCAGGCTCCACAACTGGGACCTGCAGAGACAAGGGTCTAGAAGCATCAACGCAGGAAAGAATCCACACAGTGAAAGGGTGCAAGAACGGGTCCAGGAATTCCAACATTCAAGCCAGGAGTCCTGCCACACCAGCCCTCTGCTCCTAAGAAGGAAAGCAGCTTAGTGGAGGAAGACTCAAGAATGAGCCTTTGCCTTCCTCAGATCCTGCTTTTATTGAGGAGAACCAGGCCACACCCTAGGGTGGGAGAGGAAGACCAAGTAGGGAATAAACCAATAATCCCATCACTAGGTCACAGCAGGGTGAAGTAGGAATACTAGTAGGGTTGGATCCAGTAATCCAACAGTAGGTAAGTGAGCCAGAGAAGTGAAAGGTTCACTCTACTTAAATTCTGAGCTGCTTAATGTTCACCTGTTCTCCATCCCTCTGCTGTCAACCTTCCCTTGCCATAGCTCACCAAAGTAATTGTTGAATATTTATGGGTCATGGGTTAAGATTCTTTCAACAGAGAGTTCACAGATGATAATAGCTATACTAATGAGTGACTAGATAAAGACCTCATAAATCTAGCAGGTTGGGCCATTCCTGACAGCAGTCAGGTGTATATTTCTGGTTCTGTGCTCAGGAGTGACTCCTGGAGGTGTTCAGGGGACCAGACAGTATCAGGGCCAAACTGTGGTCAAACCACTTCAAGGCAAGTTCCTTAGATCCTGTACTATCGCTCACGTCCCATGGATATTCAATATACCCTGATACATTTGTGAACTTCTTTTATAGGGCTTTTGCAATAACACAGAGGGTAGGACATTTGCCCTGCATGGGGCTGACCTGCATTCTATCCCTGGCCTCCCATATAGTCCCCCAAGCACTACGAGGAATGACCCCTGAGTGCAGTCACCAGAAATCACTGAATACTGCTGGGTGTGGCCAGAAACCAAAACCAAACAAAAAACCTCATATCTTTAGTACCTTATGTTTATTTAGTGCCATTTGAATATTACTCTTTGTCCTTTAATTCTTTTTATGTTTAACACAGGTTTTTTTGGGGTTTTTTGAGGGGAGGTCACACCCAGCAGTTCTCAGGGGTTACTCCTGGCTCTATGCTCAGAAGTCACTCTTGACAGGCTCAAGGACCATGTGGGATGCCGGGATTTGAACTGGGGTCTGTCCTGTGTTGGCCATGTGCAAGGCAAATGCCTTACTGCTGTGCTATTGCTCTGGCACCAACACAGGTTTTTTATTTTTAGCCCCATATTTAACAATCCTTTTTTTTTTTTTTTTTTTTTTTTTGTTTTTGGGCCACACCCGGTAACACTCAGGAGTTACTCCTGGCTATGCGCTCAGAAGTCACTCCTGGATTGGGGGACCATATGGAACGCAGGGGGATCGAACCGTGGTCCGTCCTAGGTTAGTTAGCACTTAAGGCAGACGCCTTACTGCTAGCATCACCGCTCCGGCCCCCATATTTAACAATCTTATGAATTTTTCCTATCACATTTATTTTTCTTCTATACCGTAATTCAGTATTGTAAAACAGTATGACAAACATAATTATAGAGAAAACACATGTGAAGAAAAATGAAAGGGCAGTTGTCTAGAAACCAAATATCACCAGAAATCCACCATGATGCTACTTTGATCTTGGACTTCTAACCTTCAGAAGTGTGAGAAAATGATTTTCTGTTGTTTAAGTAACTGAATCCTTGGTATTTTGTTATGACAACCTCAGGAATGTTTTTATTCACAACACTTCTGACATCAAATGAATGGACTTTTTCCCCTGGTATCAGCCAATTCTCCAACTTTCTGAGTACCAACTAGAGGTTCAATAATTCAAGTCAATTCTTTTTTTTTTTTGTTTTTTTTGTTTTTTTTTGTTTTTGGGCCACACCCGTTTGACACTCAGGGGTTACTCCTGGCTATGTGCTCAGAAATCACCCCTGGCTTGGGAGGACCATATGGGACACCGGGGGATCGAACCGTGGTCCATCCACTTGCAAGGCAGACACCTAACCTGTAGCGCCACCTTCCCGGACCCCAAGTCAATTCTTATATGTACATACTTCATGTTATCCTCAGAATCCAAACGTTGATGAATTAACTTCCAGAAGAATAGCCCTCTTGTCTCTTCGGAAGTCAGTCAACTGGAGCTAAAAAAAAAAACCCTCCAATTCTAAACTGCTTTAGCTTTCTGAATACAGGTTCCCCCAAGCAATCTAGACCCCCCAAAACATCCATTTTCATTTGAATTCATAAGACATTTTCATCACTCCAGAGATTCCAAGGTTCTTTGCAACTGTGTGCCAGGAAGTGGGGACAAAGGCCAATTATTCCTTTTTATCATATCATTCAGCCCTAGCCAACGAAAACATCAATTTATCAGATTTATCTAAAGTAGAACTCCCATGTGCGTTAATCTGCATGTTATCACACAACATTAATTACTATCTTATTATTTTCTTTGGTTGATTCATTTTTTTTTTACCTGTTTCTACATCTGTTTTGCCTGTTTGTGAAATTCAGCAAGTGGTTGATAAATATGTATGAATGGAACTTGAAAGCTCACGTTAAAAAAATGAATGAGATGGAGGGCCGGAGAGATAGCACAGTGGTAAGGCGTTTGCCTTGCATGCGGAAGGTCGCTGTTTCGAATCCCGGCATCCCATATGGTCCCCCGAGCCTGCCAGGGGCGATTTCTGAGCATAGAGCCAGGAATAACCCCTGAGCATTGCCGGGTGTGACCCCCCCAAAAAATGAATGAGGGGCCGGAGAGATAGCATGAAGGTAAGGCATTTGCCTTTCATGCAGAAGGTCATCGGTTCGAATCCCGGCATCCCATATGGTCCCCCATGCCTGCCAGGAGCAATTTCTAGCATGGAGCCAGGAATAACCCCTGAGCACTGCCGGGTGTGACCCAAAAACACACACACAAATGAATGAGATGAATAAATGAAACTCCAAAGTACATGCTAATGTTTGGCAGAAAAAAATCCAATCAGTCAGCAAGCCTGGATCTTGAAATTATTTTCAATGTACTCAGGAACCTGACAAGTCAAAAACCCTATCATAATATACTAGACATAGCACAGAATTTACCTTTCTTGGGCGGGCCCACAACCAGCAGCACTAGAGGTTCCTTTTGGCTCTGCACTCTGAATTACTCCTGGCAGGCTTAGGGGACCATATAGGATGCCAGAGGTTGAATCAAGGTAGGCCCAGTGCAAGGCAAACGCCCTAGCTGTTGTGTTAGCACTCTGGCCCCCAAATTTTACCTTTTTAACCACTTTTAAGCATACATGTACTTCAGTGACATTAAGTCTACTCACATCCTTACGAAATAATCAGGCAGTCTATAGTTGGAACATCTTCATCCTCTCAGAGGAGAACTTTGCGCCCATTAAACAAGAATTTCCCAATCTCTATCAACCTCCTTTCTACTTTCTGTCTCTGAGTAGGGCCACTGTAGGCACATTTAATGAACAAAATCATACAACATGTGTCGTTTTGTTGCCTAGTTGTTTAGTTTAACATATTGTCTTCAAAGTTCATCTATGTTTTAACATATTAGAATGTCATTCATTTTCAAGGGTGAATAATAAAATGTCATTGTATGTGTGTCAGATTTTATTTATGCGTTCACCTACATATGAAATTTTGGGTTGTTTCCACCTTTTTTTGCTACTATGAGTAATGTTTTGTTTTGGGGCCACATCCAGTGACACAGAAGCTATTTCTGGTTGTATTTTCAGTTGGCAGTGTGGGGGAGACATATGTGGCAGTGCCAGAGATTCAAAATGGGGCCAAACATATGCAAAAATGTACCTCTGTGCTATTTCTCTATCCCCAATGCTTCTATTAACAATGATATATTCTTATGAATATATATCAAAAAGTAGTGTGATTGCTGGATAACATGACAATTCATTCTTTTTTTAAAATAATATCTTTATTTAAACACTGTGATTACAAGCATGACTGTAGTTGGGTTTCAGTCACCAAAAGAACACCCCCCTTCACCAGTGCAATATTCCCACTACCAATGTCCCCATCTCCCTCCTCCCACACCCCCTGCTTGTATTAGAGACAGGCATTCTATTTCTCTCACTCATTAACTTTATCATGGTAGTTGTTAGTGCATTATTTCTCTAACTGCACTCACCCCTCTTTGAGGTAAGCTTCATATTGTGAGCAGGTCCTTCCTGCCTCATCTCTGGGTATTATTACAATAATGTCTTTTATTTTTTCTTAAAACCCGTAGATAAGTGAGACTATTCTGTGTGTCTCTCTCCGTCTTAGTTCACTCAGCAAATAGCTTCCATGTCCATCCATATATAGAAAAATTTCATGACTTCATCTCTCCTGACAGCTCCATAATATTCCATTGTGTATATATACCACAGTTTTTTTAGCCATTCATCTATTAAAAGGCATATTGGTTGTTTCCAGAGTCTGGCTATTGTAAAAAGCACTGCAATGAATATAGATGTGAGGAAGGGATTTTTTACATTGCGTTTTTGAGTTCCTAGGTTTTACCCCTAGGAGTGGTATAGCTGGATCAAATGGGAGCTCAATTTCCAGTTTTTGAGGAATCTCCATATTGTTTTCACTAAGGGCTGGAGTAGATGGCATTCCCATCAGTAATGAACGAGAGTTCCTTTCCCTACATCCCTGCCAGCACTGATCTAGTTCTTTGTGATGTGTGCCAGTCTCTGTGGAGTGAGATGGTACCTCATTGTTGTTTTGATTTGCATCTCACTGATAATTAGTGATGTGGAACATTTTTTCATGTGCCTTTTGGCCATTTGTATTTCTTCTTTGAGGAATTGTCTCTTCTCCCCATTTTTTGGTGGGGTTAGATTTTTTTTTCTTGTTAAGCCTGTCAATTACTTGTATATCTTAGATATTAGCCCCTTGTCTTGACAGGTATTGGGTGAATAGTTTCTCCCAATCTGTGTGCGACTTTTGTA